>NC_022016.1:64084326-64087394 GCF_000317375.1 Microtus ochrogaster
ATTGCTATGAATTTTCCTTATATACTGTTTTCTCTTTTTGTTGACATCAGTATTCTTCTAAACATCCTCTTGTTTGTCAGATCTCTGTGTCCCTATGTTATCTCACACAGTCCCCAGAGCCTTGAAATTCTAATCACAGGACCCTGAATGCTGAGCACATATGCAGGTTGCTCCGGTGACAGGTAGCTATTGCTTGACAGCAGGGAGAGCTTTCAAATTGCTGGACAACAAAGCAAAGGGTTGATCCTGGGATGATGGATAAGGCCCACAGCCAGGAGGGCAATCCTGGGGTGATGGGTAGGACTCACAGCTGCAAGGCCACACATGAAGGTTCCAGGCTCTCACGGATTATCCCACTTGCTTGAGAAACACTTTTATTTGGAGGACTTAGTTTGCAAGGTTCTAAGAGTAAAGAGATGTCTATGCTGGTTTCACAGAGCCTTTCTAACTCAGAGATCACCAAAATGCTTTAAACCAGCATCACTAACTCTCCTAGTCTTGGCCATGACAAAGGCTCAGTGTCTGTCATCATAATCACCACGTCTATGAAATGAGAATCATAGATTTACCATCTAGGCCTGCTGTGAGGATCTGGAGGGGAAACACACATGAAACTCGCTAGGAGATTCATAGCAATGTCCCAATGGACCATTTTAATTGTCTCATTGTTTAGTAACAGCACAACCTCTTACTCTTACCCTCTGGGTCCTTCTCCAGACACAAAACCAGAAAACTTTTTCAAGTACTCATTTTAGCAAATGAGCCAATTCTCACATGGCTCATTAATGAGGCATTGCCATCTGGGGGCCAGTTAAGGAGTCCCTGCTTGTGAGAGCTGTGGATCTGCTGCCTTCTCCTTTCTCCAAGCTTACCGTCTTCTCCTTTAGGTCTGTGGGTACACCTGAGTCAGAATGAAATCTCCAGAGTGTGACTTTTCTTCATGTTGACCTCTGTGGTGACCCCATGACCTCTGTGAAGTAGGCCCAGCTCTGAGCAGCAGGAACATTTTTGGTTAGAGCAGAGGTAGAGCCATTAGCTTGAACTCTCACATTAAGCATCTGATAGCCAAGGGGGCAGATTCAGCCTCACCCAGAAGCAAATGGCCAGGCCCTGGAGTTGGTTCTACCAATTCACCAGCTGGGTGACCTTTGCCAAATTGCTCATGTTTTCCAGGTCACTGTTCCTTTATCTGTGCAATGGGCAGGTGGAAATAATCTTGGGAATGTCTAACTGTTGCAGTCATTAATAAATACAGCATGTGCAGTCCTTTGGAGCAGCCATGTGGCCCAGCCATATCTACCTACCTTTTTGAGTCCTGATTTCTATCATGTATCTGTTTTTCTGCCATGTTGATGACATCCATATCTAATTCAAAGAGTGTGTATGTCTCCCTCTTGAATCCCTTCCCATAAATCTATAATAAAATCTCAATGACCCAAAGCAGCAAAGTCAGGGTGACTGTGTCATTCTACACATGACATCCAATTGGTTCTGTCTGCTTCTCTCTGAACCTCTTTCCTTATCTATCCTGGGGGAGGAAAATCTCTGCCTGGACTCCACCACATCTCCAGAGTTGATAAGGATCAACAACAGGGGTGAAGAGAGCTGGGGTCAGAGCTGTGGAACAAGGATTAGCAACACCACTGCAGGGGCCAAGGTGCTTCTGATTAGTGCTCATTGCAATTACTAAGGTGTTAATACACCCATCATGGCCAATGTCACAGTTGCAACACATGCTACTGAACAGCAGTTGAGATTACACATCATTAATTATACAACGTTTCAACCACCAAGTGCACCACACTAAACAACTGGTAGAAGAGAGAGTACAGAAAAATGGAGTTGCTCATCAGGATGTGTGGAGCTCAGAACCTGTGTTGCCTTTATATGTTTTTAATGCTATGAATCAAACTCTAGCTCCAAACCTTCTATTTAGTCAGTTGCAATATAGTTAGACACATTCGTAGACACAATAAAATTTATTTAATTGTCATTTTATAATTAACGTTTACTATTGGCTGAGTTTAAGAAACATCTCACAGGAATTTTAACCCCTTATCAATCAGCCACTATAACCAGGAAGACTTTATAGTCCAGTCTTCTTCTGAATCCTTAGGAAACCAAGACACAGAAAGCAGGGATGAAGATTCCAAATCAAGGAGCACTGGCCAGTATTTGGGACAGGGTGCTGACATCATCACATTTTATTTCTCTAGCCAGCCATTAGAGAAGAGGTTACTATTGGAATTCTACAGAAGAGGCTGCCGAGGCAGAATAACACCAAGATCAAGAGAACATGCTTCAGAGCTTGATATATTTAGACACAAATTCTTATTTACAGTTAAGAGACATGACCTGTGTATTTTCTCACTCCACTGGCCTGGAGATGTCACTGCTGACTCCATGTTGGTATGTCATATTGTGGGATATTTGTACACTGTGAAGAGGCATTAATGTGATTAATATAATAAAAAGCTGAATGGCCAGTAGCTAGGCAGGTAAGTCTTCTGGGCAGAGAGAAGAGGACAATTGAGGTACTAAGAGATACCATGGAAACACAGGGATTCAGACATACAAAATGAAAGAAAGGTAGAAAAAAATCAAATGGTAAAATGAATAATTAAGTTAATTTAAGTTATAAGAGCTAGTGGGCGGTGCTGGAGAAATGGCTCAGCGGTTAAGAGCACTGACTGCTCTTCCAGAGGATCCAGGTTCAATTCCCAGCACCCACATGGCAGCTCACAACTGTCTGAAAATCCAATTCCAGGGGATCTGACACCTTCACACCAATGCACATAAAATAAAGATAAATAAATCATAAAAAATTAAAAAAAGAAGTCGCGGCGGCGGCGGAGCAGCGGCGCAGTCGCGGCGGCGGAGCGACATAGCGCTGCAATCAAAAATAGGCTCTGGGGGACCTGCGGCGACAGAAGCAAACGGCGGGGATCGGCGTGGAGGCAGAGGCAAGCGGTGGGGTCCAGAGGGGTCCGGCGAGGCAGCAGCGGGGACCGGCACAGCTGGCACGAGGCGGGGAAGGGCAAGCAAAAAGGAGAGCAGACATCCCACTG
>NC_022016.1:64088305-64099358 GCF_000317375.1 Microtus ochrogaster
CCAGCAACCACATGGTGGCTCACAACCATCCGTAAAGAGGTCTGGCGCCCTCTTGTGGTGGTGGGGGGTGGTGGTGGGGAGGAGGCGGAAATCCTCAATAAATAAATAAATTAAAAAAAAATTAAAAAAAGAGCTAGTGGGACAAGCCTAAACTAAGCCCAAGCTATCGTAATTAATATTAATTCTCCATGTTATTATTTATAGCACTTGGCCCAAAGAAAAATCTACCTATGATATCATGGTTGACATTTTGAGTTTGTTTTTTCTGTTTATGTGTATGAGTGTTTTGTCTGCACCTACGTGTATATTCCACATGTATGTTCCTTGGGAGATCAGAAGAGAGTACTAGGTCCTCTAGAACTGGAGATATAGATGACCGTGAGCTTTTATGTTAGTGCTGGGAATCAAACCAGGTCTTCTGTAAACCCAGCAAATACTGTTTTCTCAAATCTAACCCACCAGCCTCAATTGTTGATGACTCTTCATTAGCACCAGAGTTTCTGGTTAACTTGCTCAGCTATCACACACTGGAGAAGGGAGGACTGTGGTTGAGGAAGGAAGAGGAGAGTGACTCACACGTGGACTCATTGAGTGTCAGGGCTCGGGGTTTGGGCAGTACAAGAGGAATCTGAATGAGAAATAAGGTCCTTGACTTGAGGCCCCACCTCCTCTTCTCTGAACTACTCTTAATCCCCAATTAGTGTAGGAAAGGGAACAGGTCACCAGTTCTACCTCTGTGAGTTGTTTTCTCCTGATTTCCCCCCAAGGGCCTCACTTTAGTGCTCTTGTTGACAGTATCCAGGGATCATCTTAGCATCCCTACTGAGAACGAAAATGGCCCTTTCCCAGCTCTCCTAGGGAAGCTCAGAGAGAAGGCAGGGCCATAAAACCTCAGGATCTTGCCGCACTGGGAAGAGATGAAGATGTCTGACCTTGTCTTTGTTAAGCAGGGTTGTATAGGTGCCATCTTCAGCTAGGGCAGGCTTACTTGCAGAGGAACTATGAGATTCAGTCCCTCAAACTCCACAGTACCTTGGAACTTTTCTGGAAATGGAACTGCCTAGAATCCCAAGTCTCTGGACTCAGTTGATTTAGTCTCTTTCCCATTAGAGAAAGAAACAGCTAGTTGTGACACAGTCCTTGGATTTACAAGTGGTAAGATGGTCACTGGTGTTTGACTTGTGGGTGTGGTTCAGGCATCTGTGGGTCTAGAGATAATAATGAGTCAAGCCAGCCAGATCCTCTGTGCATACATCTCAAACTCCACAGAGCTCTTCCCTTACTGCCTGCTCTTCTTTCCTCTCTGTCTCAACCTTGTGTCCTTACTTCTTTCTTTCCTCCTCCCTTTATTAATTTAATAAATATTTACAGAGTGTCTGTTTCAAGTCAAGTTGAGAAACATAGAATATGGATTTCTGAACTCAAAGATCTCAAGTGAAGCAGAAAGCCGTATCCATGAAAGAGCAGTGATGGTCAATGCCCTTAATGAGACCCCACACCACAGAGACATAGCTTGATACATGTGGAGAGAGCAATCATGATTGTTTTTTTGGGAGGATGGGTGTTGTGAGTCTGCTGTAGCCTAGCCTGGCATTAAACTCTCTATGTATTCAAATATATCCTTGGATATCTCATCCTAAACCTTACAGATGCTGATTTTGTATGTTGGAACTTTGATGTGTAGACTTTACTGCCTATAAATCAATCATGATGTCTTCATCTGTGAATAATTGGCTCACACACTTGGGCCAGCAGTCCTGGTGTGTCCCTGTAAGCCAAGTCAGAGGCCACTGGGCTAGGAAACCACAAAGGGCTGTGGATCACTACATCATGTCCCAGTGCCTTAGAAACCACACCTCAAATGCTCTTTCCTTTGAATACATTCCAGGGCCTCCCACATTCAGACAGGAGGGGAAATATCCTCAGAGGACCCGGTTTGTGGCTAGCCATCGGATTCTGTCCTACGAGGGCTCTGGCCTCTGCTGAGTCATAAGCTCAGCTAGATGAACAAAGTGAAGACTTTGCCTTCCTCACATCCCCACTCCAGAAGCTGTGTGCCAGAAACAGAGAAGGTAACTGAGAGCCAGCTCTGATGACACCCCCCTAAACTCCCGGTTCTTCCATGCAGAGATTGTGTGTGGAATGAACTGTCCTCTCCAGGCTTTAGGTGTTCACCCATAACACACAGGTAAGAATCCTTCCTTCACTGAGCTGTTTCAATTTTCAGCTATAGTTAGTGCAACAAGAGCTGGAATGTATAATTTACCCAACAAATCAGTTAATCACCCATACAGCCATAGCCTATCAGAGACAATTCTTTCTTACTTGTATGGGGTTCCAGTGGACAAAAGTGTAACAAAGGGTTTGTCCAAGTTGTTTGGTGTCAAAATTGACATCAGATCCCTCTAGCCTTCTTCAGATTGTCATTGGTCAATGAACAAGAAATGTAGGATGTCTCTTACCTGGGTTAGGGTGGGAGGTGGCAGCTTAACAGGGAAGGCTTCCTGGCTAAGCTGAGACCTGCTGTGGCTGCAGTGTGGGCAACATGGTGCAGGAGTGATCTGCTCTATAGGGTGAGAGTCTAGGCGCATGGTGCAGGAGTGATCTGCTCTATAGGGTGAGAGTCTAGGCACATGGTGCAGGAAGTGATCTGCTCTATATGATGAGAGTCTAGGCGCATGGTACAGGAGTGATCTGCTCTATATGATGAGAGTCTAGGCGCATGGTGCAGGAAGTGATCTGCTCTATATGATGAGAATCTAAGCACATGTCTTAAGGTATGAGAGAGGCACAGGCATGCAGGATTCTGGGAGTGCTTACATGGCAATTTGTGCTTTGAGAGATGGCAGACAGAGGAGACAGATGTGTGCTGAGTCTGGGTCTTGACAGGCAGGCAGGTTATGAATGACCTGTGCATCTGACTGAATTGACAGGTATTGAGAGTTGTTAAAGGATTTTAACAGGGGCCAGATAGGAGCCCTTCCCTCCTCCTGTTTCCTTCACCTTTGCACCACCAATTCCCCATTATAGAATGGGGATTCACTCCTCAGAGAGGGTAAGGCTTCCCATGGGGAGTCAACAAAGCCTAGCATATTGCTTCGAGGCAGGACCCAGCTCCTCCCTCCAGACTATATCTAGGCTGAACAAAGTATCCCTCCAGAGAGAATGGGCTCCAAAAATTCAGAACTGAAAGTATTTTTAAAAAAAAATTAAAATAAAAGAGACTGTCATGAAGGAGGAATATTTAGAGGTGTAGGCACATGGAGAAACTGATGCACAAATGCCAGGGGAGATGATGGGCTCCTGACCTGGGTGGAAAAAAAGGGCAGCTGTGAGGGTTCTGAGCAGTAGACTGGTCAGGAGAGGGGATGGGGGCAGGGAAAGAGAAGACTGGGGATGTCTAGGAGTATTCTTCATATTTCTAGTCCCATCAAAAGCAATTCCTGCTCTAACTATTGTCTTGCTGATTAACATGAGTGGTTCAGGCTGTTTTGAGCAGTGTTAGGAAATTTCCTTTTCATGTCTTTCCTTGAGCATGTGTTTGTGTGTGCCTTTGTGTTTGCATATGGTTTCATAAATATAGTTAATATTTGTATTGCATTAAATGTGTTCAACTTTAGGGAACACAGCCAAACACACACTAAAGGAATCAGTTGTATTTCCTCTCCTGTTGGATTCAGTAACTCTTGTCAATAGATTCTGTTATCGTAGCCAGGCTGGTAGGTGTGTGGTGATGTGAGACTGAGAAGAGGAGGTGGGCGTTGGTGCTGTGCTGTTCTTTTGTAGTTTCCAGATGTAATGATGCTGAGAACCTCAGCCTCCTCAGTGCTCATGAGACAGCTGCCTGTGAAATGCCCTTGAGATGTGGTTCACTGTTCTATGGGAGCCTCTGTTTTTATTACATATTTTTTAATACTTTGTATCAATATTTTGAATACTTCTAGCTTATTCTAGATTACCATTATTTTCCCCCTCCACAGAAAGTGCTCTTTTAAAAAAATTCTTACCTTTGCTTTCAATTAAAAAGATTAATATATTTATCAGGTTTGATTCCAAAAAATTGGCTGCTTTAAATTTAAAGTTCAAACACACAGTATATCCAGAATTGATTTCTGTGTGCGGGTAGAGCTAGGAGTAAGAAAGGAAAAAAGGAATTTTCCTGCTCCCATATCCACATGGTCCATCATCATTGCCTGGGAAGACTACAGGGTCTCCAGTGCCCTGCACACGTGATCTTCTGTCATTACCCATAGGACTATTGTGTGGGCCTGCATCTGAATGATACTTGCTCTGTCTTATTAATCTACTGGTTTACTCTCTATTTTGCATATATCTGGTGTGTGTGTGTGTGTGTGTGTGTGTGTGTGTGTGTGTGTGTGTGTATGTAGGCAGAGACTGACATAGGATCCTTCTTCAGTCGCTCTCACCTTGTTCATTGAGGCAGGGACTCTCAGCTGACCTCAGTCCTCATCATTTCAGTTGGTGTAGCTAGCCTTCTCTTTTTGGGAATCCCCTTTCAGCTTTTGCAGAGCTGGAATGAGAGGGTGAGAGTGCACACAACATGTCATGTGATAAATAGTATTTCAAGGCGTTCTGTGGGATGCTTCAGATATTCATCATCATCCTGAGACATGAGTGTCATCAGCCTCTTTTAATAGATTAAGAAACTGCGGCCTTGGGAGATTCAGTCCCTTGAGAAGAGTGCACAGAAATGGAACAGTGTGCTCAGAACCCACACCCTCGCCTTTCTTTTCTTAATTAAACATATTATTTTTTCTTTTATGTATATGGGTTTTCTTTTCCTACCTGCATGTCTATGCACCACATGTGTGCCTGGCCTGTGGAGTGACAAGAGGGAGTCAGATGGCCTGGAACTGGAGTCACAGGCAGTTATGAAACAGCCCTGAGCTCTCTGTTCCTGGAACAGAAGCCAGTGCTCTTTAACTCTGAGCCATATCTCCAGCATATGTCTTCCCTTTCTGCCTCTATAGCTGAAATGTGACAGGAGACACAAACATGAATGTGATTCTCTTACAGGCCCCACCATGTGGATGCTTCCAGGACAGAACCAAAGCTGGGTTTCTGAGTTCATCCTGCTTGGCTTCTCCAGTGACCCCACGACCAACAGCATCCTCTTCATTGTGTTCCTTCTCATCTACCTGAGCTCAGTCCTGGGCAATGGGCTCATCATCCTGCTGATCTGCATGGACACACATCTGCACACTCCCATGTACTTCTTCCTCTGTATTCTCTCTCTGTTGGATATGGGTTATGTAACCACCACCATGCCCCAGATGTTGGTGCATCTTCTTGCTAAATCTCAGACCATCTCCTTTGCTGGCTGCTGGATGCAGATGTATGTGTTTGGTGCTCTGGGTATAACTGAGTGCACCTTCTTTGTTGTCATGGCGTATGACAGATATGTGGCCATTTGTCACCCACTTCGTTATACTGTCATCCTTAAGTGGGATCTGTGCATATGGTTGGCAGCTGGAACTTGGATCTGTGGTTTCCTTTTCTCTCTGTTACATACTTTCTTCACCATGAGTTTGCCATACTGTGGGCCTAACAAAGTCAACCACTACTTCTGTGAAGGTCCTTCAGTGCGTAGCCTGGCTTGCATGGATACCTACCTCATTGAGATGGTAGACCTGGTCTTGAGTGTTTTTGTGGTTGTTACCCCCATTTCCCTCATTGTGGCCTCCTATGTTCATATTGCCAAGGCAATTCTCAAGATCAAGTCAACCCAGGGACGCTGCAAGGCTTTCTCTACCTGTGCCTCCCACCTGACTGTGGTCACATTCTTCTATGGTCCATCTACTTACATCTACATGAGGCCCAACTCAAGCTACTCTGCTGAGCGAGACAAGCAGATCTCACTGTTTTACAATGCCTTCACTGCCTTGCTCAACCCTGTGGTCTACAGTCTGAGAAACAAAGACATCAAGAGAGCATTTCTCAAGGTGGTGGGGCATGGTAGGGTGGACTAGTGAACCAGGAAATAGGAGAAGCAAAATTAGAGTGTTCAATTTTTAAGAAAGGGACAGTGTCTTTATTATATGTAACTGATCTATGTGTTTGAACCAACATAGTAATTGGTAAGCAGGGCCAACCACTGTGAAACCATGGTGGCTATTTTGATTGATGGGATGCACTAAGGTATAATTCAAAGCGCCTCAGTAATTCTACTGGATTATACTTGCAGACATTTATTATTATTAAACATATTTTATTCATTCTTTGGAAACTGCACATTATGTTCCCCAGTCCCATCATTTCCCAGTCCTTCCATATATGCCCTCTACCCTTGTAACTTCCCCCAAAAGAAAATAAAAAATTAAAACTGAAATAAAAAACAGTATCTCACCAACCCCTATGTGTAACGACCTGTTTCTCTATCAATCTCAGCTTTATCTCACGCCAGTCACAGCCATTGCATCTCCTTAGGTAATATGGGCCCAGCACGCTTCCACTGCGCAACTCTGCTTATCCATTGCATCTCCTATTCTGCAGTACTGTATCACGCTGCTCCTCTGTCCTTCCTGCATCTCCATCACATGTTCATTTGTCGTAGTGGCAATGGAAGCTGCAGTGTGTCACACAGTATAATTTTTCCCCATACAGATTTATTTACAAATGTTCATTGCAAGGAGTCATTGTTCTTGTTCAAGGCCTCTGGCTTCAGCTACAGCATCAGTCCTGGACCTAGACTCCTCTCTGATATCCTATTGTTGACCAGAGTCATGGAGATCCTGTGTCTATGGTTCCACAGGACAGGCCTCTTATATTGACTTGTTCCTCACCACCAAGTCTCCAGTTCTACCTCCTTCCACAGTACAGGAACTGCTTGCTCCCCTTCTCTTTTTCCCCCATCTCTCGACTGTATGTTCTTATCATTATCATCTTTCAGTCATATATTTGTCCACCATGGTGCTGCCACTTCCCTGCACCTTAGGGCTGGAATTCATTATTTGTTTGTGTTTGTAGCTGTATGTTTGGAGTGAACTTATGTTCTCTCAAATCCATCCTGAAGGAGGAACCTTATATACAACATGTCATCTTAGAACAGCAGGAAAGGAACAGTGGACAAACTCAATGACTCAGCTTCTCAAGAGTGACCTGATTCTCTGTTCACACATTCGTTTGGTCTAAGCAGTAGTATGGTCCAGCCTGACAGCAGGAGGTGGGGAGGTTTTTGTCTAGAGGGAAGAAATACATGTTATGTGGCCATGGTCTGATATATTGATTCCTCTACTTAGAAGGAAGCGAGTAACATGTATTATTTAACCAGGTATAGTTCCCAGAACACAGAACATAACTATAAATTAATACAACACATGCTTACTGTGGATAGCATAATAGTAGAGACAGCAGAATGCTGAGACGTGATATGATGATGCTAAGATGATGTGGGACATCCTTCTGTATATGTGTTTCTTTTATTGGTTAATGAATAAAGCAACTTTGACCTATGGCAGGGCAAAATATATTCAGGATGGAAGAGATAGAGAGAGAGAGTAGGCGGAGTCAGGGAGACATCAGGTAGCTGCCGAAGGAGAAAGATGCTGGAGCTTTTGTTGGTAGGCCAAAGCCTCATGGTGATACACAGATTAATAGAATGGGTTAATTTAAGATGTAAGAGCTAGCTAGGATTATGCCTAAGCTATTGGCTAAGCAGTGTTATAATTAATATAGTTTCTGTGTGATGATTCGGGTCTGGGAGACTGTTTACAAAATGGCACCTAATATGGGGTGTGGATACACATAAGACCTAAAAAAGCTTTTTTTTTTTTTTAAAAAAAGGGCTTATTGACCCACAAAAATGGGAGCCAAGTGCAGTTTTTTGCAAGTTGCATTTTTTTTTTTTCAGATAGGCTTTGTTTGCTGGCAGTGAACAGAGGTACTGCTCCTTTAAGAGAAGGCTTCCTGACTCAGCATTAGCCGCAAAAACTGCCTGGGCTTCTTTAAGAGACAGCTTCCTGGGCAGTGCTGACAGCACGAATTTCTGGTTCTTTCTGGAGGTCCCGAACTTAAATGGGGTTGGTGGGCTGATTGCTACAGCTTGCTTAATGGCAGCATAGACCTGCTGTGTCCTGTCCCTAGAGCTCTACGAACCATGCTCACTGCCCCAGCTCAGTGGCCATAGGAGTATAGAAGCAATTACTTACAGCTGATCCCAATACCAATGGCTTCACTGATGGGAACCAAAGCCGTTTGCAGAATGTATTGCTAGACTAATGGAGGCTGTGAAGAGAGTGGTTCTCAGCCCAGAAGCAAGAGATATCATACTGAAACAATTGGCAATTGAAAATGTGTCTCCCACTTGCCAATCTCTACTGAGACAAATAAAGAAATCTAGGAGCATTTCCGATTCCATGAAAGCATGTGCTGAGGTTAGCCGCTCTTCCTTCAAGGTGTGGCCGTAGCAGCTGTGTTACAGAGACAAACAACCATTCAATTTTTAACTATAGAGACAAGTCTAATCAAGGTAGCAGGGAACCTAGATGCTATTTATGTGGACAAACTGGACATATCAGTAAATTTTGTTCCCTTAAAAGAGGAAATAAAGTAAGCCCAAACACCACAGCTTTAACTAAAGATACAAATCAAAAAGTGCCTCTTACACTATGCCCTTGTTTCCAGAATGATTATCATTGGGAAAAAGACTGCCAGTCCCATTTCCATAGGGATGGTGCTCCCCTGCCTGACTCTGGTTCTTCAGGGAAACTGGGTGAGGGGCCAGCTCCAGTCCCATCAGATAGCTGGAGCAACTCAGCAATTCCAGACAAACGACCCCTTCCTCAGTGGAGGCATATCCAGCAATTACAAAGAGCAAGCCCTGGAAGTGCAGGCCTTGATTTGTATACTTCCTCCTTGAAAATATGAATCCCTGATTCTTTGGTAGTCTGCCTTAACATGATAGCCTACAGCCCTCTCCCTGAGTAAGGCTGGGTCGAAATATAGCCCTTAGTTCTTCCTCTGTTCAAGGTATTAATGTAGTTCCAGGATCCTAACTTTACTGTAGAGATTAAAATTGTTGTACAACCCCCCACAAAACAGTTCTGATCCATGCAGTTCAGCACCATAGCACAGTCGGCTGTTTCTGTATCACACTATAGGAACAACAGCTTCTGATGCTCATTTTAGACCCCATGACCAGCCCCCTTGCAGAATGAACACATCCTGAAGCTGCCAGCAATGATGAGGAAGTGAAGACTCACATGTTTACAACTTCCTTCCTGTGAATTTTCTCTGCTTCCACCCACAAGCACCACCTCTAATGAAGATGTTGAGAGACCACAACTCATTCCCGATGCCCTGGCATTCCTGGTAGACAACCACTAAATTCATCAGCCCCACCCCCGACACCTAGCAGCTAGCTACTTCCTCATATGGCAACTCAATTCACTCTTGGGGTTAGATTAAATGCCTGACATCTGAGGCTACTCAAATTCTGGTCAACCAGGGGAAAGCCTTAGCTGCTGCAAATCATTTTCTAGTGATGTTAGCTGTGCTTATCCTTCAGGTATTTTGTTTCTCTCTCTGTACCTTTACTCAAAATACCTATTGGGATTTTGTCCCAAGACCCCTTCCTTTTCACCCAGCTACATGGGATTATGAAAAAAAAATTATGGTTGTTTTTAATGACTTTTTCTTACTCGGGGAGGAAGGATTTAGTTTCATACGTCAGCACCTCGCCAAATACATCAACTTCCAGGGACATTCAGACAGTCCCCCTTATGCTTTTTTTCTTTCTTTTTTGCCTCTACCATATTTCCCTATACCAGGAGGTCTGCCTTTAAGGCCCATAAATCTCAAAGTTAGTCAGTTCACTCACAATATCTGGTCTTTAAATGTAACTTCTCCTATAGATGGGTATCAACCAACTGGATGCCAACCTTCCTGGCATCATGTTCTCCCTAAAGGAATTCCCAAATTTGATCCATATGAAGAACTCCTTTCCTGACTAAATGTCCTGCTGAATCGAAGATAATTGCAGGGAGCTGGCTTCTAAGTTTATCTCGGGGAACAAAGCAGAGATGAGACTGTGGAAACGAAGGTGATGGACTGCATGCTAAATTTCTCACTGGATGTCCCACGGAGTAGAAGAAAGTGACTCAATTATACAAGTACATGGGAAAAGTTGTGCCCAATAATCTATATACTGCTGAATCATTTGGTTTATGGCTTCACAAGACATTTATTGTGAGAACAGTCATTATAAAAAAGGTAGTGGGCCCAATGTCTTGCAACTGGGTTTATCTCCATCAGGATACATTCCTCTCGTTTTATTTTCCAAACAGCCTTATATACCAAAACATAAACCGAGTGGGAAATACACCAGCATTCCGTTTCCTAGGTAACCAGGTGAATGACGTTTTGTCACATCCGCATCTACCTGTCTGCTGTGTATGCTAGCTGTTACGTAGGCTTGAATCAGCATCTATATAAGGCATCCTCCAAATTACAAAGAAAAGAGCAAAACATCCTGACCCTTTGTTGTAGGGATAAGTCCCGCCCCTTAGGGGGCGTGTTCGCCTCGGGCTAATTTTTGCCTATAAATTTGGCAAGCATGCTCCCTTCTGCTTTCCTGGTCTCCGTGGGAGTGGTTCTGTAAGTCTATTAAAGCTGTATATATATTTTTACAATCTGTCTTCATTCGTTTACACCGTTACACTTTGGCGTCCAACGTTGGGCTATTTTGCCCCCGACTCAAGCAGGTAGCCCGCTAGCTAACACAGCACCCTCCCGGGTGCTGTTTTTTAGTTCGTGACTTGGGCCTCAGTGCCGAGTCCAAGACACACTCGGCCACACAGGCCCATTCTGCCTGCCTTGGCTAAGTTTGCAGCAGAACCCCACTACCTTAATTAGCAGAAGCTCAAGTACCTGCGGTTTTACAACAAAAGCTGCCACAGCGGCAGATTTAGTCTGATACAAAGTGACTTGGCCGGGCGGTGGTGGCGCACGCTTTTAATCCCAGCACTTGGGAAGCAGAGGCAGGTGGATCTCTGTGAGTTCGAGGCCAGCCTGGTCTACAAGAGCTAGTTCTAGG
>NC_022016.1:64099458-64105144 GCF_000317375.1 Microtus ochrogaster
GGGCCTACAATCCTTGAAGAAAGAAATTGAAGAAAACACCAGGAAATAGAAATATCTCCCATGCTCTTGGGTAGGTAGAATTAGCATAGTAAAAATGAAAATCTAACCAAAAGCAATCTACATATTCAATGCAATGTCCATCGAAATCTGAACAAAATTCTACACAGACCTCAAAAGAAAAATACTTAATTTCATATGGAAAGGCACAAAATCCAGGATAACGAAAAGAATCTCATACAATAAAGGAACTTCTGGAGCATCACAACCCTTGATTTCAAACTCTACTATAGAGCTAAAGTACTGAAAACAACCAGGTATTGGCATAAAGACGGACAGGAGGACCAATGGAATTGAATCAAAGACCAGTATGTCAATCCACACACCTACAAAGAACTGATTTTTGACAAAAAACAAAAAAAATATGATGGGAAAAAAGCATATCCAACAAATGGTGCTGGCATAACGGGATATGAACATGTGGAAGAATGAAAATAGACACATATCTGTCACCATGCACAAAACTCAAGTCCAGGAGGATCAAAACCTCAACATAAAACCAACCACGCTGAACCTCATAGAAGCGAGAGAAGGAAGTACACTTGAATGCATTTACAGAGCAGAACCCTTTCAATTGGACACCAAGAGAACAAATAATCCAATAAAAAATGGGGTAGAGACCTAAAGAGAGAATTCTCAACAGATCAATCTAAAAGGGCTGAAAGATGCTTAAGGAATTGCTGAACATCCTTAGCCATCAGAGAAAGGCAAATTAAGACAACTGCCAGATTCCAGGCATGGAAAACTGGCCAGAACTGACATCATGGCATTTTATTCCTCTAGCCAGCCTAGAAGAAAAGAGGTTACTATTGGAATTCTACAGGAGGAGCAACTGAGGCAGAATAAGAACAAGTTCAAGAGAACATGCTCCAGAGCTTCATAAATTTTCATCCAAATTCTTATTTGCACCTAAGAGAGATGATCCCTTCAGAGAGTTTTCTCACTCCACTGTCATGGGATGTCACTGCTAACTTCCATGCTACTATGCTTGTTTATTTATATGAGCGTTTTCTCTGCACATTTGTATGTACAACACATGCATGCCTGGTCCCTGAGGAGGTCAAAAGACAACACCACACCCTCAAGAACTGGAGATATTGATTATTGTGAGCTGCCATGTGTGTGCTTGGAAACCAACGTGAGCTTTTTCTCATAGCTCAAGTCCCCATTGTAGTCAACCCTTAATTAGCACCAGAGTACCAAGTAACTTTCTCAGATATTACATCAGATATTACATGACAGAGAAGGGAGTACTCTAATTTATCCCAAGGTAGTTGAGGAAGGAAGAGGATTGTGACCTAAAAAGGTCTCTTTGAGTGTCAGGGCTCAAGGTTTGGGCTCCATGTAAAAGAGGAATCAGAATGAGAACTTAAGTCCTTGATCTGTGTATCAGAAGACCAGGTCCCAACTCCTCACTTCTGAGCTGCTCTTATTCCCCAGTTAGTCTAGAAAAGGTCACCAGTCCTCAACCCGTGAGTTGGTTTCCCCTTGCTTTTCTCCCAGGAGTCTTCCTGTACTGCTCTTGTTGACAGTATTAGTGTATCATTGTAGCATCCCTACTGGGAACAGAAATGCCCCTTCCCAGCTCCCCTTGGTGTCTCAGAGAGGAGGCAGAGTTATAAAAACTCCGCATCTGTTCCCAGTGGGTAAAGGTGAAGATGTCTGAGCTTGTCTTTCTTAAGCAGGGTTTTATAGATGTCATTTTCAGCACCTGGTACTGGCATACTTGCAGAAGAAATGACAAACCCAACCCTCAACATCTACAGCACCTTTGAATTTCTCTGGAGATTGAGCTGCCTAGAATCCTGACACTCTGGACTCAGGTGCTTCAGGGGGCTGCCCCTTTATTCTCTTTCCTGTTAGAGAAAGAAACAGCTAGTTAGTGACACAGTCCTTGGATTTTCAACTGGTAAGATGGTCTCTGGCATTTGACTCGTGGGTGTTGTTCAGGCATCTGTGGGTTTAGTGATAATAATTGGTCAAGCCATCCATCTCCAGTTCCTCTGTGCACACATCTCAAACTCCCCAGACCTCTTCCCTTGTTGCCTGTATTTCTTTTTTCTCTTTATCAACCTTGTGTCCTTATATCCTTCTTCCATTCTTTCTTTTTAAATTTATATGCACAGAGCATTTGTTTCAAAACACTTTGAGTAAGAGAGTGTGGCGTTCTGGGCTCAAAGATCTCAAGTGAAGCAGAAAGCCATATCCCTGACAAAGCAGTGGTGGCCAATTTCCTTAAAGGAGATATCATAACATAGAAACACAGTTTGATATTTTGTGGGTAGAATAACCTTGATTGGTTTTGGGTGGAAAGAAGTTATAAGTTTACTGTAGCATAGACGGACCTTAAACTCTCTATATATTCGAGTATATCCTTAGACTCCTCAACCTAAACCTTACAGATGCTGGCTTTGTAGGCTGGAGCTACCATGTGTCACCTTTTTCTGCTTGGAAATCAACCATGAAGTTTTCATCTGTGAATGTTGGGCTCAGAGACTTGGACCAGCAGTCCTGGAGGGACACTGGAAGCCAAGTCAAAGACCACTGGGCTAGGAAATCACAAAAGGCTGTGGATCACTAAATGGTGTTACAGTGCTCTAGAAATCACACCTCAAATATTTTCCCATGGAATCTTATGCTATTATTACATCCCAGGGCTGTCCACATTCAGACACAAGGGGAAATTTCTTCAGGAGATCTGGTCTGTGGTTCTCCTTCCCACTCTGTCCTTGGGGGGCTCTGGCCTGTGCTGAGTCTCCATAAGCTCAGCTAGGTGAACAATGTGAAGACTTTGCCTTCCTCACCTCTGCACTTTAGATCCTGTGTTCCAGAAGCACAGAAGGTGACTGAGAACCCGGCTCTCCTGTCAAACCACTCAAATCCCACTTCCCCAATGCCGAGATTGTAATCTGGAATAAGACGCTCTCTCTAGGCAGTAGGTTTTCACCTGTAACACACAGTTTAGAACACTTCCTTCCATGAACTTGTGATTTTAAACTAAAGTTAGCACCACAACAGCTGAAATGTATTATTTACCCGGTAAGTATTTGTTCTTCTTTATTATTGCAAAGGCTAGGGCATCACCCATATGATATACTCCATCAGAAGCATTTCTTTCTTAGTTGTGTGGGGTTTCATGCCGGAAGCAAAGACCTGTATTTTGAGATCTGCATTTTGTTTACAGTCATCTTAAGCTCACAAGTTAAGGAAAATATTTACCTCTATCCCCTCTGCAGGGTCTAGGAAATCAACCTGGCATCTTATCTTCTAGCAGAGATCTGCAGGCACCAGGCTCTGGAATCAATTAGCATTTTCCTTTGTTAGTCAATAATCAGAGACCCTCAGTATTTACTTATCAGCTAGGGATGTCTCAGGACCTGAATTCCAGCAGACCTGAGTTTCCTGACACCCTTCCCTTCCCCCCTTTGCCCGTTTGCTATATAACAGCTTCTGAGGAAATAATAAACGGGACGGATTGATCAGAAATCCTGTCTTGCCATCATTTCTCGTGTCTCTTGCCCCTTCATTCCTCTCCCCTAGGTTCTTCAGGGACCCGAGTTCGCATCCTGCTGGCTGGGATAGTTTCAGTCAACAAAAGAGTAATGTAGCATTTCTCCATGTTGTTTGGTGTCAAAATAGATATCAGGACCCTTTAGGATTCTTCAAATTGCACCTGGACAATGAACAAGAAATGCAGGTTGCCATCTACCTGGGTTAGGTTGGGGATGTGGTAGCATAACAGGGACATCTGAGCTGACTCCTGCTGAGGATACAGTGTGGGTCACATAATACAGGAGGTGGTCCCCTCTCTATGATGAGAATCTAGCCACATGTCTTAAGGTATGAGAGAGGCAGAAGCATACTCTTAAGGTATGAGAGTGCCTGCATGGAGATTTATTTGTTCATGGAGAGATTACAGACAGAAGAGACAGGCGATCTCTGGGTCTTGACAGGCAGGCAGGTTAGGAATGACCTGCACATCTGACTCAATGGACAGGGCTTGGGAGCTCTTAAAAGGATTTTAACAGGGAACAGACGGGATCAGTGTGGCTTCTTTAAAAACTGCTGCAGCGGTCACATGGAGGACTTGTTGATGCAGACAAATGGCCGGCATTGAGAGGGGAAGTGGAGCCAAAGTCCCGCCCCTAAATAGAAGCTATTCGCAGTTGATACTTGCTATGAAAGGCAGAATCTGTCTTTTGCAATAGAGTGTCACTGTGCATATCAGTTATAGCAGGGCAGGCATCATGTCGGGGAGTAGTTAGCCAATAGGAAACTGATTCCATGGTTTCTTTTTGTTTTGGCATTTTTTTTTGTTTAGATTTTCTTTCTTTTATTTTTTAAGAAGTGTCTTTTGTTTCATTTCAAATAGAGAATGGGAGGATAAAGATCATAAAGTTGAGTATGGAGGATCTTGGAGACTTTGGAGGAGGGGAAGAATATAATTGAAGTATATTGACTGAAATAATTTTTAAAACTAAAATAGAACAGACCATTAAAGTGGGAAATCCAGGAGATTAGGTGCATGCAGACTCTGATGCAGAAATGCTGGGAGAGATAATGGGCCTCTGACCTGGACTGAAAGAAAGGAAGCGTCATGAGCAGTAACTTGTCAGGAGAGGGGATGGGGACAGGGAAAGAGGAGACTGAGGATGTCAAGGAGTCTCTTTTATATTTCTACTCCCATCAAAATTCTTGCCTTATCCATTGTCTTGCTGATTAACAAGAGTGGTACCCTATTTCAGGCTGTTTTGAACAGTGTTTGGAAATTTTCTTTAGATGCCGTTCCTTGAACGTATGTTTGTATGTGCCTATGTTTACGTATTGTTTCATGTTTACATTGCTGAGCAATGGAACAGATGTGTTCAACTTTAGGAAATACTGTCAGGCACACAGTAAAGGGAACATTTTAATTTACTCTCATTGGATCCAGTTACTCTTGTCAGTGCTAGATTTTGTTATTGTAGATAGGCTGGTAGGCATCTGGTGATGTGAAATTGAGGAGAGGAGGGTGGGCATTGGCACTGTAGTGTTCTTTGCAATTTCCAGATGAACAATGGTGCTGAGAACCTTAGCCACATCAATGCCTACAACTGCCTTGTGAAATGCCCGTTAAGTATTGTTTACTATTCCATTGGAGTATCTGTGTTTATGATATGTATTTCCAATTCTTCGCATACATATATTGAATACTTCTTTTTCACCTTTTCTAGAGTACCATTAATTTTTCCCTCTATGGAAACTGCTTTTCTTTTGAAAGAATCTTACGTTTGCTCTCCTAAAATGATAGATACATTCTATCAGGTTTGATTCCAAAAAAAAAAAAAAAATCGTTGCTTTAGATTTAACACTCAAACTTACATTACACCTGGGATTGGTTGTTTGTCTGCAGAGGAATAGAGGAATAAAAAAAAATGACTTTCCTTCTTCTAGATCCACACGATCCATCAACATTCCCTGGGAAGACTACAGTGTCTCCAGTGCACTGCACACATGACCTTCTGTCATTACTCATAGGACTACGTGTGTGTGGGTCTGTGTCTGATGCTTGTTCTGTCTTTATCTACTTGCTTTCTCTCTAATTAACATATGTCTGTGGTGTGTGTGTGTGTGTGTGTGTGTGTGTGTG
>NC_022016.1:64105983-64111276 GCF_000317375.1 Microtus ochrogaster
TGGGCAATGGGCTCATCATCCTGCTGATCTGCCTGGACACACATCTTCACACTCCCATGTACTTCTTCCTCTGTATACTCGCCATGTTGGATATGGGTTATGTCACCACCACCATGCCCCAGATGTTGGTGAATCTTCTTGCTAAATCTCAGACCATCTCCTTTGCTGGCTGCTGGATACAGATGTATGTGTTTGGTGCCCTGGCTACTACTGAGAGCACCTTCTTTGTTGTCATGGCTTATGACAGATATGTGGCCATTTGCCACCCTCTGCGTTATACTGTCATCCTCAACTGGGGATTGTGCATATGGTTGGCAGCAGGGACCTGGATCTGTGGTTTCTTCTTCTCTCTGTTACATACATTCTTTATCATGAGTCTGCCATATTGTGGACCTAACAAGGTTAGTCACTATTTCTGTGACAGCCCTTCAGTGCGTAGCCTGGCTTGCATGGATACCCACCTCATTGGGATGGTAGACCTGGTCTTGAGTGTTTTTGTGATTGTTACTCCCTTTTCCCTCATTGTAACCTCCTATATTCGTATCGCCATGGCAATTCTCAAGATCAAGTCCACCCAAGTTCACAACAAGGCTTTTTCTACCTGTGCCTCCCACCTGACTGTGGTCACTTTCTTCTATGGTCCATCCACTTACATCTACATGAAATCCAATTCCAGCTACTTCCCTGAACGAGACAAGCAGATCTCACTGTTTTACAATGCCTTCACTGCCTTGCTCAACCCTGTGGTCTACAGTCTGAGAAACAAAGACATCAAGAGGGCATTTCTCAAGGCAGTAGGAAATATTAAATTGTACTGTTGAACCACAATCAAGTACAAGCTGAGATAGTGAATTCAATGTTTAAGGGACTGTGTCTTTAGTATATGTAACTGACCTGCATGTTTAAAGCCATGTAGTAATTGACAATTGGCATAAACCATTGTGAAACCATGGGCATTCTTTTAATTGACAGAATACAATAAGGTATAATTCAAAGCACCTCAGTAATCTCACTGGTTTATACCTGTAGACATGAATTCTTTTTAAATATATATTTTCTTCATTCTTTGAGAATTGCACATTATGTTCTTCAATCCCACTCATTTCCCAATCCTTCCATATCTGCCCTCCACCCTTGTAATTTTCCTTCAAAATAAAATAAAAAATTAAAATAAAGAAATCCAATATCTCATGAACCCCTCTTGTAATGATCTGTTTATCACTCACATCCTTCTCTTACAACAATCACAGCCATTGCATCTCCTGTTCTGTGGTACTGTACCACTCAGCTCCTCTGTCTTTCCTGCATCTCCATCACACATTCGTTTATCATAGTGGCATTGAAAGATGTGGTGTGTCATGCAGTTACCCTTTTCCCATACAGCTTTAGTTGCAAATATTCGTTACAGTGAGTCATGGCTCTCATTCAAAGCCTCTAGCTTCTGCTATACTCTCACCTAGACTCCACTCCGACCTGTTCTCACCCAGAGTCATGGAGATCCTCTGTCTATGGTTCTACAAGACAGGCCCCCTCAGGCTCAAAATGAAGACCCTGGATCTGGGCCTGTGTGGTAGCTGAGTTGGTCAACATGGGTCTCCACCAGGCCTCTCCCCAATAAGGGTCAGGGCCAGCTCTTCCCTACTCCGGGAGAGGTGGGGCAAGCCCCACCCATGCCACTACCCAGAATGCCTTGTAGTTCCTGGTGAGAAACTAGGCAAGAGTTCTTATAAGTGGCAGCCTGTAAGGCACAGGGCCAGCACTCCTGTGGGTACTGGTCATTGAGCGGAAAGACAAGCTCTCCTGCCCCTACATCAGGGCTGGTGGTGCAGGTCAGTGAGTCATGGAGCCAGCTTTTCCAAGTGCAGTGGCTGGCGAGAGGTAGGATCCTAGTGCTTGGATTAAAGGCATGTGCCACCATACCTGGCTCTTTTGTCATTCCTTTTATTATCAATGCCCACAATTAACTGGGCACACATGGACTGGGTCACATATCCGGCATCATCAAATGTCTGTGTGCATCCACGGATATCTCTAGTCATCTATGAAAGAATAAGCAGGCAATATAGAAAAGTGACCCAAGTGGCATACTCCTGTTTTATCCCTCCCCAAACCTGAGCCTGCCATTCTCATAGGCACTTCCCTATGGTACATTGAGTACTAGGAGCAAACTCATGCTGGTTAAACATAGTTCTATATGACATGTCTGCCCCAACTAATAGGGGACACCAGAACACTGTATCCCATTTCTGGGATGTGCCTGAAGACAGCAATAAGGAGAACCCATTCAAGGGACAGAACAGTGTTCATGATATTTGGTTAGGATGAATAAATGTCTTTCATGTAAGAGTCTATATTGATGAGTGTACTGTGTCCCACTGATTGGTTACATGATCATGAATTTCCATGGAATATAATTGTAAAATTGGAGAGAATAAATGTGAAGAGATCTGTGGGTAGCGTTCTTAGAAACGGGAAGAATACTAAGACATTTCCATCTCTCCTGAATCTGCATCAGAGTTGTCCTCAACAGTAAAGGACACAGGAGTTAAGTAGATGGGATGACATTATCTGCAGATATCTCTCAGCTCCTTCTCTGATCATACTCTGTTCTGCTTGTCACGGTCATCTTCACTGTCAACTCTTTTGACTATAGAATCACCATGGAACATCTATCTTGGATGTTGTGAGTGTGTTTCTAGAAATGTTTACCTGATGAGGGGTGCTCCTCCTTCACTGTGGTTGTCACTTTTCAAGGGGCTGGGGTTCTAGAATGTATAAAAGGAGAATGGTTTCAGCAAGGACATATATCGGTCTGCTTCCTGGAAATACAATTTGACCTCAAATCTGCTCCTACTACCATGACTTCTCTGTTATTACTATGTCCTTAGATACTCAGAATAAATAGCCAGTTTCTCAAGTGGCTTTATCATTGCAACAAGGACCATAGCTAATAACTTGCGCAGTGAACTGATGAACACCAGGCTCGGGTGTGAGAGTTGGAGGTTCTACATGAACTCAGCAGCATGACCATCTATTGACTTAAAAGCCATCCTTGCCTCACCCTCCTTTTCTTCTGTTCTTATGTTGAGTTGCTTGTTAAACATTTATCACTCCATACCAGTTGCATGTAGAGACACTGGTATGCTACCAACAGTGCTACAGTTCAGATTCCCTACCTAGAAATCAAGATTAACACTAAATTTCATATGGATGTTTTAGCTGTGAAATGAGTTGCTTTAAGCTATCATTTGGAAGACTAAGAAGCATTCTTAAATATTGTCCTTGCCACGATCATCACCATCATCCTTCTTTAGGGTTTGTTGTTACTGCTGTTCTTTCGTCATTTAACCTGCATCTTCTTAGCTTGCCAGATCTGTGTGTCATTCTCTCGGTTTATACAAAATTATAGCCGTTAGAGCTTACTTAAGCTTTTCTATCCTCAGAATTTTCATACCTTAGGGCATTTTCTTAGACCTTTAGAATTTGTATGGACTTTTAAACCTTTCTCTTTCCATCTAATAACTTATCAGAGACATTAGTAGCTATCATTGAGAATAGTCATTGCAAGGCATGTTCCTTTAGTGAAAAGTTACAACTGAAACCTATTCATTCTTTAATATGAAGCCTGTTAGCAAGGCAACCCTGTCTGATTTTTCTTAAGAAGAGACCTAGTAACTCTAGAAGAATGAACAAGGGGGCTACAGCCTTGGGGGAAGGTGCTGGTTGCCTCTTGCTGCCTAGCTGACAGTGCATCAGAAGATCAGCTCCCACCTCCCCATCTCTGAGCAGCTCTTATTCCCCAATGTCTAGAAAAGATCACCAGTTCTCAACCCATGAGTTTGTTTCATCTTGCTCTTTTCCCAGAGGTCTCCCTGCACTGCTCTTGTTGACAGCATTCACAGATCATCTTAGCATCCCTACTGGGAACAGAAACGGCCCCTTCCCAGCTCCCCTTGGTAGTCTCAGAGAGGAGGCAGAGTTATAAAAACTCCGCATCTGTTCCCAGTGGGTAAAGGTGAAGATGTCTGAGCTTGTCTTTCTTAAGCAGGATTTTATAGATGTCATTTTCAGCACCTGGTACTGGCATACTTGCAGAGGAAATGACAAACCCAACCCTTAACATCTACAGCACCTTTGAATTTCTCTGGATATTGAGCTGCCTAGAATCCTGACACTCTGGACTCAGGTGCTTCAGGGGGCTGCCCCTTTATTCTCTTTCCTGTTAGAGAAAGAAACAGCTAGTTAGTGACACAGTCCTTTGGATTTTCAACTGGTAAGATGGTCTCTGGCATTTGACTCGTGGGTGTTGTTCAGGCATCTGTGGGTTTAGTGATAAGAATTGATCAAGCCATCCATCTCCAGTTCCTCTGTGCACACATCTCAAACTCCCCAGACCTCTTCCCTTGTTGCCTGTATTTCTTTTTTCTCTTTATCAACCTTGTGTCCTTATATCCTTCTTCCATTCTTTCTTTTTAAATTTATATGCACAGAGCATTTGTTTCAAAACACTTTGAGTAAGAGAGTGTGGCGTTCTGGGCTCAAAGATCTCAAGTGAAGCAGAAAGCCATATCCCTGACAAAGCAGTGGTGGCCAATTTCCTTAAAGGAGATATCATAACATAGAAACACAGTTTGATATTTTGTGGGTAGAATAACCTTGATTGGTTTTGGGTGGAAAGAAGTTATAAGTTTACTGTAGCATAGACGGACCTTAAACTCTCTATATATTCGAGTATATCCTTAGACTCCTCAACCTAAACCTTACAGATGCTGGCTTTGTAGGCTGGAGCTACCATGTGTCACCTTTTTCTGCTTGGAAATCAACCATGAAGTTTTCATCTGTGAATGTTGGGCTCAGAGACTTGAACCAGCAGTCCTGGAGGGACACTGGAAGCCAAGTCAAAGACCACTGGGCTAGGAAATCACAAAAGGCTGTGGGTCACTAAATGGTGTTACAGTGCTCTAGAAATCACACCTCAAATATTTTCCCATGGAATCTTATGCTATTATTACATCCCAGGGCTGTCCACATTCAGACACAAGGGGAAATTTCTTCAGGAGATCTGGTCTGTGGTTCTCCTTCCCACTCTGTCCTTGGGGGGCTCTGGCCTGTGCTGAGTCTCCATAAGCTCAGCTAGGTGAACAATGTGAAGACTTTGCCTTCCTCACCTCTGTACTTTAGATCCTGTGTTCCAGAAGCACAGAAGGTGACTGAGAGCCAGGCTCTCCTGTCAAACCACTCAAGTCCCACTTCTATGCCGAGATTGTAATCTGGAATAAGATGCTCTCTCTAG
>NC_022016.1:64111376-64128781 GCF_000317375.1 Microtus ochrogaster
TTTTTTTTTTTTTTTACCATGGGGTTTTCATCTGTGAATATTGGACTCAGAGACTTGGACCAGCAGTCCTGGAGGGACACTGGAAGCCAAGTCAGAGACCACTGGGCTAGGAAACCACAAAAGTCTATGGATCATTAAACGGTGACCCAGTGAAATAGAAATCATACCTCAAATATTTTTTCCTTAGACTATTATAATTTTAATACATCCCAGGGCTGTGCACACACAGACACAGGGGCAAATTTCTTCAGGAGGTCTGGTCTATGGTTCACCTTCCCACTCCTTCCTTGGAGGGCTCTGGCCTGTACTGAGTCTCCATAAGCTCAGCTAGGTGAACAATGTGAAGACTTTGCCTTCCTCACCTCTGCACTTTAGATCCTGTGTTCCAGAAGCACAGAAGGTGACTGAGAGCCAGGCTCTCCTGTCAAACCACTCAAGTCCCACTTCTATGCCGAGATTGTAATCTGGAATAAGATGCTCTCTCTAGACAGTAGGTTTTCATCTGTAACACACAGTTTAGAACACTTCCTTCCATGAACTTGTGATTTTAAACTATAGTTAGCACCACAACAGCTGAAATGTATTATTTACCCGGTAAGTATTTGTTCTTCTTTATTATTGCAAAGGCTAGGGCATCACCTATGTGATATTCTCCATCAGAAACAATTCTTTCTTAGTTGTTTGGTGTTTCATTAACAAAAGAGTAATAAAGCATTTCTTCTAGTTGATTGGTGTCAAAGTTGATACCAGGACCCACTAGTATTGCTCAAATTGCAACTGGACAATGAGCAAGAAATGTGTGATGTCACCTACATAGGTTAGGTTTGGGAGGTGGTAGCATAACAGGGAAGGCTTCCTGGCTGAACTGACTCCTCCTGTGGCCATGGTGAGGGCAACATGATGCAGGAGGTAGTTTCTCCTCCAAGACAGGAATCTAGGCACTTGTCTTAAGATATGAGAGGGACAGAGGTATGCAGAACACCAGGAGTGCTTGCATGGAGATTTGCCCATGGAGAGATTACAGACAGGAGACAGGTACTGAGTCAGGGTCTTGACAGGCAGGCAGGTTAGGAATGACCTGCACATCTGACTCAATGGACAGGGCTTGGGAGCTCTTAGAAGGATTTTAACAGGGAACAGACGGGATCAGTGTGGTTTCTTTAAAAACTGCTGCAGTGGTCACATGGAGAACTTGTTGATGCAGACAAATGGCCGGCATTGAGAGGGTAAGTGGAGCCAAAGTCCCGCCCCTAAATAGAAGCTATTCACAGTTGATACCTGCTATGAAAGGCAGAATCTGTCTTTTGCAATAGAGTGTCACTGTGCATATCAGCTATAGCAGGGCAGACACCATGTCCAGTATTAGTTAGTCAACAGGGATCTGATTCCAGGGCTTTGTTTTTGTTTTGGTGCTTTTTGTTTATATTTTCTTTCTTTAATTTTTGAAAAAGTGTCTTTTGTTTTGTCTTGAAAGAGAGAATGGGAGAAACACATGAAGATGAGTGGGGAGGATCTTGGAAAATTTGGAGGGTGGGAAGAATATGATTTAAGGGTATTGACCCTAGCTCAGACTATGTTGAACAGTTTTTGAAATTTCCTTTACACGTCTTTCCTTGAGCATATGTTTCTATGTGCCTATGTGTTTACACATTGTTTTAGAAATATCTATTCTAAATATTTATATTGCTGAGGACTGGAACAGATGTGTTCAACTTTAGGGAATACTGTCAGGCGCACAGTAAAGTGATCGTTTTAATTTACTCTCATTGGATCCAGATACTCTTGTTAGTGTTAGATTTTGTTATTGCAGACAGGCAGGTAGGCATCTGGTGATGTGAAATTGAGGAGAGGAGGGTGGGGATTGAACTGTGGTGTTCTTTGCGATTTCCAGATGGATAATGGTGCTGAGAACCTAAACCTCATCAGTGCCTACAACTGCCTTGTGAAATGCCCGTTTAATATTGTTTACTATTCCATTGGAGTATCTGTTTTTATGATATATATTTCTAATTCTTTGTGTACATATTTTAAGTACTTCTTTTTCACTTTTTCTAAATTACCATTAATCTTTTCTCTCCATAGAAATTGCTCTTTTGAAAAAAAAATCTTATGTTTGCTCCCACTAAAATAACTGTTACATTCTATCAGATATGATTCCAAAATATTGGTTGCTTTACATTTACCACTGAAACCTACAATACGCCTGGAATTGATTGTTGTCTGCAGAGGAAGCTAGGAGTAAAAAAAAAAAAAAAATGACTTTCCTGCTCCTAGATCCACACGCTCCATCAGCATTCCCCAGGAAGACTACAGTGTCTCCAGTGCACTGCTCACGTGACCTTCTGTCAATATTCATAGGACTACGTGTGTGCTTACTGCGTCTGACTGACGTTTGTTCTGTCTTCATCTACTTGCTTACTCTCTATCTTGCATAGTCTGTGGTGTGTGCGTGTGTGTGTGTGTGTGTGTGTGTGTGTGTGTGTGTGTGTAGTCGCAGACTGGCAGTGAATCTTTTCTAAACTGCTCTCACCTTATTCCTTGAGGCAGGGTCTCTCAGTTGAACACAGTGCCCATTATTTCATCTAGTGTAGCTAGTTGTTTTATTCTGGGGATCTTCTGTCTCTGCCTTCCCTGACCTGAAATGAGAATGTAAGACTGCATACAATATATTATGTGTTATGTGATGATTTCAGGAGTTATGTGGGATGCTTTAGATATTCATCATAATCCTGAGACATGAGCCTCATCAGCTTCATTTGATAAGGTGGAGACTGAGGCATAGGGAGGTTCAGTAACTTGAGAGTATAGAAACTGAACAGTGTGCTCAGAACCCACACCCCAGTCTTTATTTTCTTAATTAAAAATTATTATTGTCCTCGACCAAACAGTGGATAAAGAAAAAGTGGCACATTTACACAATGGAGTACTACACAGCAGAAAAAAATAATGATAGCTTGAAATTTGCAGGCAAATGGATGGAGCTAGAAAACATCATTTTGAGTGAGGTAACCCAGACCCAGAAAGCATTTATCACATGTACTCACTCGTAAGTGTTTTTTAAACATAAAACAAAGAAAACCAGCCCACAAATTGCAATCCCAGAGAACCTAGACAACAATGAGGACTCTAAGAGAGTCTTACATAGATCTAATCTACATGGGAAGTAAAAAAAGACAAGATCTGAGTAAATTGGGAGCATGGGGACCTTGGGAGAGGGTTTTACTGGGAGGGGAGAGGCAGGGAGGGGAGCAGAGAAAAATGTAGAGTCAATAAAAATCAATTAAAAAAATCAAAGCGTATTGCTATGAAAAATTATTATTTTTTATGTGTATGACTTTATGCCTACATAATGTTTGTGTACCATGTGCGTGTGTATGTTGCTATAGAGATAAGACACGGGAGTCAGATCCCCTGGAACTGGAGTCACAGGCAGCTCTTAGTTGTCTTTTTCCCTGTAATAGCAGTCAATGCTCTTAACCTTTGAGCCATTTCGCCCACCTGTATCTTCCATTTCTACCTCTATAGTTGTGTCAGGTGACTCATAGATGAATGTGATTCTCTTACAGGCCTCACCATGTTGATGATTCCAGGACAGAACCAAACCAGGGTTTCTGAGTTCATCCTGGTTGGCTTCTCCAGTGACCCCAAAACCAACAGCATCCTCTTCATTGTGTTCCTTCTCATCTACCTGAGCTCAGTCATGGGCAATGGGCTCATCATCCTGCTGATCTGCCTGGACACACATCTGCACACTCCCATGTACTTCTTCCTCTGTATACTCGCCATGTTGGATATGGGCTATGTCACCACCACCATGCCCCAGATGTTGGTGCATCTTCTTGTTAAATCTCAGACCATCTCCTTTGCTGGCTGCTGGATACAGATGTATGTGTTTGGTGCCCTGGCTACTACTGAGAGCACCTACTTTGTTGTCATGGCTTATGACAGATATGTGGCCATTTGCTATCCTCTGCGTTATACTGTCATCCTCAACTGGGGACTGTGCACATGGTTGGCAGCAGGGACCTGGATCTGTGGTTTCTTCTTCTCTCTGTTACATACATTCTTTACCATGAGTTTGCCATATTGTGGGCCTAACAGGGTTAACCACTACTTCTGTGAAGGTCCTTCAGTGCGTAGCTTGGCTTGCATGGATACCCACCTCATTGAGATGGTGGACCAGGTCTTGAGTGTTTTTCTGGTTGTTGCTCCCATTTCCCTCATTGTGGCCTCCTACATTCGCATTGCCATGGCGATTCTCAAGCTCAAGTCTACCCAAGCCCACCGCAAGGCTTTCTCTACCTGTGCCTCCCACCTAACTGTGGTCACTTTCTTCTATGGTCCATCCACTTACATCTACATGAAGCCCAATTCCAGCTACTCCCCTGAACGAGACAAGCAGATCTCACTGTTTTACAATGCCTTCACGGCCTTGCTCAACCCTCTGGTCTACAGTCTGAGAAACAAAGACATCAAGAGGGCATTTCTCAAGGTGATAGGACATAGTAAGGTGGACTGCTGAACCACAACCCAGAATAAGCTGAGTCAGTTAATTGAATGTTTAAGGAACGGTGTCTTTAATGTCTGTAACTGACCTGTGTATTTGAACACACATAGTAATTGGTAATTGGGACAAACCACTGTGTAACCATGGAGGCCCTTTTGATTGTTGGGCTACATCAAGGTATAATCCAAAACACCTCATTAATCTTACTGGATTATACGTGTAGTGATTTCTTCTTTTTAAACATTTTTATTTATTCTTTGGGAATTGTACATCATACTCCCCAATCCCACTAATTTCTCATTCCTTCCATATCTGTCCTCCATCCTTATAACTTCTTCCCCCCCAAAAATAAAAAATTAAAATTAAAACCAACATCTCACTGACTCCCCTGTGTAATAACCTGTTTATCATTCTCATCCTTCTCTCACGCCAGTCACAGCCATTGCCTCTCCTGTTCTGCAGTACTGTATCACTCAGCTCCTGTCTTTCCTGCATCTCCATCACAAGTTCATTTGTCGTAGTGGCATTTAAAGATCTGGTGTGTCACGCAGTTACCCCTTTTCCCATATAGGTTGACTCGCAGATATTCATTACAAGGAGTCATTGTTGTGGTTCAAGGCCTCTAACTTCTGCTAAAGCATCAACACTGGACCCTCACCTAGACTCCACTCTGATTTTCTATTGTTACCCAGAGTCATAGAGATGGTGGCTATGGTTTCATAGGACAGGCCCCTTCATGTTCTCCAGCAGTTCTTAGATGTTGTAGCTGTTGGGGTGCACCAACTCAAGGCACTGGATCTGGGCCTTGGTGGTAGCTGTGTTGGTCAACCTGGGTCTCCACCAGGCCTCTCCCCATCAAGGGGCAGAGTCAGCTCTTCCCTACTCTGGGAGAGGTGGGGCCAGTCCCCCACTTGCCACTGCCTAGGATGCCTTGCAGCTCCTGGTGAGAAGCTAGGCAAGAGCTCTTACAAGTGGCAGTCTGTAAGAGGCAGGGCCAGCACTCCTGTGGGTGGTGGCCACGGAAGGGAAAGACCGGTTCTCCTGCCCCTACATCAGTAATGATACTGCAGGTCAGTGAGGGATGGGGCCAGCTCTCCCAAATGTGGTGGCTGGTGAGGGGTAGGACCAGCCCTCCTGCAGTCAGTGACGGTGAGATGGGATCAGCATGGCACTCAGACATCATCATGTCCTCAGGTGGCAGCCTAGACCACTGACCCTGCATGGCTTTTTGTGGTAATCTGGGCCTCAGACATCAACACAGACCCTAGCTGCTGTTGGATCTCAGACCCAGACATGACCATTGGCAGCAGCCCGGGGCCCGATAACACCATGGCCTCAGGCTCCTCATACCAGCCTCTTCATCTCCACTCTCGAGTCTCCAGTTACAACTCTCTCCCCAGCACATGAACTGCTTCCCTTCTCTTTCTCTTCCATCTCTCCACCACATACTCTTAGATTTCTCATCTTTCCATATTTGTTCATCATAGTGCAACCACTTCCCTTGACCTCAGGACCAGAGATTCACTCTTTAAGAAAGGGACAGTATTTTATGTAACTGACCTGTGTTGTTGAACCAACATAGTACTTGGTACCTGGGACAATTGACCAGCTACACTAGGGTACGATTCCAAACACCTCAGTAATCTTACTGGGTTATAGCTGCAAATAATAATTTGTTATTCATGCTTATAGCTGTAGGTTGGGAGTGACCTTCTGACCTCTCACATCCATCCCATAGGAGGAACCTTACGTCCAACTTGACATCCTAGAACAGAAGGAAAGGAACAGTGGACAAAATCACAATGGCTCCACTTCTCAAGAGTGACCTGCTTTTCTTTCCACGCATTCTTTTGACCAAAGCAAGTAGTATGGTCCAGTCTGAGAGCAGGTGGTGGGAAGATTTTTTTTTTTTGTCTAGAGAGAAGTAATACATGTTCCGTGTCCATGGTCTGATATGTTGGTTTCTCTACTTTTCTAACAAGTAATGTACATTATGTAACCTGGTGTATTTCACAGAACACAACAGCATACCTCTAAACCACCACAAAACATGCTAAGTGTGGATAGCATGATAATAGAGACAGCAGAAGGCTGAGACACTCTATGCTAAGTAGCACATCACACATTGGCAGAAGAGAAGTACACTGACAGATTGTGGAACAGAACCAAAACAGCTCAGAGAACTAGCTTCACACGTCAATTCAGTGTGGTCTGTGGGGAAACATGATGACCTCGTCTGTAAAGTTATGCAATGTTGAAAATGAAGGGAGCTGGGGTCTCTTCAGACCCCTCTAGCATCTGATCCCATGTGCAGGCAGCAGGCAAGGGCACTTCCCACTGTTGCCTGCTGACTGCTGGCTCCCTTACCACACGTGAATGGTGGTGTGAATGAATTGCCGCTCATCTTCAGAGTGGCTCTTTCCTGAGGGAGCAGCAGATGGCTCTCTGATTCAGTGCCTGCACTACTCTTTCCTCCGCAGAGGACTTCTCCAGTTTTATTCTGTGGGCACAGATTTTTTGAATAATGTTTATTCTTCATTTTAGTTAATACTCTGTACTATTGTTTTTTTAATATATATATATATATATATATATATATATATATATATATATATATATATTTAGTTTTTGAGAATTCTCACATATCCTGGGCTAGCCTGGAACTTTCCACATTGCCAAAAGTGACCTTGAAGTTTTTATCTTCCTGCCTCCACCTCCCCAGAGCTGGGACTGTAGGATGGACTGGAGTCATTTTGCTTCTTCAGTGATGTTCTTTGTATTTTAAAAGTTTTCACTTAGGTAAAATATAATTAATGCACTTTTTTTTTTTGGAAAAATTTACTGTGATTATTCCTGGCTATTTGGGAACTCAGCTGGCTTCAAACTGACAGAGATCCTCCAGCCTCTGCTCTAGGAGAGCTGGGATCAAAGGAATACTCAATACCACCTAGCCAACCACTCTTATCTCTTTTCATTTTGCAGTGTGTTGAAATAAGAGCGGCGGGGCTGCGTCCCCAGCACCCTGCCGCCCGCACGGCTAGCTTAGCTTATGCCCCAAAATAATTACACGGAAACTGTATTCTTTTAATCACTGCCTGACCCATTAGTTCCAGCCTCTTATTGGCTAGCTCTTACATATTGATCTAACCCATTTCTATTATTCTGTGTGGTCCACGAGCTGGCTTACCAGGAATGATCTTAACCTGCATCTGTCTGGAGTGCGGGAACCATGGCGACTCTCTGGTTCAGCTTCTTTCTCCCAGCATCCTGTTCTGTTTTCTCCGCCTACCTAAGGGTTGGCCTATGAAATGGGCCTAGGCAGTTTCTTTATTAATAAGAAATCATTCCCACATCAGCAGTGAATCTAAGAAATTGTTTCTTGGTTGAATGTCATGAAAATTTACTTCTGTGTTTTGTCTTCAAAGTTTCTTTTAGGTTTTGTTCCATTCTGAATAAATTTTGTGTGTTATATGTGGCAAAGCCAAATTTCATTCTTTTTCATGCGGATATCCATGTGTCTCATGAACATTTTTGGAAAATATTATCCTTTGTCCACTGAACATTCTTTATGTCCTTGACTAAAATAGTTAATACATTTTAGTGTTTCTGTTTGGGGTGACAATCCTAGTCTATTAGATGCCATGTCTGTCTCAGGCAAGTATCATCCTTTTTTGGTTTGCTCTGGCTTTGTGGATGATTTCAAAGTGAAAACATTGGTTCTAACACATTGTCCTTCAAGGTAGTTTGGCCTGCTCTCAGTTACTGGTTTATGGCTATGGGGAGACACCATGACCATAGCAACTCTTATAAAGGAAAGCATGTAATTCGGGGCTTGCTTACAGAGTCAGAAGTTAGTCCATCATCTAACATCATGGCAGCGGCATGGCAGAACACATGTCACTGCAGCAGTAGCTGAGCCCTGCATCCTGACCAATGGCAGAGAGACACTGGCCATGTCATGGGCTTTTGAGAGCTCAAAAGCCACTTCCAATGACAGGGTTCCTGCAATAGAGCCACATCTCCTAATCCTTCCAAAGTGTTGGACTTTCTAGTGACTAAGCATTCAGATATATGAGTCTATGGGAGGGGAACACTAAGGTTTGAATTAGTCCATTGCAGTTTCCTTTGAACTTTAAGATCCATTTGGCAATTTCAAAGAGTAACTGCCAGGATATGATAGCAGTACATTGATTGAATCTGTGTATATGTTTGAAATGTACTAATGTCTTCTGTTACATAAAACACAGCCATCAAATGATCATGTAAGCTCAATCACACACATATGTGTGTTTATATTTATATAGAGATATTATCTATTTAGATACATATAAAATATATTTTAATGGATAAAATGCTTTTGTTTTGTGTTACCATTTTTTCATTGGTACCCATAATTGAGTCAGCACCCGTGTAGTGGGTCGAAAGTTGGCATCATCAAATGTCAGTGTGCACACACAGCTATCTCTAGTAGTCCATGCAGGAACAAGTAGTTGCATGAGCATGTGTACATCCCTTCCACATCTTGAGTCTGCGGTCCCCTAGGACATTTCCCTATGGTGAACTGAAGAGGAGGCACAAACTTATTCCAGTTACACATGGTTTTAAATGGCATGAGAGTGGACAGAAGAACATTGTGTCCTATTTCTGGATATCCCTGAAGACAATGGTCAGGAGAAATCCTTTCCGGGGACAGAACACTGTCCGTGGAATTTGGTTGTTCCTTCGGTTTGGAAGCAGAAATGGCTTCTAGGTAAGAGACTATAATGATGAGTGCATCGTGGTCCATGGGTTGGTTACATGGTCATGAACATCCATGGAATATATTAGTAAAATTGGATATATTGAGTATGTAAGAGTTCTGTGTGTAGCCTTCTTAGAAATGGGAAAGAATGTTAATATGTTTCCATCTCATGGGACTTCTCATCAAACTTGTCCTCAACAGAAAAGGATATGAACACTTGGGTGGTCAGAATGGCATCCTCTGCAGACACCGGCTGCCCTTTCCCTGGTCACACTCTCACTGCTTTGTATGGTCATCTTCACTTCCTTTTTTAGACCGAATACTTTTGGAAGTACTCATTTTACCAAATGAGCCAATTCTCACATGGTCCATTAATGAAACATTGCTATCCGGGGGCCAATTAACGAGTCCCTGCTTGTGAGAGCTGTGGATCTGCTGCCTTCACTTCCTGAAGCTCACTCTCCTCTCCTTAGGTCCGTGGGCCCTTTTGATACAGAATAAAGCCTCTAAAGTTAGACTTTTCCTTCATGCTGACCTCTGGGTTCGTCCCATGACCATCGTGGAGTAGGCCCAGCTCTGAGCAGCAGGAGCATTTTGGTTAGAGGAGAGCTACAGCCATTAGCTTGAACTCACACAGTTAAAGATGGGATAGATATGGCAGATTCAGCCTCATCCAAGACGCAAGTGGCCAGGCCCTGAAGTTGGTTCTACCTTTCACTAAATGGGTGACTTTTGTCAAATTGCTCATGTCTTCTGGGTCACTATTCAATATCTGTGCAATAAAAATTTAGGGCCATGCTTTGGGAACTCTTCATGCTGTAATCATTTAAAACACCAGGGTGTGCCATCCCTTGGCCCCATTATGTCTGCCTACCATTTTGAGTCCTCACTCAGAAAGGTATAATATCAAACCCCAACTTTTTTCCTTTTATATTTCTTCTGGGCATTTTTTTTTCTTTTGTCAGATTCCAAATATGCTTACTGGGAGGCTTTGGGCTTTTCACATTTTCCAAGTTCTGTCTCCGTCATGTGACTGCTTTTCTGCCATGTTGTTGATGTCCATACCTAACTCAAATGGTGTATGTATTGTTCCTCTTGAGCTTCTCTCTATGAATCTATCATAAAAGCTCCAAAACTGAAAACAACAGAGCCAGGGTGATTGTGTCATTCTGTATGTGACTCAATCAGTTCTGTCCGCTTCTCTCTGAATCTGTTTCCTTATCTATCCTGGTGGAGAAGAATCTCTGCCTGAACTTGACTGCCCCTCAGAGCTGATGAGGATCGCCAACAGGAGCGAGGAGAGCTGGGGTCAGAGCTGTGGAACAAGGCTTAGCAACAGCACTGCAGGGGCCACGGTGCTTCTGATTAGTGCTGATTGCCAATTACTAACGTGCAAATGCACCCATAATGGCCAGTGTCAAGGTTGCAACACATGCCACTGAGCAGCAGTTGAGGAACCTGTGTTTCAACCAGCAAAGGCACCACACTAAACAACTGCTAGAGCACAGACTGCGGGAAAATGGAGTTGGAATTGCAGTTCAGAGCTTGTGTTGCCTTTAAAATGCTATGATTCAAACTCTAGCCTCAAGCATTGTCCTAACTCAGATGCTATACAGCTGAGCCACATTCCTAGGCACTCTGGCTTTGTTTCAAATACAATTTATTTATCATTTCATAATTATCCTTTCCTACTAGCTATGTTTAAGGAGTAGGTCACAGGAATTCTAACCCCTTATTAATCAATAACTCTCAGCAGGAAGACTTTATCATTCAGGCTTCTCCTTCTAAATCCTTAGGAAACCAATACACAGAAAGAAGGCAGGGATGGATGGAGATACAAGTTCAGGGAACACTGGTCAGACCTTCTCGCAATGTGCTGACATCATCATTTTTATTTTCTAAACCATCCTAGGAGGGAAGAGGTTACTATTGAAATTCTACAGAAGAGGAAGCCCAGGCAAAATAGCAGCGAATTCAAGAGAACACGATCCAGAGTTTGGTGTATTTGGACATAAATTCTTAATTGCATCCAAAAGACATGAGCTATTCAGAAAGTTTTCTCACTTCACTGTCATGGGGATGTCACTGCTGACTTCCATGTTGCATGTCATGGTTGTCTGTTTGTCTGGTGTTTTTGTGTATCAGTATTTTGCATACACATATGTCTATGTAAGTATGTATGCATGCATGCATGTATCACATGTATGGCTGATTCCTGGGGAGGTCAGAAGAAGGTGCTAGATCCTCCAGAACTGGAGACATAGATGGTTGTGAGCTGCCCTGGTAGGTTCTGGGAACCAAACTTGGTGTTCATGCAAGAGCAGGAAATCCTCTTTTGCTCCCAGCCATCATCCAGCTCCCATCATTGTTATCTCTTCTTTAGCCCCAGAGTGACTGGGTATCCTCAGATATTCCACAGTAGAGCAGGGAGGACTGCGATTGCCAAAGGTAGCTGAGGAAGGAAGGGGAGTGTGACTCTCATGTTCTCTCACTGAGTGTCAGGGCTCAGGGTTTGGGCAGCAAATGAGGAGTCAGAATGAGAATTTACATCCTTGACCTGTCTATTGGGTGACCTGATCCCAGCTCCTCTTCTCTGAGCTGCTCTTATTCCTCTATTAGCCTAGAAAAGGGAACAGGTCATCACTCCTCCTCCTGTGGGTTGTTTCTTCCTGCTCTGCCCCCAAGGGTTTCCCAGGGTTGCTCTTGTTGACAGCATCCAGGAATCATCTTAGCATCCCTACTGGGAATAGAAATGTCCCTTTTCCCAGCTCTCCTGGGGAGTCTCAGAGAGGAAGCAGGGTCATAAGACCTCAGTATCTGGCCCCACTGGGAAGAGAAGATGTCTGAGCTTGCCTTTGTTAAGCAGGGTTTTTTAGTCACCATCTTCAGGAGCTGGAGCTGGTGTACTTTCAGAGGAAGTGAGAGATTCAGTCGCTCAAACTCTACAGCAGCTTGGAAATTTTCTGGAGACTGAGCTTCCTAGAATCCCATCACTCTGGACTCGGTAGCTTTACTAGACTTCCTCGTCATAGCCACTCAGTGAGACATTCCCTGGATTTACATTTGGTGAGATGGTCACTGGTGTTTGGCTTTGGGTGGTGTTCAGGCAGCTGTGGGTCCAGAGATAATAATTAGTCAAGCATTCATCTCCAGGGCCTCTGTGCATACATCTCAAACTCTCCAGACCTCTCCCATCATTGCCTGATCTTTATTCTTTTATCAATGTTATGTCCTTCCTTCCTTCTTCCTTCCTTCTTTTATGAATTCAGTAAATATTTACAAAGAAATTTTCTGTTCCCAAGCATGTTGACACATAAAGAATATGGAGTCCTGAGCTAAAAGACCCTAAGTGAAGCAGAAAGCCATGCCATAAAAAATATACCAAAAGTCCTCTTTCTTTAGATTCAGCACATCCCAGGGTCTCCCAAATTCAGACATGAGGGGAAATCTCTTTAGGAGAGCTGATCTGTGACTAGCCATCCAGCTCTGTCCTAGGAGAGCTCTGACCTGTGCTGAGTCTCAATAAACTCAGCTAGATGGACAATGTGAAGACTCTGCCTTCTTCACCGCCCACTTCTCCCGGTCTGAGCTTGCAATCTGAAACAAATTGGCTGCTCCAGGCCTTAAGTTTTCACCCGTAACACAAGGTAAAAATACTCTCTCAGCGAACTGTTATGAGATGTTAAACTAAAGTTAGTGGGACATTGGCTGGAGTACACAAATTATCCAAAATAAATATTAGTTGTGTTGTTATTAGAAAGGCTAGGAAGTCACACATACAGCTATACTCCATCAGAGATAATTCTTCCTTACTTACCCGAGGATTCATTTAACAGCAGAGAAAAAAAGGTTTGTCCAGGTTATTTGTTGTCAAAATTGATTATCAGACCCCTCTAGGAGTCTTCAGATCATAACAGACCAATAAACAAGGAATTCAGGATGTATCTTACCTAGGTGAGGGGTGGGAGGTGGTTACAACAGAGGAATGCTTTCTTAGCCAAGCTGAGCCCTGCAGTGGCCACAGTGTGGACAAGACAGTGAAGGTGGTACCTCCCCCCTCTTCACAATGATGATGAGAAACTAGGCAATTGCCTAATGTATGAGAGAGTCAGAGGCATGCAGAATACAGTACAGGGAGAGCTTTCATGGAGGCTGGTATATGGAGAGAGAGGAGATGCAGGAGACAGCTGTGTGCTGAGACTTAGTCTCCATAGAGCAAGCATGTTAGGAATGACCTGTGCACCCAACTCTAATGGCAGGCATGGGATCTCATAAGAGGCTTTCAGCAGTCCAGATAGGAGCAGTGTGAAAACTTTGAAAGACCACTGCATGAAACACGAAGAGCATGCCGAGGAAGACAAACACCCAGCACTGAGAAAGGGAAGTGGACACAAAGTTCTTCCCTAAACAAGAACTGATTTGCAACTGATACTTCTTGGGAAAGAGACAATCTGTTTTCTTCAATAGTGCGGCTGTGCACCTCAGTTTCTCTATTCCTGGACACATGTTCAGGAGCAGTTAGCTAACAGGAGACTGGCTCCATGGTTTTAGTTTTGGTTTGGTATTTTTGTTGTTGTTGAATTTTCTTTTTGAAAGTTTTTTTTTGTTTAATAATTTGTAGTTTGTTTTGTTTTATCTTGAAAGAAAATATGGGAGGATAAAGAAGATGAACTTGGGTGGAGATGGTCTGGGAGAAGTTGGTGGCAAGGAGAGAGATATGAGAAAAGTATATTGTATGAAAAAATAAAAAGTAAAGTAAATGAAGGATTGTATTGAGGAGAAAAATGTAGAGTCAAAGGGCACACGGAGATGCTGATGCAGAAATGCCAGGAGGGATGATGGGCTCCTTGTCTGGGGGGAAAGGAAGGGCAGCTGTGAGGGTTATGCATGCGCAGTAGACCGGTCAGGAGAGGGATGGAGACAGGGAAAGAGAAGACTGGGGATGTCTAGGAGTCTCATATTTCTACTGCCATGAAAAGCAATTGCTGCCTTAACCATTATGTTGCTGTTTAGCATGAGTTGGGCCCTAGTTCAGACTACTGTGAGCAGTGTTTGTATATTTCCTTAGCATGAATTTCCTTGAGCATGAATTTGTATGTGCCCACACGTTTACATATTGTTTCAGAAATATTGTTGATATTTGTATTGCTAAGCAATGCGTCAATGTGTTCAACTTTAGGACACAGCTGAGCACACACTAAAGGGATAAATTTAATTTATTCTCCCATTGGGTTCAGTTACTGTTGTCAGTACTAGATATTGTTATTATTGTCATGTTGGTGGGGTGTGGTGATGTGAGACTGAGAAGAGGAGGTGGGCGTTGGTGCTGTGCTGTTCTTTTGTAGTTTCCAGATGTAATGATGCTGAGAACCTCAGCCTCCTCAGTGCTCACTGGACAGCTGCCTGTGAAATGCCCTTGAGATGTGGTTCACTGTTCTATGGGGGCCTCTGCTGTTATGTCTGTGCTTTTCTAACTCTCTAAAAGTATTTTGAGTACTTTTTTTTGCATATTCTAGATTAACATTAATTTTTCCCTCCAAGGAACACGTTCTTTTAAAGAAATCTGATCTTTGCATACTCTCTTTGATAAAGATATTGATCAGGTCGAATTCTAAAAGATCGATTGCTTTAGATTTACCACTTTACCTTATAGCACACCTGGAATTGGTTGTGTGCAGAGGGAGACAGGAGTCAAAAAAAAATGAAGAGATAACTTTTTCCTCACATATTTACACAATCCATCAGCATTCCCTGGGAAGACTGTTGTGTCTCCAGTGCACTGCACACGTGATCTACAGTCATTGCTCATAGGACTCCATATGTGAGGCCTGAGTCTGACTGATGTTTGCTCTGTCATCTTCATCTAGTTTTTTTTAATGTGTATAGCATTCCTTCCATGTGTGCCCACAAGCCAGAAGGGGGCGCCAGGTCTCATTATAGATTGCTGTGAGCCACCATGTGGTTGCTGGGAATTGAACTCAGAACCTCTGGAAGAGCAGTCAGTGCTCTTAACCACTGAGCCATCTCTCCAGCCCTTCATCTAGTTTTTTTACTCTCTTTTTCTGCACATGTCTGTGGTGTGTGTGGATGAGTGTGTGTGCGTGTGTGATCATAGACTGACAGGATCCTTCCTCAATTGCTCTCACCTTATTCATTGAGGCGGGGTCCCTCAGTTGAACCCATTGCCCATCATTTCATCTCTTTTAGGGATCCTGTCTCTGCCTTTCCAGAGTTAAAATGAGAATGTGAAATTGCACACGACCTGTTATGTGTTATGTGCTGTTTCCAGGAGTTCTGGGCGATGCTTCATATAGTCATCAGAATCCTGAGACATGAGTGTCACCAGCCTAATTTTATAGATGAAGAGACTGAGGTATTGGGAGACTCAGTAACTTGAGAATAGTGGACAGGAATTGTACAGTGTGCTCAGAATCCACAACACAGTTTTTTTTATTAAAGAATATTATTATTTTATTTTCTATAGATAGACTTTTGCCTACGTGCATGTCTGTGCACCATGTGTGTGTGTTGTCTGTGGAGGAGAGATGAGGGAGTCAGGTCCTCTGGAATTGGAGTCACAAAGAGCTCTGAACTGTCTGGTTCCCTGGAACATCAGTCAGTGCTCTTAACCTTTTAGCCATCTCACAAGCATGAGGCTCACATGAGATCTCACCTTTCTGCCTCTATAGCTGGCCTGTGTCAGGTGACACATAGATGAATGTGATTCTCTTACAGGCTCCATCATGTGGATGATTCCAGGACAGAACCAAAGCTGGGTTTCTGAGTTTATCTTGCTTGGCTTCTCCAGTGACCCCACGACCAACAACATCCTCTTCATTGTGTTCCTTCTCATCTACCTGAGCTCAGTCATGGGCAATGGACTCATCATCATGCTGATCTGCGTGGACACACATCTGCACACTCCCATGTACTTCTTCCTCTGTATACTCGCAATGTTGGATATGGGCTATGTCACTACCACCATGCCCCAGATGTTGGTGCATCTTCTTGCTAAATCTCAGACCATCTCCTTTGTTCGCTGCTGGATACAGATGTTTGTGTTTGGTTCCCTGGCTACTACTGAATGCAGCTTGTTTGTTGCCATGGCTTATGACAGATATGTGGCCATTTGCTACCCACTACGTTATACTGTAATCCTCAACTTGGGCGTGTGCATATGGTTGGCAGTTGTGTCTTGTGTCTGTGGTTTCCTCTCTGCTTTGTTACATACTTTCTTCACCATGAGTCTGCCATATTGTGGGCCCAACAAAGTCAACCATTACTTCTGTGAAGGCCCTGCAGTGCGTAACCTGGCTTGCATGGATACTCACATCATTGAGATGGTGGACCAGATCTTGATTGTTCTAATGGGTCTTGCTCCAATTTCCCTCATTGTGGCCTCCTATGTTTATATCGCCATGGCAATTCTCAAGATCAAGTCCACCCAAGCCCGCTGCAAGGCTTTCTCTACTTGTGCCTCCCACCTGACTGTGGTCTCATTCTTCTATGGTCCAGGCACTTACATCTACATGAGGCCCAACTCCAGCTATTCCCCTGAGCGAGACAAGCAGGTTTCACTCTTTTACAATGCCTTCACAGCCTTGCTTAACCCAATGGTCTACAGTCTGAGAAACAAGGACATCAAGAGGGCGTTTCTCAAGGTGATAGGGCATAGTAAGGTGGACTGCTGAACAAGGATCTAGGTGAACCTGGAGTGGATCAATCACTATTTCATAAATGACTGTGTCTTTATTGTATGTAACTGACCAGTGCATTTGAACCAACATTGTACTTGGTAACTGGGACAAACCTCTGTGAAACCAAGGTGGCTGTCTCTATTGATAAGCTACACTAAGGTACATTTCCAAAGACCTCAGGAATCTTACTGGGTCATAGATGCAAAGATTCTTCTCTTGCTCACGTTTATAGGTGTAGGTTGTGAATGCCCTTCTTTCCTCTCATACCCATCTTGAAGAAAGAACTTTATATCCAACATGCCATCCTAGAACAGAAGGGAAGGAACAGTTGACAAACTCACAATGACTCAGCTTCTCAAGAGTGACCTTTTTCTCTTACCACACATGTTTTGGCTAAAGCAATCAGCATAGTGTTGTGGAATATTATTTTAACTGGGTAAAGATGTACTGCATTTGTTTA
>NC_022016.1:64128881-64131612 GCF_000317375.1 Microtus ochrogaster
ATTGGGAGACTCAGTAACTTGAGAATAGTGGACAGGAATTGTACAGTGTGCTCAGAATCCACAACACAGTTTTTTTTATTAAAGAATATTATTATTTTATTTTCTATAGATAGACTTTTGCCTACGTGCATGTCTGTGCACCATGTGTGTGTGTTGTCTGTGGAGGAGAGATGAGGGAGTCAGGTCCTCTGGAATTGGAGTCACAAAGAGCTCTGAACTGTCTGGTTCCCTGGAACATCAGTCAGTGCTCTTAACCTTTTAGCCATCTCACAAGCATGAGGCTCACATGAGATCTCACCTTTCTGCCTCTATAGCTGGCCTGTGTCAGGTGACACATAGATGAATGTGATTCTCTTACAGGCTCCATCATGTGGATGATTCCAGGACAGAACCAAAGCTGGGTTTCTGAGTTTATCTTGCTTGGCTTCTCCAGTGACCCCACGACCAACAACATCCTCTTCATTGTGTTCCTTCTCATCTACCTGAGCTCAGTCATGGGCAATGGACTCATCATCATGCTGATCTGCGTGGACACACATCTGCACACTCCCATGTACTTCTTCCTCTGTATACTCGCAATGTTGGATATGGGCTATGTCACTACCACCATGCCCCAGATGTTGGTGCATCTTCTTGCTAAATCTCAGACCATCTCCTTTGTTCGCTGCTGGATACAGATGTTTGTGTTTGGTTCCCTGGCTACTACTGAATGCAGCTTGTTTGTTGCCATGGCTTATGACAGATATGTGGCCATTTGCTACCCACTACGTTATACTGTAATCCTCAACTTGGGCGTGTGCATATGGTTGGCAGTTGTGTCTTGTGTCTGTGGTTTCCTCTCTGCTTTGTTACATACTTTCTTCACCATGAGTCTGCCATATTGTGGGCCCAACAAAGTCAACCATTACTTCTGTGAAGGCCCTGCAGTGCGTAACCTGGCTTGCATGGATACTCACATCATTGAGATGGTGGACCAGATCTTGATTGTTCTAATGGGTCTTGCTCCAATTTCCCTCATTGTGGCCTCCTATGTTTATATCGCCATGGCAATTCTCAAGATCAAGTCCACCCAAGCCCGCTGCAAGGCTTTCTCTACTTGTGCCTCCCACCTGACTGTGGTCTCATTCTTCTATGGTCCAGGCACTTACATCTACATGAGGCCCAACTCCAGCTATTCCCCTGAGCGAGACAAGCAGGTTTCACTCTTTTACAATGCCTTCACAGCCTTGCTTAACCCAATGGTCTACAGTCTGAGAAACAAGGACATCAAGAGGGCGTTTCTCAAGGTGATAGGGCATAGTAAGGTGGACTGCTGAACAAGGATCTAGGTGAACCTGGAGTGGATCAATCACTATTTCATAAATGACTGTGTCTTTATTGTATGTAACTGACCAGTGCATTTGAACCAACATTGTACTTGGTAACTGGGACAAACCTCTGTGAAACCAAGGTGGCTGTCTCTATTGATAAGCTACACTAAGGTACATTTCCAAAGACCTCAGGAATCTTACTGGGTCATAGATGCAAAGATTCTTCTCTTGCTCACGTTTATAGGTGTAGGTTGTGAATGCCCTTCTTTCCTCTCATACCCATCTTGAAGAAAGAACTTTATATCCAACATGCCATCCTAGAACAGAAGGGAAGGAACAGTTGACAAACTCACAATGACTCAGCTTCTCAAGAGTGACCTTTTTCTCTTACCACACATGTTTTGGCTAAAGCAATCAGCATAGTGTTGTGGAATATTATTTTAACTGGGTAAAGATGTACTGCATTTGTTTACACTACAGAATGATCTTTTAACTGTGTAAAGGTGCATTACATTCATTTATGCTGCATTTGGTTAAGATGTGAGTTTGCACTGCATTTGTTTAATTATATAAAGATGTCTTGCATTTGTTTCACCTTGCCTGCCTAAAGCACTTAATTGGTATAATAAAAAGATGAACGACCAATAGCTAGGTAGTAGAGGGATTAAAAAGCTGGCAGGCAGAAAGAATAAATGGGAGGAGAAATTTAGAAATGAGAGAGATGAGAGAAGAGAATGAGAAGAAAGAGGGGGACATACCCGGGGCCAGAAGCCAGGTGTCTGCCAGCCAGCCAGCCAGATGATAGAAGCAGTAAAAGCAAGATATGCAGAAGGAAAGAAAAGCAAAATTCCCTGAGGTAAAAATTAGATAAAGATAAGTTAGTTTAAGTTAAAAGAGCTAGTCTGAAATGAGCCTAAGGCTAGGATGAGCATTCAAAACTAATAATTCTCCATGTCATGATTCAGGAGCTAGTTGGTGACTCAAAAGAAAAAGCCTGGTAAATTTGGAGCTTCAGTGTGGGGCCTAATTAGAAATTAGGGCCTGAGATAGCTGAAAAAGAGAAAACAGAAGGCCAGTATGCTAAATAGAAACAGCAAGCTAAGTAAAAACAGTTGCCTCAGAGGTTGAATGAAGTTCCAGTCAAATACACCTCCAGTCTGGGCCTGCTGGGCTCTCACAGACCAGAGAAGAGGCAGAGCCAGCCATCACAGCCCCAGCAGAGGGTCCTGAAGTAGTTTAGCAGTTTAGGGTTTTACTTATCGAAGTAAAGCAAGTTTAGATGGAACAAAAGCCTCTAAACATGTTACAGTGTGTTTAAAAATGTATGTAGGTTTAAGAAAGGAAAGAAAAAGATATATAGCTAGGAATAGAAAAATAGTTTAAAATATTTTAATAGAAAAAATATATTTAATAGAAAAATA
>NC_022016.1:64160854-64161969 GCF_000317375.1 Microtus ochrogaster
ACCCAAGCCCGTTGCAAGGCTTTCTCTACCTGTGCCTCCCACCTGACTGTGGTTTCATTCTTCTATGGTCCAGGCACTTACATCTACATGAGACCCAACTCTAGCTACTCTCCTGAGCGAGACAAGCAGATCTCACTCTTTTACAATTCCTTCACAGCCTTGCTCAATCCCTTGGTTTACAGTCTAAGGAACAAAGACATCAAGAGGGCGTTTCTCAAGGTGATGAAGCATGGTAGGATATAATATTAAACCAGGATCCAGGAGTTGTTGGAGTATATTATCACTTTTTGATAAAGGATATGATATTTTTTTGTATTTTATTTTGGTAATTTGATGTTTTATTTAGTTCTTCTGTGCATTTGAGCAATGTAGTACTTGGTAACTGAGACAAAACACTGTGAAATCAATGTGACTATCTTGATTGACAGCTACTACCAAAACTCCAGATGCACCTGAGCTTTTTCCACTGTGGAATGTGGGCTTTCCCTGAACCCCCTTCTCAGGCTGTTGTCAAAGTAGGTATTGCCTTGAAATCCAGTCAGACGTTTTGTTTTATGTGGCATCAATAAGCCTCAAGATTATAGTTAGATTTGGTAAGAGAGTTGTGAATTCCTAAAGGGAGGAATTAGTTAAAAGAGAAGGTTTTTTTTTCCCCACATTAAAAAAAATGAGAAAAACATTGCAATGGAGAGATTTGGGTCTCTGTATGATAACATGCTTAAACAGTTTGAAAATGAAATGATTAAATGATTGGATATCTAATTTAGCTGGGATTAATATAATGTCAATTGTAAACATTATCAGCTTTGCCATTGTTGTCTTATCACTAAAAACTTTGGTTACTCTGAGTGCTAGGAAACAGGCCTTAGAATAACCTAATAAAATAGATCCCAGAGATACTCATTTCCCAACAGAGGAATTTAATGGAGAGTCAATTTCCATGTTGCATTGTAAGAGTAGAGAGGAACAGTATAAGGTTTTCAGACAACTAAACTTAATATGTCCAGTAACCTTACAGGAATTGTCAAATGGCAGAAGCATGTTTACAGCTCACTGGACTCCTGTGCCAATGTTAGATTTAAAGAGATTCAAGAAACCAATAGGGGCTGGAGAGA
>NC_022016.1:64163449-64164738 GCF_000317375.1 Microtus ochrogaster
CTAACAAACTCTACAAGGAGCTTCTTTGATATCCATTATCCTCTTGAAGTAGATTAGTGCTGCCAGGAATGTGTGTATCTCATGTCATGGAAAGTACTAAGTTCTTAAAACATTTTAAATGCCATATTATGAAGGTCTCTGAAAGATTTGAAGAATACCTATCTAACTGAAATATATCTCTATACATCTAGAAAACTTAACTAACATGTCTAAAAGCTTGACTATTATAGATGATCATATATTACCCTGTATTTCTTAATTATATATTACATTTTCAAATGTGCTACACAAACATAATACCTTATCAAGAGCAGATATATAACAGAATTGACCTAAAATTTGCATCAATAAACCAATATTCATACCAAGGAAAAATATTCATCTCTATAGAATATCCTCCTTTAATTATAAATAAACGTTTATAAATAATATGTGATATTTGGGGCATAATTCTCTTAAAACTGCTTCCTGCTTTTTGTTGGGTGAAGTATTTTTGGGAGTGTACATGGCAACCTTTTGTGTGATCTTGGTCCATCAATCCACATTAGTCTAGAATTAATCCACAGGTTCTCATCTTCTGTGGAAACAAAAGAAGAATCTCTTTTTCAAAGTAACATATTTTTAAACCCAAATTCTAAAGTCAAGATACCTTTATGTTGGTTTATCTTAGAAGCCCATACAATGAAATATCTCTCTGTACTTAGCTCCTTCACAGCTAAAAAAGTGAAAGAAAACACAATAATGTACCTAATCCAGACTCTGTATATTCCATCGTTACATGGCTTGTTCTTACTCTATTACTTTTTAATGTTTATTTTATTATCTTTACTGCTTTAATATATGACTGTACTCTGTCTCTTTAAAGGTTTTGTTTAATCATTTTTAAAATGATTTGCTTCTTTTTTGTAACTCTTTATTCTCTTTTTTGTTCTCTCTCTCATGACTATGTACATTTATCCAAAACTTTGACCCATTCAGAGTTCTTTTCCATATATATTTGTCTTCACTGGTTATCTGTAATCCTTTTCTGACAAGAACTACTGTTTTAATACTAAGCAGGCATGGCTGGGGCCAACTAACCCTGTCTATTTGCTCCACCCAGTCCAGCATAGTGGAGGCATGTTCAATACCTCTGCAAGCCGTACACACCACCCCAGTTCCAAGTATGCAGTGGGTCTATGTTGAGCCATTAAGCAGTTTGTAACATGTTGCTCACAGACCCCATTTAAATGCTCTGTAGCCAGACCTCCTAAAAGAGTCAGAGCTGTTCATGCTGGTGAACCAGCAAG
>NC_022016.1:64166319-64169448 GCF_000317375.1 Microtus ochrogaster
ACCCAAAAGAGCCACTGTGTCATTATACATATTATACATGTGACACTCAATGGGTTCTGTGTGCTTCTCTCTGAACCCCTTTCCTAACCAATCCTGGTGGAGAAGAATCTCTGCCTGGACTCAACTGCCTTTCAGACCTGATGAGGTTCAACAACAGGAGTGAGAATAGATGGAGTCGGAGCTGTAGAACAAGGCTTAGCAACAGTGCTGCAGTACCTAAGATGCTTCTGATTAGTGCTGACTGCCAATTACTAAGATGCAAATGCACCCAAGATGGCTAGAGTCATGGTTGCAGCACATGCCACTGAACATCAATTGAGATTGCATGCTATATAGTTTTCAGTCAGCCAGCGCACCTCATTAAACACTGCTAGAGCACAGAGAACAGGAAAATAGGGTTGTTCATCAGGATGTGAAGAATTCGGAGATTTTGTTGCTTTTAATTTTTTTTTAACGCTATGATTCAACTTTAGCCTTAAGCATTCTATTTACTCAGGTGTTATACAGCTGAACCACATTCCTAGGTATTCTGTCTTTGTTTCCAGTACAATTTATTTAATAGTCATTTTATAATTAACCTTTATTATTGGCTGTATTTATGGGGCAGCTCACAGGAATTCTAATCCTTTATCAATCAATCACTCTCAGCAGGAAGACTTTATTGTCCAGTCTTCTCCTTCTGAATCCTTAGAAAATCAAGACAGAGGCAGACGCAGGGATGGCTATACAAGGCCAGGGAACATTGGCAAGGACTTATTGTAGGGGCTGATATCATCACATTTATTTTCTGGTCAGCCAAGAAGGGAAGAGGGAACTGATTATTGGAATTCAACAGAAGATGTAACTGAAGCATAATGACAAGTTCAAGAGAACATGCACAGAGATTAATATATTTGGACCCAAATCTTGCTTGCATCTAAAAGGCAGGAGCCCCATAGAGTTTTCTCACTGTACTCTCATGGAGATGTCACTACTGACTTCCATGTTACTATGTCATGGTTGACTCTGTTTGTCTCTGTGTATCATCAGAAGGAGCCACAAGAGCCTCTAAAACTGGAGATATAGATTGTTATGAGCTGCCATGTTGTGCAATGGAAACAAAACTGCGTGTTCTGAAAGAGCAACAAATCCAATTTTGCTCATAACCACCCTCCAGCACACATTGTTCTTGACTCTTCATTACCACCAGAGTGTAACTTGGTAACTTTGGAAGTAATTCTGTGTTCCACCAGACAACATCCAAATCATGACATGAAGATGAATTATTAATTAGGAAAGCTTGACCTATAGCTCAGGCTTGCTTCAAACTAGCTCTTAACCCATATCTTTCTATCTATGTGCTGCCACATGGCTCATTGCTGCCACCTTTCCTCTTCCATATCTTGCTTGTTCTTCATCGCTCAGTGTCTCTGCCCTTCTTTATTTATCCCAGTGTCCTCTCTGCCCTAAAAATCCTTCCTAGATATTGACTGGTAAAGATTTTATTAAATCAATCCAAGTGACACATCTTCACAGTGTAAATATGGTTGTTCCACAACAGATAATTTGCTCAGGTATTGCACAGCAGATTAGGGAGGACTTTGATTTACCCTGAGGTAGTTAAAGAAGAAAGAGGACTATGACTCAAATATGGTCTCATGAGTGTCAGGGGCTCAGGGTTTGGGAAGTAAAAGAAGTATTAGAAAGATGACTTAAGTCCTTGACCTGTGTATCAGGTGAGCATGTCCCACCTCCTCTTCCCTGAGCTGCTCTTATTCCCCAATTAGTCTAGAAAAGAAAACAGGTCACCACTACTCCACCTGTAGGCTGTTTTCTCTTACTTTGTCCCAGGGGTCTCCCTGTAGTGCTCTTGTTGACAGCATCCTGGGATCATCTTTGTAGCCCTACTGAGAACAGAAATGGCCCTTTCCCAGTTCTCCTGGGGAGGTTAAGAGAGGAGGCAGGGTCATAAAACCTCAGCTTCTGGTCCCACTGGGAAGAGGTGAAGATGTCTGAGCTTGCCTTTGTTAAGCAGGATTTTATGGGTAAAGTCTTCAGGAGCTGGAGCTGGCCTGCTTTCAGAGGAAGTGAGAGATTCAGTCCCTCAAACCCTACAGCACCTTGGAATTTTTCTGGAGATTGAGCTGCCTGGAATCCCAACTCTCTGAATTCAGTTGCTTTACGGGGCTTCCTCATAAGAGCCACTCAGTGACACATTCCCTGGATTTACAAGTGGTAAGGTGGTCCCTGATGTTAGGCCAGTGGTTGTGGTTCAGGCATCTGTGGATCTAGAGATAATCATTAGTCAAACAATTTATCTGCAAGTCCTCTGTCCATATATCTCAAACTCCCCAGATTGCTCCCATCATTGCCTAATCTTCTTTATTCTTTTTCTCAATAATATGTCTTTACTTCCCCTTTTTCCTTTCTATGTTTATTAATTTAACAAATATTTGCAGAGAGTTTGTCCATTTGAAATTGTGTTTAAAGACAAAAGCTATGGAGTTCTGAGCTCAAAAGTCTCAAGTGAAGCAGAAAGCCATATCCCTGAGAAAGCAATAATGGTTAATGTCTTTGAAGGAGCCTTCCTACACAAAGAGTCACAGCTTGATGTACTTTGTAGGCAGAGAAATCATGACTGTGTTTTGGTGTTTCTTTATGAAGGTGGTGTAAGTCTACTGTAGTATAGCTTGGCCTCAAACTCCCTATGTAGTTGAGTATTTCCTTAGACTCCTCATCCTCAATCTTCTAGATGCTGACTTTCTAGGTTGGGGGACATTGTGTAGCATTTTCTGACTTGCAACTCAATCATGATGTGTTAATTTGTGGTGTTGGGCTTACAGACTTGGGCCAGCAGGCCTGGTGGGACACCATAAACAAAGTCAGAGACCACTGTGCTGGGAAGCCATAACAGGCTGTGGATGACTAAATGGTGTCCAATGCCATAGAAATCACACCTCAAATCCCCTTTCCTTGGATCCTGCTACAGTCAGTACAGCCCAGGGCCTCTCATATTTAGATCATATTTAGATGATCAAAGTATATTGCATGAAAACAGTTATTTAAATTAAGATAAGAAAGACTGTATGGAGGGGAAAAATTCAGAGGCATAGGTGCATGGAGACACTGATGCAGAAATGTTGAGAGAGA
>NC_022016.1:64169703-64174813 GCF_000317375.1 Microtus ochrogaster
TTTACATATCTTTCCTTGAACATAAGTTTATATATGCCTATGTATTTACATATTGTTTCAGAAATATAGTTGATAATTTTATTGCTTGACAAAGCATTAAATGTATACAATGTTAGGAAACACAGCCCGGCACACACTACTCTTCAATTGGATCCATTTACTCTTGTCCATATTAGATGATTGTTATTGTAGCCATGCTGGTAAGCGAGTGGTGAAGAGAAGGGAGGGCATTGCTCCTGTGCTGTTCTCCTGCAACGCCCAGATGAGCAAGGGTGCTGAGAAACTTAGCCTCATCGGTGCTCACCAAACAACTCTCATGTGACCTTTAAATATTATTAACTACTCCATTGTAGTATCAGTTTTGATGTTTCTGTTTTTTTCTGAGTCGTTTTATAAATCTTTTGAGTACTTCTTTTTCCTGTTGTTCTATCTCAAAGTTGTTTTTCCCTGCATGGAGAGTGGTGTTTTAAAGATTTCTTACCTTTGTTTGCCCTAAGAGGATAAATATATTTATCAAACTTGATGTTAAAAATTGGGTTACAGCCATCTGGTGGTGCTGTACTTCTATATTCCCAACACTCAGGAAGCAGAGGTGGACAGATTTGCTGAGTTTGAGGCCAGCCTGGTCTATAAAGTGAGTTCCAGAACAGCTGGAGCACTTAAACAGAGCAACCCTGTCTCAAAGAACCAAAGTTTTAAACAAATTTGATTGCTATAAGTTTACCACTCAAAGCCAGAGTACACCTGAAGTTGATTGCATGCAGAGGGAGGTAAGAATAAAAATAACAAAGAAATAACTTATCTTCTCCTATAGCCTCAAGATTCACTAGCTTTCCCCAGGAAGACTACAGTGTCTCCAGTGCACCACACACATGACCTTCTTATTACTCATAGGACTACATGTGGGAGGATCTGTGTCTGACTGATGTTTGTTCTGTCTTCTTCATCTGTTTTTTGGCTCTCTTTCTTGCATGTGCCTGCGGTGTGTGTGTTTTTGTGGGTGGCTGAATGCAGACTGACATGGGACCCTTCCTCGACTGAAACCACCTCAGTCATTGAGGCAGGTTCTTTCAGGTGAACCCAGTGTCCATCATTTCATCCATGTAGCTAGCACTCTGTTTCTGGGGATCCCCTGTCTCTGATTTCCCAGACCTGGAATGAGAGTGTGAGACTGCATATGACATAGCATGTGTTACATGTTGTTTCCAGGAGTTCTGTGAGATTCTTTAGATATTTATCATAGTCCTGAGGCAGGAGTGTCATCAGCCTCATTTGATAGATGAAGAAACTGAGGCATTGGGAGGTTCAGTAACTTGAGAAGAGTGCACAGAAGCCGAGAGTGTGCTCAGAACCCACACCCCAGTCTTTCTTTTCTTAATTAAAAAGAATTTTTATTTTATGTGTATAGGTTTGTGCCTACATACATGTTTGTGTAGCATGTGTGTGAGAGAGGATAGAATCAGATCCCCTGGAACCGGAGTCACACAGCTCTGAGGTATCTGGTCCGCTTCAAAAGGACCAACAGCAGTCAGTGCTCTTACCCTTCGAGCCATCTCACCAGCCTTTATCTCCCCTTGCTGCCTCTATAGCTGGCCTGTGGCAGGTGACACAGAGATGAATGGGATTCTCTTACAGGCCCCCTACCATGTGGATGATTCCAGAGCAGAACCAAAGCTGGGTTTCTGAGTTTATCCTGCTTGGCTTCTCCAGTGACCCCATGACCAATAACATCCTCTTCATTGTGTTCCTTCTCATCTACCTGAGCTCAGTCCTGGGCAATGGGCTCATCATCCTGCTGATCTGCCTGGACACACATCTGCACACTCCCATGTACTTCTTCCTCTGTATACTCGCCATGTTGGATATGACCTATGTCAGCACCACCATGCCCCAGATGTTGGTGCATCTTCTTGCTCACTCTCAGACCATTTCCTTTGCTTGCTGCTGGATGCAGATGTATGTGTTTAGTGCTCTGGGTATAACAGAGGGAACCTTTTTTGTTGTCATGGCTTATGACAGATATGTGGCCATTTGTCACCCACTACGCTATACTGTCATTCTCAACTGGGGAGTGTGCATATGGTTGACATCTGGGTCTTGTGTCTTTGGTTTCCTGTCTTCTTCATTGCATACTTTCTTCATCATGCATCTTCCATATTGCGGGCCCAACAAAGTCAACCACTACTTTTGTGAAGGCCCTGCAGTGCGTAGCCTAGCTTGCATGGATACCCACATCATTGAGATGGTAGACCAGATCTTGATTGTTGTTATGGGTTTTATTCCAATTTCCCTCATTGTGGCTTCCTACATTCATATTGCCAAGGCAATTCTCAAGATCAAGTCCACCCAGGGACGATGCAAGGCTTTCTCTACCTGTGCCTCCCACCTGACTGTGGTCTCATTCTTCTATGGTCCATCCTCTTACATCTACATGAGGACCAATTCCAGCTACTACCCTGAGCTGGACAAGCAGATCTCACTATTTTACAATGCCTTCACAGTCTTTCTCAACCCTGTGGTCTACAGTTTGAGGAACAAAGACATCAAGAGGGCATTTCTGAAGGTGATTGGGCATAGTAAGATGTACTGCTGAACCAGGATATAGGAGAACCTGGAGTGGATCATTCACTATTTAAGAACAGGACAGTTTCTTTATTGTATATAACTGACCAGTGCATTTGAACCAACATTGTATTTGGTAATTGGAATAAACCACTTTGAAACCAAGGTGGCTGTCCTGATTGACAGGTTACTCTAAGGTAAAATACAAAACATATCAGAAATCTTACTGGGTCATAGCTGCAAAAATTCACCTCTGGTTCATCTCTGTAGGTGTAGGTCAAAAATAACCTTATCCCATCTCAAATCCATCCTGAAGGAGAAACCTTATATCCAACATGTAGTCCTAGAACAGAGGAAAAGGAACAGTGAACAATTTCAAAATGACTCAACTTCTCAAAAGTGACTTGCCTCTCTGTACACACATTTTTTTGGTCAAAGCCATTATCACGGTATTATGGAATATTATTTTAATTTGGTAAAAATGTGTTACATTTGTTTAAGATGTAAGGATTTGTGCTTATTTCTGCTGCATTTATTTAATTATGTACGGATGTGTTGCATTTGTTTCCCCTTGCCTGCCTAAGGCTCCTGATTGAGCTAGTAAAAGGCTGAATGGCCAAAAGTTCAGTAGGAGAGGGATAGGGAAGACTGGCAGGCAAGAGGATTAGTGAGAGGAGAAATCTAAGAACGAGAGAAGAGAACAAAGAGAAAGAGAGGGACATACCAGGGGCCAGAAGACAGGCATCTGACAGACAAGAGAAGCAGTGAAACTAAGATATGTAAAAGAAAAGAAAAGTAAAAATCATCAAGGCAAAACAACAGAAAACAGTCCTAAGAACACAATGCCCACATTTCTAAGAGATGGGGTGGGTCTTTTTTGTTATTTAATGAGTTTTAGATGTTTGTCGTCATTCAGAGGGGTATATAAGATTATAGGATAAAAAGACAACTATTAACTGAAAATATATTACATTGGTATGGATTTTAGCATATTGGTACCAAGTTAAAGTTATTTTTGTATTCATACTTTATGTATGTTTCTACTCCTCTTTGTGGTATGTAACTGTGCAGCCCATTTAAATACGTAATATGTAACTAAGAAATGCAGGTTAGTAGTTAGTCATCTATAATAATCACATGTGTAGTTATATTAGGTCTGTTTTCAATATCTTACAGAGATTTGTTTTAGATAGATAGATGGTCTTCAAATACTTCAATGACTTAGAAAATATGGCATTTAAAATGTTTTGTTAACAAAGGACTTTTCATGAAAGTGAAACGCATCTGCTCCTGGTAATACCAATTTGTATCAGAGAAGAAGATGGGCATTGAAGAAACTCCATATGGTGTTTACTTTCTTTGTGGCAAAGTTAGCCACTGGACATAGAAACTTGCTCTTGTCTTGACTGCTGACAGTATGCTGTATAAACTGGATAAGCAGGATACATGGGAAAAAGACTGTCAGACTTTGCAAAAACAAGGGAGGGGAGGAACAATGCTTCAAAATTTCTGCTTTATATAAAAGTCTGCCAGACACTCTACAGAGTACATAGGAAAATGACAGCTGAACTTTGCTAATGCTAGGTAGGACAATCCTTCAAAATTCTTGCTCCATAGCAGATTCTGTCAGATATTCTAAGCCTGTGGGCTGAATATGGTTTTCCCAATTTTGCAGAGGAATCTGGAGTGACTATCCAAGCAGCCTGATATTGATGTCACTTTTGAAGTGCTTTGCACTGCACTTCCTGTTTCCTCAGGTAATATTATATCATTCTAGGACCTTTGATGGAGTTGAGGACTAGATATTTAGAGATGCAGCTTTTCTTAGTTATGAAAGAAGGTCAATTAGGGACAAACATTTTGACTCACCAAGATAGAATTAATAGTGGAGTACTTTCTCTGAATTTCCCAAATACAAAAGGACTGGATACTTTATGTAATTCTTATTTGACAACTGTTTCATATTGTATAAGTCTTACTATGTTAAAGTCAAAACCTTTCTTTTTTATTTTAACAAAAGGAGAAAATGTTGTGAAGTATTATTTTAACAGGGTATAGATGTATTACAGTTGTTTATGCTGTAGAATATTATTTTACCTGTGTAAAGGTGTGTTACATTTGTTTATGCTGCATTTGTTAAATGATATAAGGATGTGTTACACTTGTTTGTCCTGCATTTGTTTAATTATCTAAAGATGTGGTGCATTTGTTTCACCTTGCTTGCCTAAGGCACCTGACTGGTCTAATAAAAAGTTGAATGGCCAGTTGAAAGTGGTTTACTAAATACTGTGTCAATCTGAGGCTGGTGTCATTTTTTTTGGTATGCTATGGTTTGGGGATGGTTTCAAAAAGGAAAATATGAGTTCTTGCATTTTGTCCTTTTACAAGATTATTTGACTTTGTCTTAGTCACTGGTTTATTGCTCAGAGGAGACATCATGGCTACAGCAACTCTTCGAAAGGAAAGAGTGTGATTGGGGCTTGTTTAAAGTGTCAAAAGGTTAGTCCATTGTCATCATGGCAAGGGCATGGCAGAATTCATGGCAAAG
>NC_022016.1:64175512-64189269 GCF_000317375.1 Microtus ochrogaster
TCAGCCCCACCGTCTCAGTGGGTGGGTGCCCCCCTCACGGTCTTGACTTCCTTGCTCATGTTCTCCCTCCTTCTGTTCCTCATTTGGACTATGAGTTCATTCTTATTCAAAATAACACAAGCCTCTTCTAAGTCCCTTGCACTTCCCATAGACCTTTAGGATCCATTTGGCAAATTCAAAGAATGGCTGCCAGAAATATGACAGAAATACACTGAGTCTGTGCATCTGCTTAGGATGTACTGACATGTTATTATTATACATTTTTGATATATGAGCCACATATCTTCAAACTACCATGAGAACTCAGTGCCCATATATATTTAAATGAATATATATTCTATGTGTAATAGAATACATATGTGGACATATACATGTACATATGCACATGTATATATATATACTATATGAGCACATTAATAGACTATGAAAATATGTGTGCATATATACTATGTATATATGTACATAGATATATACTCTGTGTATATATAAATATATATATAATTTTATTTTGAAGGATAAAAATGCTTTTGTGTCCTTATCAGTGCCCAAAATAAACTGGGTGCCAAAGTACTGGGTCATAAAACTAGCATCGGCAATTGTCGGTTGGCACACACAGATATCTCTAGAAGTTCATGAAGGCACAAGTAGGTTACATGAGGAAGTGGTCCCAATGGTCTACTCCAGATGCATCCCTTCAAAAGTCTGAGCCTCTGGTCCCCAGGGGTAGTTTCTAGGGATGATTTAGAAAGAGGAGAAAATACATGCTGATTTTACACATGGTTCTGTGTGACATGTGTGCCTGACATAATAGTAGCTATCAGAGCACTTTTTTCCTGTTTCAGGATGTATCTGAAACCAGTGATGAGAAGAAACCCTTCCAGGAGGCAGAACACCATCCATGACATTTGGTTTAGAAGGAGAAATGTCTTCCAGGAAAGAGTCTATGATGATGAATGCATTGTGGCACATGGCAGCTTACAGGGTCATTAACATCCATGAACTATAATAGCAAAATCGGATAGAATGAGTGTGGAGAGATCTGTGGGTAGCCTTCTTAGAGATGGATAAGAGTGTTAAGATGTTTCTGTCTCATGTGGATCCCCATCAAAGGCGTCCTCAAGAGGAAAGGGTGTGAAGAATTAAGTGGATGGAATGGCATTCTCTGCAGACACCTGTCTATCCATTTCCCTATTCATCCTCTCGTTGTTTATCATGGTCATCTTCACTTCCTTCTCCAGATACAAAACCAGAAAACTTTTGAAATACTCATCTCACCAAATGAGCCCATTTTCACATGGTCCATTAATGAGGCATTGTCATCTGGGGATCAATTAAGGAGTCCCTGCTTGTGAGAGCTGTGGGTCTCCTGGCTTCTCCTTTCTCCAAGCTCACTATCTTCTTTAGGCCTTTGGGTCCTTCTCTAGAGTTTGACTTTTCTTCATGCTCACCACTGGGGTAATGCCATGACCCCTGTGGAGTAGGCCCATCTCTGAGTAGCAGAAGCATTTTGGTTAGAGCAGAGGTAGAGCCATTAGCTTGAACCCTCACATAAAGCATATGAGAGGCATGGCAGATTAAGCCTCACCCAAGAGGCAAGTGGCCAAGTCCTGGAGTTGGTTCTACTATTCACAAGTTGTCAAATTGCTCATGTCTTCTGTGTCACTATTCATTTATCTGTGCACACGCCACTGGACAGCCGTTGAGATTACAAGCCATTATACAGTGTTTAACCAGCAAAGACACCACACTACATAAATGATGGAGCACAGAGCACAGGAAAATGGAGTTGCTCATCAGGATGTGCAGAGTTCAGAGATTTCATTGCCTTCATTTCCTTAATGCATTAAGGAGTAGCTCACAGAAATTCTAACCTCTTAACGATCTATCAGTCTAGCCAGGAAGACTTTATCATCCAGTTTTCTCCTTCTGAATCCTTAGGAAACCTAGACATAGACAGAAGGCAGAAATAAAGATGCAAGGTCAGAGACCACTGACCAGTACTCATTGTAGGGGCTGACATCATCACATTTACTTTCTAATCAGTCAAGAAGGGAAGAGGTGACTATTGGAATTCAACAGAAGATGCAGCTGAAGCAGAATAAAAGCAAGTTCAAGGGAACATGCTCAGAGCTTGATATATTTGGACCCGAATTCTTATTTGCATCCAAGAGACAAGACTCTCAGAGACTTTTCTCATTCCACTGTCATGGACTTTGATTGCACCAAGGTAGTTGAGGAAGGGAGAGGACTGTGACTCAAACATGGTCTCATTGGCTGTCGGGGCTCAGGTTTGGACAGTAAAAGAGGAATCAGAAGGAGAATGTAAGTCCCTGACCTGTGTATCAGGTAACCACATTCCAGCTCTTCTTCCCTAAATTGATCTTATTCTCCAGTTGGTCTAAAAAAGGAAATGGGTCACCACTCCTGCTCCAGTCCGTTGTTTCTTCACGCTCTGCTCCCACGGGTCTCAGTTTAGTGCTTCTGTTGACAGCCTCCAGGAATTATCTTTACATCCCTACTGGGAATAGAAATGGCTCTTTTCCTGTTCTACTGGGGAGACTCAGAGAGGAGGCAAGGTCATAGAACCTCAGCATCTGATCCCACTGGGAAGAAGTGAAGATGACTGAGTTTGCCTTTGTTAAAAAGGATATTATGAGTAAATTTTCAAGAGCCAGATCTGGCCTACTTGCAGAGGAAGTGAGAGATTTAGTCCCTCATACTCTATAGCACCTTGGAATTTTTCAGAAAATTGAGCTTCCTGGTATCCCAATTCTCTGAAGTAATTGGCTTTATGGGACTTCCTCATAAGAGCCACTCAGTGACACAGTTCTCGGATTTACAAATGGTAAGATGGTCACTGGTGTTTGGCCTGTGGGTGGGGTTTAGGCATCTGTGGCCTAGGGATAATAATTAGTCAAGCATCCATCTCCAGGTCCTCTGTGCATACATCTCAAACTCCCCAGACCTCTCCCATCATTGCCTGCTCTTTTTTCTTCTTTTCTCACTGTTATGCCTTTACTTCCCTTTTTTCTCTGTTTGTAAGTTCAATAGATATTTACAGTGAGTTTGTCAGTTTCAAGTTGTGTTTAAAATCACAACTATAGAGTCCTGAGCTCAAAATCTCAAGTGAAGCAGAAAACCATATCCATTACAGAGTAGTGGTGGTCAATGTCTTTGAAGGAGCCTTCCCACACACAGAGTCACAGCTTGATTAACTTTGTGGGCAGAGAAATCATGATTTTATTTTGGTTTTACATTTGGGATGGGGTGTGAGTCTGTTGTACCCTAGCTTGGCATCACACTCAAATATAGTTGAGTATTTCCTTGAACTTTTCATCTTAAACCTTCCAGATGCTGGTTTCCCAGGTTGGGGCTGCACTGTGTAGCTTTTTCTGGCTTGGAACTTAATTCTAATGTTTAGTGATGCAGTCCTGGTGTGTCACTGTAAGCAAAGTCAGTAAACAATGGGCTGGAAAGCCATTACAAGCTGTGGATCACTAAATGGTGTCCCATGCCACAGAAATCACACCTCAAATCCTCTTTTCCTGGCTCCTTCTACATTTAGTATATTCCAGAGCCTCCCACATTCAGATGTAAGGAAAAATCTCATCAGGAGAGCCAGTCTATGGATAGCCATCCAACTCCATTCTAGGAGGAATCTGATCTCTGTTGAGTCTCGATAAATTCAACTAGATGGACAATATGAAGACTTTGCCTTCTTTACCTCCCACTTCAGAGCCCGTGTGCCAGAAGCGGAGAAGGTGACTAAGAGACAGGTGCTGACATCAAAGCACCCATTTCCCCCATTCCCTGTAATACTGAACAAACTGCCCTCTCCAGGCCTTAGGTGTTCACCTATAATATACAGGTAAGAATACTTCCTTCAGGGAATTGTGATGTTGAGCAAAAGTTAGGGGAACTATGGCTACTCAAAATGCAGGATGTATCCTACTTGGGTTAGGACAGAAGGCGGTAGCATAACAAGGAAGACTTCCTGGCCTAGCTGAGTCCTGCTGTGGCCCCATTGTGGGCAACACAGTGCAGGTGGTGGTTCCCCCTTCATGATGATGATAAGAAGCTAGGCGATTTCTTAACATACGAAAGAGGCATGGGCATGCAGGATAACAGAAGAGCTTTCATGGAGATTTGTGAATGAGGGCGAGGAGATGGAGGAAACAGTTGTGTACAGAGGCTTAGTGTCCACAGAGCAAGCAGGTTAGGAATGATCTCTGCACCCTCCTAAAGAACAGGGCACAGGAACTCTTAATTGGTCCAGATAGGACCACTGTGAAATTTTTGAAAAATTGCTGCCAACAGTAACTTGGAGAACGTGTTGACGCAGGCAAAAAGCCAGCACTGAGAAAGGGAAGTGAATTAGTTTCTGAACCTAACAATGAAGCAGTTTGCAGTGACACCTGCTGTGAAAAGGAAAACCAGTTCTCCAATAGAATAGCAGTATGTATATCAATCTCCCTCCAGAGCAGGCCAAGTGCCTGCCGGGAGTAGCTGGCCAACAGGAAACTGACTCCACATCTGGGTTTTGTTTTGTTTTAGTACTTTTTGTTTTGACTTTCTTTTTTATTATTTTTTTAATTTTTGCTGTTTGTTTTTCTTAAAAGAGAGAGTGGGAGAAAAGAGAAGTTGAAGTTTGGTGGGGAAGATCTGGGAGAAACAGGAGGAACAGAAGAATAGGATCAAAGAATATTATATGAAAACAATTATTTAATTAAAATAAATAAGACTGTATTAAAAGGGAAAATTTAGGGGCATAGGCACATGGAGACAGTGATGCAGAAACTCCAGGAGAGATGATGGGTTCCTGACCTGGGTGGAAAGAAAGGACAGCTGTGAGCGTTATGAGTAGTAGGCTGGTCAGGAGAGGGGGTGAGGACGGGGAAAGAGAAGACTGAGGATGTCTAAGGGTCTCTTTGATATATCGACTTCCATAAAATTAATTCCTCCCTTAAGCATGGTCATGCTGTTTAGCATGAGTGGTGACCTAGATCAGACACTTTTGAGCAGTGTTGGGAAATTTCCTTTACATGTCTTTCCTTGAGCGTGTGTTTATATGCACCTATGTGTTTACATATTGTTTCAGAAATATAGTTGATATTTGTGCTGCTGGGCAAAGCATTAAATGTGTAGAGTGTTAGTAAACACAGCCAGGCACACACTAAAAGGATCATTTTAATTTACTTTTCAATTGGATCCAATTACTCTTGTCAATATTAGATAACTGCTATTGTAGCCAGGCTGGTAGGCATAAGGGATGTGAGACTGTGAAGAGCAGGGTGGGCGTTGGTGCTGTGGTGTTCTCGTGCAACTCCCAGAGAGCTGCCTTGTGACCTTTAAATATGATTACCTACTCCATTGTAGCATCTGTTTTATGTTTATGTTTTTCTAAGCCTTTGTATAAACTTTTGAGTACTTGTTTTCGCATTATTCTACCTAAGGAAGGCCTCCCCCCCCAAAAAAAAAAGTGTCCTTTAAAGATATCTTACCTTTGCTTGCTCTAAGAGGATAAATATATTTATCATGCTTGATGTTAAAATTTGGTTGCAGTCAGATGCTGGTGCTTCCCGCCTGCATTCCCAGCACTCAGTATGTAGAGGTTGGCAGATCTCTTGAGTTTGAGGCTTACCTGGTCTATAAAGTCAGTTATAAGACAGACAGAGCTGTTACACTAAGAAACCCTGTCTTGAAGAACCAAAGTAAATAACAAATTTGTTTGCTATAGATTTACCACTCAACTCCACAGTAGACCTGGAATGGATTGTTAGCATGCAGAGGGAGGTAAGGGTTAAAAAGGAAGAAATAATTTATCTCCTCACATACCCACATGATTCATCAGGGTTTTCTGGGAAGACGACAGTGTCTCCAGTGCAGTGCACACGTGACCTTCTGTCATTACTCACCTGTGTCTGACTGATGTTTGTTCTGCTATCTTCATCTGTTCATTTATTCTCTATTTTGCATGTCCTCGTGTGTGTGTGTGTGTGTGTGTGTGTGTGGTGTATGGTGTGGTTGTAGACTGATAGGATTCTTCCTCAATTGCTCTCTCCTTTTTCACTGAGACAGGGTCTCTTAGTTGAACCCAGTGCCAATCATTTCACCTAGAGTAGCTAGCCCTTCTATTCTCTCACTGCCTTCCCAGAACTGAAAACTGTGTGAAACTGCATACGGCTTAGCATGTGTTACATGTTATTTAGAGGAGTTCTGTGAGATGTGTTAGATGTCCATCATAATCCTGAGACATGAGTGTCATCTGCCTTATTTGATAGATGAAGAGACAGAGGCATTGAAAGGTTCAGTAGCCTGAGAAGTTTCACAGAAACTGAACAATGTACTCAGAAACCCACATGCTAGCCTTTCTTTTCTTAATTAAAAAGTATTTTTTTATTTTATGTGTATAGATATTTGCCTATACACTTCTTTGTGCGCCATGTGTATGTTTTGCCAGTGGAGGTCAGAGAATGGAATCAGATCCCTTGGCATTGAAATCATATAGCTCTGAGCCTTCTGATTTCCTTCAACAGTAGTCAGTGTTCTTCACATTTTTAGCCATCTCACCAGCCTGGATCTCCCTTTTCTGCCTCTATAACTGGCATGTGTAAGGTGACACAGAGATGAATGTGATTCTCTTACAGCCTCCACCATGTGGATGATTCCAGGGCAGAACCAAAGCTGGGTTTCTGAGTTCATCCTGCTTGGCTTTTCCAGTGACCCCACAACCAACAGCATCCTCTTCATTGTGTTCCTTCTCATCTACCTGAGCTCAGTCCTGGGCAATGGACTCATCATCCTGCTGATCTGCTTGGACACACATCTGCACACTCCCATGTACTTCTTCCTCTGCATACTCGCCATGTTGGATATGGGTTCTGTCACTACCACCATGCCCCAGATGTTGGTGCATCTTCTTTCTCACTCTCAGACCATCTCCTTTGCTGGCTGCTGGCTCCAGATGTTTGTGTTCAGTGCTTTGTGTATGATTGAGGGCACCTTTTTTGTTGTCATGGCTTATGACAGATATGTGGCCATTTGTCACCCACTTCGTTATACTGTTATCCTCAACTGGGGAATATGTATATGGTTGGCAGCTGGTACTTGTATCTGTGGTTTCCTCTTTTCTTTGTTGCATACTTTCTTCACAATGAGTCTGCCATATTGTGGGCCCAACAAAGTCAACCACTACTTCTGTGAAGGTCCTTCAGTGCGTAGCCTGGCATGCATGCATACTCACATCATTGAGATGGTGGACCAGATCTTGAATGTTTTTGTGGGTCTTACTCCAATTTCCCTCATTGTGGCTTCCTACATTCGCATTGCCATGGCAATTCTCAAGATCAAGTCCACCCAGGGACGATGCAAGGCTTTCTCTACCTGTGCCTCCCACCTGACTATGGTCTCCTTATTCTATGGTCCAGCCTCTTATATCTACTTGAAGCCCAAATCCAGCTACTCCCCTGAGCAAGACAAGCAGATAGCACTCTTTTACAATGCCTTCACAGCCTTGCTCAACCCTGTGGTCTACAGTCTGAGAAACAAAGACATCAAGAGGGCGTTTCTCAAGGTGATAGGGCATAGTATGGCAGGTTGGATCTAGGAGAACCTATTCACTATTTAAGAAAAGATCGTTATCGTTCACTATATAAGAAAGGAACTTTTTTTTATTGTGTGTAATTGACCAGTGCATTGGAACTAACATTGTACTTCATAATTGGGATAAACCAAGGTGATTGGCTTGATTGATATATAAAGATATAATTCCAAACACATCAGTAATCTTCCTGGATCATAGCAGAATAGATTCATCTGTTGCTCATGTTTATAGCTGGAGGTTGGGAGTGACCTTCTGTCCTCTCACATCCATCCTGAAGAAGGCACCTTATACCTGATATGTCATCCTAGAGCAGAAGAAAAGGAACAATGGACAAACTCACAATGACTGAGCTTCTCAAGAGTGACCTGCTCCTCAGTCCACAAATTTTTTTGGCCAAAGCAATTAGCATGGTGTTGTGGAATATTGTTTTAATTGAATACAGATGTAGTACTTTTGTTTATTCTGTAGAATATCATTTTAACTGTGTAAAGGTGTGCCGCATTTCTTTGAGCTGCATCTCTTAAATGATATTAGGAGGTGTTACACTGGTTTGTCCTGCATTTGTTTAGTTATGTAAAGATGCGGTACATTTGTTTTACCTTGCCTGCCTTAGGCACTTGGTTGGTCAAATAAAATGTTGAATGACCAATAACAAGGCAGAAATGGGAAAGGCAAGGCTTGCCAGCAGAAAGAATAAGTAGGAGGAGAGATTTAGTAATGAAAGTCAAGAAGAGGAAAGAGAACAAAGAAGACGAGGACCACACACATTCAAGACAAGAAGCCAATTGGCCACCAGCTAGCTGATACAAGAAACAGTGAATGTAAGATACACAGAAGGAAAGAAAACCAAAAAGGCCAGAGGAAATGGTAGATAAAGAAAAACAGATTAATTTAAGTTAAAAGAGCTAAACAGAAATGAGCATAAACTACCGAGCAATCAGAACTAATATGAAGTTTCTGTGTGATGATTTGAGTGCTGGTTGCTTATCCTAAAAACAGCTTAGTACAGTATTCTTCAACCTGAGAACAGGAGGTAGAATGTATTTTGTGTGAGAGATGTAATACAAGGTCTTTCGACATGGTCTTTTGTGTTGGCTCCTCTACTTTGAAATCAGCAAGTGATGTATATTATGTAACCTGCTATAGTTCTCAGAAAACAATAACATACCTCCAAACCACCACAAAACATGCTAACTGTGAATAGAATGATAGTATAGACAGTATTAGGCTGAGGCACTATATGTTAAGTAGCAAAGCAGGTGTTGTCAGGACAGAAGTAAGTTGATAGTTTATGGAACAGAACCAATGTTGATATAGACTGCTCATTTGTTTCCTGAATGCCCAGACCAGAAAAATCACACAGAAACTTTATTAATTATAACATTGTTTGGTCAATAGCTTAGGCGTATTCTTAGCTAGCTCTTACATCTTAAATTAAACCACAAGGCAGTGGCCTACAAGTAAGGTTCCACTGTCTCCTTGTCTTTCAGAAGCTACATGGTATCTCTCTGACTCTGCCTACTCTCTCTCTCTCTATCTCTGTTCTGATTTCCCATGTGGCTTTGCTCTGCTAAGCCATTTGCCCAAACAGCTTTATTCAGCAATCAATAAAAGAAACACATACACAGAAAGACATCCCACATCATCTCCCCTTTTCTGTCTAATTAAAAAGGAAGGTTTTAAATTTAACAAAGTAAAATTACATATAATAAAACAGGTATCTAGCAAGAATTACTCTTTTAATATTTAGCATATTCTTATGTGGCAAAAATAAAGAAAACATTCTACCAGCTATTTTATCTTTGTGAGTCTAAAGTTTATATCTTTTATATCTAATTTATCATCTGTCATAACTAAGTAAAATTATAATTAACACTTTCTGTTCTTCAACTCCATCACAGACTCCAGGAAGATATAATATTACCTAAAGCAGGAAGTGCTTTGTAAGCTACTTCCAAAGCTCTAGAATTGACAGAGACTCTTGCTGCCAGGACAGTCATCCAAAGTTTCTCTGTAAAGTTGGGGCAGCAATCTTCAGCCTACAGGACTTAGTATCTGGCAAACATTTCCATGAAGCAGGAAATTTGGAAGACTGTTTTACCTATATTGACAGTTTGTCAGTATAGTTTGTCTGTATCCTTCAGAATGTCTGGCAGTGTAGTGTGAAGACCATGGATCAGAACCAGTGTAATTTTACAGGAATCATTGTTAATTCACTGTCCCATACATCCAGTTACTCCTGTCAATACTGGGTTCTGTTATTGTAGCCAGGCTGGTAGGGTGTGGTGATGTGAGACTGAGAAGAGGAGGTGGGCATTGGCGCTGTGCTGATCTTTTGTAGTTTCCAGATGTAATGGTGCTGAGAACCTCAGCCTCCTCAGTGCTCACTGGACAGCTGCCTGTGAAATGCCCGTGAAATGTGGTTCACTGTTCTATGGGAGCCTCTGCTGTTATGTTTGTGCTTTTCTAATTCATTGTATAAGTAATTTGAGTACTTTTTGCTTATTCTAAATTACCATTATTTTTTCCCTTGAAGGAAAGTGCTCTTTTAAGGAAATCTTACCTTTGCTTCCCCCCAAAATGACACATAGATGTATTTATCACATTTGAATATAAAGAAAATAATGGATGTTTTAGAGCTACCTGGAACTGATTGTTAGTGCACATAGGGAGGTGGGAGTGGAAAAGGAATAAATGACTTTCCTGCTCCCATACCCCATGATCATCAACATTCCCTGGGAAGACTACAGTGTCTCCAGTGCATTACATATGAACTTCTGCCATTACTCATAGGACTACAAGTGTGAGGGCTTATGTCTGACTGACATTGGCTCTGTCTTCTTCATCTACTTGCTCAAGTCTGCAGTACGTGTTTACGTGTGTGCACACATGAGTGTGTTCATGTGCATGCATGTGTACATGTGTGTGTGCAAGTGTGTGTGTGGTAAGAGACTGACATGGTGTTCTTCCTCAATTGTTCTCACTTTACTCCTTGAGGCAGAGTCTTTCAGTTGAACCCAGTGCCCATCATTTCATCTAGTGTAGCTAGCCATCTTATTCTGGGGACGCCCTGTCTCTGCCTTCCAGAGAAGGAACAAGAGTGTGAGACAAGGTATTATGTTCAGATACCAGGAGTTATGTGAAATGCTTCAAATATTCCTCATTCACCTGAGACATTTTGTCATCAAGTCTCATTTGAAAGGTGAAGAGACTGAGACATTGGGAGGTTCAGTAACTTAAAAAAGAATGAACAGAAACTGAAGAGTATGTTCAGAACACACATCCCAGCCATTCTTTTCCTAATAAAAAAGTATTGTTTTTTAGTTTATGTGTATGTTGTTTTGATAACATACATGCCTATGACCATGTGTGTGCCTGGCCTATAGAGGTGAAAGGAGAGAGTCACATTGCATGGAAATTGGAGGAACAGATAATAATTAAGAGTGGTCTAATTCCTTGGAATAGCAATCAGTGCTCTTAATCTTTGAGCCATTTCACCAGCATGTATCTTCCCTATCAGACTTTCATACCTGTGAAGCTAGCATGTGTCAGGAAACTCATAAAATATGTGATTCTCTTATAGCATCCACCATGTAGATGATTCCAGAACAAAGCCAAAGCTGGGTTTCTTGGCTTCTCCAGTGACCCCATGACCAACATCTTTCTTTTCATTGTGTTCCTTCAAATATATCTGAGCTCAATCATGGGCAATGGGCTCATCATCATGCCAATATACATGAACACATATCTGTACACTCCCATGTACTTCTTCCTCTGTATACTCGCCATGTTGAATATGGGCTATGTCACCACTACCATGCCTCAGATGTTGGTGCATCTTCTTGCTAAATCTCAGACCATCTCCTTTGCTTGCTGCTGGATGCATATGTATGTGTTTGGTGCTCTTTCTGCACTGACAGCATATTCCTTGTCATCATGGTTTATGACAGATATGTAGCCATTTGCTATCCACTAAACTATCCTATTATACTCAACTTGAAACTCTCTATATAGTTGGCAGCTGGGACTTCAGTCTGTGTTTTCCTCTCTTCTTTGTTACACACTTTATTCACCATGAATCTTCCATATTGTGGATCCAACAAAGTCAACCATTACTTCTGTGAGGGCCCCTCAGTGCTTAGCCTGGCTTGCATGGATACCCACCTCATTGAGATGGTAGACCAGGTCTTGAGTGCTCTCATGTGTCTTATTCCAATTTCCATTATTGTAACCTCCTACATTCATATTGCTATGACAGTTCTCAAGATCAAGTCCAACCAAGCCCACTGCAAAGCTTTCTCTACCTGTGTCTCACATCTGACTGTGATCTCATTCTGCTGTTGTCCATCCACTTACAGCTACATGAAGCCCAACTCCAGCTACTCTCCTGGGTGAGACAAGCAGATCTGACTCTTTTATAATACCTTTACTGCCTTGCTTAATCCTGTGATCTACAGTCTGTAGAACAAAGACATCAAGAGGGCATTTCTCATGAACTTGACACAGGGTAGGGTGGACTAGTGAATCAGGATCCCTGAGAAGTTGGAGTGGATTATCACTTTTTGGTAAAAGAACAACATCTTGATTTTATGTAACTGTTCTGTGCATATGACCAACATAGTACTTGATAACTGGGACAAACCATTGTGAACCAAGGTGGCTCTCTTGATTGACAGGTTACACTAAGATACAATTCCAAACACCTCAGAAATCTTCCTGGATTATAGCTGCAAAGATCCATTTCTTGCTCTCTCTCTCTCTCTCTCTTTTTTTTTTTTTAGCTAGAAGTTGGGAATGACCTTCTGTCCTCTTACACCCATCCTGAAGGAGGAACCTTATATCCAACATGGCATCCTAGATCTGACGTAAAGGAACAGTGGACAAACTGACAATGACTCAGCTTCTCAAGAGCAACCTGCTTCTCTTTCCATACATTCTCTTGGCCAAAGAAAGTAGTATGGTCCAGCCTGACTTCACAAGGTATCTTGATTTCACAATTTGAGTCTAAGGATATGTTGCTTTGGAGAAGAGGCTTTCCTTTTGTTTCCATAGAAGATGAGAACCTGTGGAATACTTTCAGACAAATATGGTTTGATAGACCACATCCCCCTGAAAGGTCATCGTGAGCACTCTCAAAAAATTACTTCGCCAAACTACTGACTGAGATGAACCTAGCACACAGGATACACCATAAAAGACCTGATTAACAGCACCCTCAACCAGCAGGAAGCAGTATAGAAGAAATTATGCCCATATTCCCAAATATTGTTTATAAATGTTCTTTTACATTTAAAGAGGAATATGATATAGATATGAATAAGTTGCATTGATTTGTACCTTGGTTTATTGATACAAATTTAAGGTCAATTTTGTTATACATATCTGTATTTTTGATTTTGATTAAGGTATTGTGATTGTGTAGTTTATTTAAAAATGTAATGTATAATTAAGAAATATAGGTTAATAGATAGTCATCTATAATAACAGTCAAGATTATAGTCATGTTAGTTAGATTTTCTAGATATATAGAGATATATTTCATTTAGATAGGTATTCTTCAAATCTTTTAGAGACATTCAGAATATGGCATTTAAATGTTTTAATAACTTAGTACTTTTTATGACAATGAACACATCTGCTCCTAGCAACACCAAGCTACTTGAAGAGGAAGATGTTTCCTTATGGAGTTGGTTAGTCATTTGAGCAAGAAGCTGGCCTTGCCTGGAATAATGAGCTGGACATATGGAACCCACAGAGCAATGATAGCTGAACTTGCCTAAAGGTGAGACGATTCTTCGGGGTTCCTGCTTCATAAAAAAGTCTGGGAGACATTCTGCAGGATACAGAAGAAAGTGACTGGCAAACTGCCAATATAGGTGGAACTGTCTTTGAAATTTCTTGCTTCATGGAAAAGTCTCCTGGACACTAGAGGTCTGTAGGCTGAGGATGGATGCCCCAATGGTACAGAAGAACTTTGGGTGACTGTCCAGGCAGTGAGATGTCTCTATCAATTCTAGAGTTTTGCAAGTTGCTTACAATGCACTTTTGATTTACATAGATAATATTATATCCTTCTGGAGTCTTTGATGGAGTTGAAGAATTTATAGTTATAGTTTTCCTTATTTATGATAAAAGATAAAGTAGATATAAATAT
>NC_022016.1:64190223-64200645 GCF_000317375.1 Microtus ochrogaster
TTTCTTATGTCTGTCACCAGGATTTTTGGGAGTTCTTCCATGGTCAAACCTGAATCATATCAACCTGGAATGAACCCACAGCCTCTCATTTCCTGGGGAAATAAAAGCATAACATCTCCCCACATGTAATACATTTTTTCTTACATTGTGAGTTTAAGACATTTTTTAAAGACATAAGTTGGCAAAAAAAGTCCAGTGCCCAATGGTTTTAGCCAAGAATTCTACCATAACTTCAAAGAAGAGATACTACCTATACTTCTCAAATTGTTCCACAAAATAGAAACATAAGGAACATTGGCAAACTCTTTCTATGAGGCTACAGTTACCCTGATACAGAAACCACAGGAAGACTCAAACAAGAAAGAGAATTATAGACCAATCTCCCTCATGAATATTGATGCAAAAATACTCAATAAAGTACTGACAAATTGAATCCAAGAATACATAGAAAAAAGTCATCCACCATTATCAAATCACTTTCATTTCAGGATTGCAGGGATGGTTCAACATATGGAAATCTATCAATGTAATCCACTGTATGAATGAACTGAAAAAAAATGATGGTCTCATTAGATGCTGAAAAAGCATTTGACAAAACCAACACCCCTTCATGATAAAGGACTCAGAGAGATAAGGAATACAGCAACATATCTAAACATAATAAAAGCAATATACAGCAAGCCAACAGCCAACATCAAATTAAATGGAAAAAAATTCAAATAGATCCCACTAAATCAGAAACAAGACAAGGCTGTCCACCTTTCCCATATGTATTCAACACAGTTTTTGTAGTTCTAGCTAGAGCAATAAGACAACAAAAGGAGATCAAGGAGATACAAATGGGAAAGGGAAAAGGCAAACATTTGCTATCCACAGATGATATGATAATATATATAAGCAACCCCGAAAATCAGATGAGGGAACTCCTATAACTGATAAACATCTTCCCTAATGCAGCAGGATACAGTATAAACTCAAAAAAATCAGTAACCCTCCTATATACAAATGATAAAGAAGCTGAGTAAGAAACCAGAGAAACATCACCATTTATAATAGCCACAAATAGCACAACATATCTTGGGGTAATACTAACCAAAGAAGTGAAAGACCTGTTCAACAAGAACTTTAAATATTTGATGAAAGAAATTGAAGAACCAGAAAACAGAAAGATCGCCCATGTTCTTGGATAGGTGGGATCAACATAATAAAAACGGCACCATACCAAAGCAATTTACAAATTCAATGCAATTCCCATCAAAATCACAATACAATTCTTCACAGACCTCAGAAGAACAATAATAAACATCATATGGAAAAACAAAAACCCAGTATAGCCAAAAGAATCATATACAATAAAGGAACTTCCAGAGGTATTACATTCCTGACATAAAGCTCTATTATAGAGCTACATTAATGAAAACAGGTTAGTATTAGCATAAAAACAGATAGGTTGAACAATGGAATCGAATCAAAGACCTGGATATTAATCCACATACTTATGGACACCTGATATTTTACAAAAAAGCCAAAATTATACAATGGGGGAAAAAGGATCTTCAACAAATGGTTCTGGCTTAACTGGAAGTCAACATGTAGAAGAATGAAAATAGATCCATATCTATCCCCATGCACAAAACTCAAGTTCCAATGGATCAAAGACCTCAAAATAAAACCAGCCAAACTGAACCTGATAGTAGAAAATGTGGGAAGTAGCCTTCAATGCATGGGCACAGGAGACCACCTCCTAAATATAACACCAACAGCACAGACAATTCTGAATTCCTTAGGAAACCAAGACATAGACATAGGGCAGGAATGAAGATACAAAGTCAGGGAACATTGACCAGTACTCTGTAGGGGCTGATATCATCACAATTATTTTCTAATCAGTAAAGAAGGAAAGAAGTGACTATTGGAATTCAACAGAAGATGCCACTGAGGTAGAATGACAGTAAGTTCAAGGGAACATGCTCAGAGCTTGATATATTTGGACCCAAATTCTTATTTGCATTTAAGAGATATGAGCCCCTTAGAGAGTTTTCTCATTTAATTGTCATAGGGATGTCACTTGTGAATTCCATGTTACAATGTCATGGTTGACTCTGTTTCTGTGATTCAGCATTTACATATACACACATAAACATAGAGAACATGCACATCTAGTCCCTGGGGAGGACAAAAGAGGGCACTAGATCCACTATAACTGGAGGTACAGATGGTTGTGAATTTGCATATTATGCCGGGAAACAAATGGGTCTTCTGAAATATCAACAAATCCAATTTTGCTCATAACCATGCTCTAATCACCATTGTTGTTGACTCTTCATTAGCACCACAGTTGTTGGGTAACTTTGCAAATCTTTCTGTGTCCCACCAGTCAGCACCCAAATCATGACTTTTGAAGACAAATGATTAGTTGTGAAAGCATGACCAAAGCTTAGGCTTGCTTCTAACCAGCTCTCATAACTTAACCCATATCTTTCCATCTGTGTGCTGCCAATTATCCCATCACTGCTACCTCTCTTCTTGTATATCTTGCTTCTTCTCCATCACTCAACATCTCTGCCCTTTTTCTTCCAAGTGTCTTCTCTGCCCCCCCAAACCCTTTCTACATACTGGTTGGTCAGCTTTTTATTAAAACAATCCAAGTAACACATCTTCACGGTGTAAAAATGGTTGTTTCAAACAAGTCACTTGCTCAGATACTACACAGCAGAGAAGGGAGGACTGGATCGCACCAAGGTAGTTGAGAAAAGAAAAGGACTATGACTCTAACGTGGTCTCATGGAGTGCCAGAGCTCAGGGTTCCAGTAGTGGAAAAGGAATCAGAATGAGAACTTAAGTCCTTGACCCGTGCATTAGGTCACCAGGTTTTAATTCTTCTTCTTTAAGCTGCTCTTATCTCCCAGTTACTCTAGAAAAGGGAACAGGTCACCACTCCTCCTCCAGTGGGTTGTTTCTTACTGCTCTGCTTCCAAGGGTCTCCCTGTAGTGCTCTTGTTGACAACACCCAGGGATAATCTTTGCCTCCCTATTGGGAACAGAAATGGCCTTTTCCTAATCTCCTGGGAAATTTAAGAGAGGAGGCAGGGTCATAAAACCTCAGCATCTGGTCCCACTGTGAAGAGGTGAATATGTCTGAGTTTACCCTTATTAAGCAGGATTTTATGGGTATAATTTTCAGGAATCAGGGCTGGACTGCTTTCAGAGGAAGTGAGAGATTCAGTCCCTCAAACTCTACAGCACCTTGGAATGTTTCTGGAGACTGAGCTTCCTAGTATCCCAGCTCTCTGAAGTAATTGGTTTTGTTGGACTTCCTCAGAAGAGCCACTCAGTGAGACATTGCTTGGATTTACAAATGGTAAGAGGGTCACTAGTGTTTGGCCTGTGGGTGGGGTTCAGGCAACTGTGGGTCAAGAGATAATAATTAGTCAAACCATCCATCTCCAGATCCTCTGTGCATCCACATCTCAAACTCCCCAGATGTCTCCCTTCATTGCCTGCTCTTTTTTCTTCTTTTCTCACTGTTATGTCTTTACTTCCCTTTTTCTTACCCTGTTTATTAATTATTGAATATTTACAGAGATTTTGTCTGTTTCAAATTGTGTTTAGAAATAAAAACTAAGGAGTCCTGAGCTCAAAATCTCAAGTGAAGCAGAAAGCCATATCCATTACAGAGTAGTGGTGGTCAGTGTCATTGAAGGAGCCTTCCCATGCACAGAGTTAACAGTTTGAAGTACTTTGTGACCACAGAAATCGTGATTTCATTTTTGTTTTTTGTTTGGGATGGGATGTGAGTCTCTTGTAACCTACCTAGCTTGCCATCAAACTCAAATATAGTTGAGTATTTCCTTGGACTCCTCATCCTCAACCTTCCAGATGCTGGCTTCCTAGGTTGGGGTTTCCATGTGTAGCTTTTTTCTGGCTTGCAGCTCAGTTCTGATGTCTTTGTTTGGGATGTTGGACTCACAAAATGGGGCCAGCAGTCCTGGTGTGTCACTGTAAGCAAAGTCAGCAAAGAATGGACTGGGAAACCATAACAGGCTGTGGATCACTAAATGGTGTCTCATGCCACAGAAATCACACCTCAAATCCTCTTTTCTTGGATCTTTCTGCATTTAGTGTATCCCAGGGCCTCCCACATTCAGACAGGAGAGGAAATCTTATCAGGAGAACTGGTCTTTTGTTAGTCGTCCAGCTCTGTCCTGGAATTGCTCTGGCCTGTGCTGAGTCTCAATAATATCAACTATATAGACAATTTGAAGACTTTGTCTTCTTCACCTCCACCTACAGAGCCTGTGTGCCTGAAATGGAGAAGGTTATGGAGAGTCAGACTCTGACATCACAGCACCCAAACACCCACTTTCCCCATGCCCTGTAATCTTAAACTAACTGTCCTCTCCAGGCCTTAGGTGTTCACCTATAATATACAGGAAAGAATACTTCCTTCAGTGAATTGTGATATTGAGCAAAAGTTACAGGAACTATGGTTGAAATATGCAAACAACTCAATAAAAGTTAGTTTACTTTTTATTTAAAAAGTTAGGAAATAACCCATACAGCAATGTTCTATCAGAAATAATTTTTTTCTTAGTTGTGTGGGGACTCAGTTAACAGGAAGAGAAAGATTTGACCATGTTGTTTGATCTCAAAATTAATATCAGACTCCTCAAATTGTAACCAGCCAATGAATAAGAAATACAGGATGTATCCTACTTGGATTAGGACAGGAGGTAATAGCGTAACAGGGAAGGGTTCTGGGCTGAGGTGAGTCCTGCTGTGGTCCCAGTGTGGGCAACACAGTGCAGGTGGTGGTTCCCCCTTCATGATGAAGATAAGAAGCTAAGTGATTTCTTAACATACGAAAGGGGCAAAGGCACGTGGGATACCAGGAATGCTTTCATGGATAGTTGTGAATGAGGGACAGGAGATGGAGGAGACAGCTGTTGTCTGAGATTTAGGGTCCACAGAGCAAGCAGGTTCAGAATGACCTGTACACCGGCCTCAAAGGACAGGACATAGATCTTAATTGGTCCATATAGGACCAAAGTGAAATTATTGAAAAAATTCTGAAACAGTCCAATGGAGAACATGTTGATACAGACAAAGGCCAGCACTGAGAAAGGGAAGTGAACACGCTCCTGCACATATAAACGAAGCAGTTTACAGTGATACCTGCTATGAAAGAGAAAACCATTTCTCCAATAGAATGTCTCTCTCTCTCTCTCTCTCTCTCTCTCTCTCTCTCTCTCTCTCTACATATATATCTATCAGTTACCCTCCAGAGCAGGCCACATGCCAGGAGTAGTGGGCCAACAAGAAACTGACTCCACATTTGAGTGTTTTTTTTTTGTTTTAGTATTTTTTGTTTTGATTTTCTCTTTTAGTAATTTTTTTTAATTTTTGTTGTTTGTTTTTCTTGAAAGAGAGAGTGGGAGAAAAGAGAATTTGAACTTTGGTGGGGAGGATCTGGGAGAAGTTAGAGGAAGAGAAGAATCTGATTAAAGTATATTATATGAAAATAATTATTTAAATTAAAATAAATAAGACTGTATTAAAGGGGGAAATTTAGAGGCATAGGTACATGGAAACACTGATGCAGAAATGTCAGAAGAGATGATGGGCTCCTGCCCTGGGTGGGAAGGAAGGACAGCTGTGAGGGTTCTGAGCAGTAGACTGGTCAGGAGAGGGGATGGGGGCAGGGAAAGAGAAGACTGAGGATGTCTAGGAGTCTCTTTCATGTTTCTCCCATCAGAGCAATTCCTGCCTTAACCATTGTCTTGCTGGTTAGCAAGAGTAGTGCCCTAGTTCAGACTATTTTGAGCAGTGTTAGGAAATTTCCTTTATATATCTTTCCTTGCGCATATGTTTAAATGTACCTATGTGTTTACATTTTGCTTCAGAAATATAGTTGATATTTGTACTGCTGGGCAAAGCATTAAATGTGTAGGGTGTTACTAAACACAGCCAGGCACACACTAAAAGGGTCATTTTAATTTACTCTTCAATTGGATCCAATTACTCTTGATAACTGTGATTGTAGCCAGGCTGGTAGGCATGTGGGGATGTGAGACTGTGAAGAGCAGGGTGGGCATTGGTGCTGTGGTGTTCTCGTGCAACTCCCAGACAGCTGCCTTGTGACTTTAAATATGATTACCTACTCCATTGTAGCATCTGTTTTCATGTTTCTGTTTTTTCTAAGTCTTTGTATAAATTTTGAGTACTTGTTTTTTTGTTATTCTTGTTTATGGAAGGTTTTCTCCCCCAAGGAATGTGTCCTTTAACGAAATCTGACTCTTGCTTGCCCCAAGAGGATAAATATATTTATCATGCTTGATGTTAAAAATTTGATTGCAGCCAGACCATTGGCTGCATGCCTGTATTCCCAAAACTCAGGACGCAGAGGTGGAGAGATCTTTTGAGTTTGAGGCTAATCTTTTCTATAAAGTTAGAGTATCATGACAGCCAGAGATGTTATACTAGAAAACTCTGTCTTGAAGAACCAAAGTAAAAAAAAACAAAACAAAACAACTTTGGTTTCTATAGATTCACCACTCAAATCCACAGTACACCTGAAATGGATTCTTTGCATGCAGAGCAAGGTAAGAGTAAGAAGGAAGAAATAACCCATCTTTGCACATATCCACACGATCCATCAACATTCCCTGGGAAGACTACAGTGTCTCCAGTGCACTGCACATGTGACCTTCTGTCATTACTCATAGGACAACATGTGTTAGGGTCTGTGTCTGACTGATGTTTTAGATGTCATCTTAATCTATTTATTCCTGTTTTTCATGTATCTGTGGTGTGTGTGTGTGTGTGTGTGTGTGTGTGTGTGTGTGTGATATCATAGACTGACAGGATCCTTCCTCAATTGCTCTCACATTATTCATTGAGGGAGCATCTTTGGTTGAACCCACTGTTCATCACTTCATCTAGTGTAGCTAGCTGCCTAATTCTGGGGATCCCCTGGCTCTGCCTTCCCAGAGGTGGAATGAGAGTGTGAAACTGCATATGACATATCATATGTCACATTTGTTTCCAGGAGGTTGTGGGATGTTTTAGATGTGCATCTTAATCATGAGAAATGAGTGTCATCGGCCTTATTTGATAGATGAAGAGACTGAGGCATTGGGAGATTCAGTAACTTAGGAAGATTCACAAATACTGAACAGTGTGCTCAGAATCCACACCCCAGCCTTCCTTTCCTTAATGAAAAAGTATTTTTAATTTTATGTATATAGGTATTTTCTAAATACATGTTCATGTACCATGTGTGGTCTTGCCTGTGGAAGTCAGAAGATGGAATCAGATCCCCTGGATCTGGAATCACACAGCTCTGAGTTGTCTGGTCCCCTTCAAAAGCAGTTAGTGCTCTGAACTTTTGAGACTTCTCTTCACCCTGTATCTCCCATTTCTGCCTCTATAACTGTACATGTCAGGTGACACATAAATGAATGTGATTCTCTTACAGTTTCTACCATGTGGGTGATTCCAGGACAGAACCAAACTAGAGTTTCTGAATTCATCTTGCTTGGCTTCTCCAGCGACCCCACGACCAACAGCACACTCTTCATTATGTTCCTTCTCATCTACCTGAGCTCAGTCATGGGCAATGGGCTCATCATCCTGCTGATCTGCCTGGACACACATCTGCACACTCCCATGTACTTCTTCCTCTGTATCCTTGCCATGTTGGATATGGGCTATGTCACTACCACCATGCCCCAGATGTTGGTGCATCTTCTGGTTCACTCTAAAACCATCTCCTTTGCTGGATGCTGGATGCAGATGTATGTGTTTAGTGCCCTGGCTGCTACTGAGTGCACCTTGTTTGTTGTCATGGCTTATGACAGATATGTGGCCATTTGCCACCCTCTGCGTTATACTGTCATTCTCAACTGGGGACTGTGCCTATGGTTGGCAGCTGTGTCTTACGCCTGTGGTTTCCTGTCTGCTTTGTTACATACATTCTTCACAATGAGTCTGCCATATTGTGGACCCAACAAAGTCAACCACTACTTCTGTGAAGGTCCTTCAGTACGTAACCTGGCTTGCATGGATACCCACTTCACTGAGATGGTGGACCAGATCTTAAATGTTCTTCTTGGTCTTGCTCCAATTTCCCTCATTGTGGCTTCCTATGTTCATATTGCCCAGGCAATTCTCAAGATCAAGTCCACCAAGGGACGATGCAAGGCATTCTCTACCTGTGCCTCCCACCTGACTGTGGTCTCATTATTCTTTGGTCCATCCTCTTACAACTACTTGAGGCCCCACTCCAGCTACTCCTCTGAGCGAGACAAGCAGATCGCACTCTTTTACAACGTCTTCACAGCCTTGCTTAACCCTGTGGTCTACAGTCTGAGAAACAAAGACATCAAGAGGGCATTTCTCAAGGTGCTAGGATATAGTAAGGCAGACTGCTGAACCTGGAGTGGATCATTCACTATTTAAGAAAAAGACAGTTTCCTTATTACGGGTAACTGACCAGTGCATTTGAACCAACATTGTACTAAGAAACTGGGACAAACCACTGTGAGACCAAGGTGGCTACCTTGATTGATAATCTACACTAAGGTATAATTCCAAATACATCAGTAATCTTACTGGATTATAGCAAAATAGATTCATCTGCTCCTCATATTTGTGGTTGTAGGCTGGGCATGACCTTCTATCCTTTCACATCCATACTAAAAGAAGAACATTATATCCAACATTTTGAACTAGAGCAGAAGGAAAGAAACAATGGACAAACTCACAACGACTCAGCTTCTCAAGAGTGACCTGCTTCTCTGTCCACACATATTTTGGCCAAAGCATGGTGTTGTGGAGTATTGTTATAACTAGGTGCTGATATGTAACTTTGGTTTATGCTATAGAATATTATTTTAACTGTGCAAAAGTGTGTTACATTTGTTTGTGCTGCATCTCTTAAATGATGTAAGGAGGTGTTATACTTGCTTGTATTTCATTTGTTTAATTATGTAAAGATGTGTTACATTTGTTTTGCCTTGTTTACCTAAGGCACCTGATTGGTCTAATAAAAAGTTGATTGGTCAATTTAGGGCTTGGTGGCACACACCTTTAATTCCTGCACTTGGAAGGCAGAGGCAGGCAGATCTCTGTATGTTGAAGGCCAGCCAGGTCTACAAGAGAGCTAGTACCAAGACAGGCACCAAAGCTACATAAACCCTTTCTCAAAAAAACAAAATAAAACAAAATAGTTGAATGATCATTGAGAAGGCAGAAGAGGGAAAGGCAATGTTTGCAGGCAGAAAAAAATGAGTAGGAGGAGAAATTTAGAAATGAAAGACAAGAGAAAAGAGAACAGGGAGGAAGAGGGGTACACGTGCAAGACAGAAGCCAAGCTGTCACCAGCTACCTGATACAAGAAGCAGTGAAAATAAAGTATACAGAAAGAAAGAAAGAAAACTGAAAAGGCCTGAGGAAATGATAGAAAGGGAGAAACAGGCTACTTTTAAGTTAAAAGAGGTAGCCAGAAATGAGCATAAACTAAAACGAAGAACTAATACAAAGTCTCTGTGTGATAATTTGGGAGCTGGCTGCTGACCCAAAGAAAAAGGCTGGTACAGTATTGTCCAACCTGAGAACAGGAGGTGGGAAGTTTTTTCATCTGAGAGAAGTAATACAAGGTCTTTTTCCATGGTCAGTTATGTTAACTCCTCTTCTTTGAAGGCAGCAAGTGACATACATTATATAACCTGCTATAGTTTCCAGAAAATAACATACAAAAGCATACCTACAAACCACCAAAAAACATGCTAACTGTAGATAGAATGTTAGTAGAGACAGCAGAGGCTGAGGCACTATATCCTAAGTAGCACAGCAGGTGTTGTCAGGACAGAAATAAACTAATAGTTTGTGGAACAAAACCAATGTTGATGGAGACTGCTCATTCATTTCCTGGCTTCCCAGACCTGAATAATCACACAGAAACTATATTAGCTATAAAACTCTTGCTCAATAGCTTAGGTGTATTTCTAGCTAGCTCCTGCATCTTAAATTAACCCATTTCACCACAAGGCAAGGTAATGACAAGTAGTCAAAGAGCAGCAGATTCCTTCTTCCAAGTCCTTTTATATGTTTCCAAGATGGTGTAACCCAATTTAGTGTGTGCCTTCCAGCCTCTGGATCTGGGTTAAAGGTGTGCATCTTTAAGCCTTAGGATCTGGATTTTTTTGTGTCTTTTTACCTCCGAATTAAGGAAAACATTTGTCTCAGTTGTGACCTCCATTTTAGGATTTTAGTTAATTTCTTGTCTAGTTAGGTTGGGAACCAACTATAAAAGTCACAAGTATGTCTTGCTTAATATTGTTCATCTTCCATAATAGAAGGTATAGATTCCATTCCTACACAGCTACTGTTTACTCTTCTGATAATATTTTTTTATTTTTT
>NC_022016.1:64201020-64218606 GCF_000317375.1 Microtus ochrogaster
ACCCACCTCCATCCAGGTCTAGTAAGTTGAGCATCCAAACTGCCTAGGCTCCCCACAAAGGTTGCTGTTGGGAATGCAATCCTGCACAACCATTCTGGAAATCAGTATGTCGGTTTCTCAGAATATTGGGAATCAATCTATCTCGAGACACAATGATATCACTTTGGGGACATAAACCCAAAGGATATTTAATCATACCACAAGGACACTTGCTCAACAATATTCATAGCCGCATTATCCATAATAGGCAACTCCTGGAAACAACCTAGATGCCCATAAACTGAAGAATGGATAAGGAAAATGTGGTTCATTTACTCGATGAGTATTGCGGAGTAAAAAGCAATGACATTATGAAATCTGCAGGCAAATGGATGGGTCTAGATAAAAAATCCTGGGTGAAGAAACACAACCCAGAAAGACAAACACAGTACGTACTCACTCATAAGTAGATAGACGATGTAAAGGAAAGCAAAGGATAACAAGACTACAATCCACAGCTCCAGAGAACTGGGAATTAGGAGTGGAAGGGGTAGGGTGAAAAAGGAGAAGAGAGGAAGGAAAGAGAGTAGTAAAATTATTTAGCTCAAGTAATACACTTTTTTTTTTTAAAAAGAAAGATTCATGCTGGGTATCCCTGGTTGTTCAGGAACTCACTATATAGACCAAGTGGCTTCAAACTAAAAGAGATGCTTTAGGTTCTATCCTAGGATTGCTGGGATTGAAGACATACTCCACACAACCTGGCCAAGCAATTTTACCCCTTGTCATTTTGATAAGTAGATCTCAGATCTAAGAAATTGTTTTCTGATCCACTATCATGAAAATTTATTCCTGTACTTTGTTTTTAAAGTTTTTTTAGGTTTGGATTCATTCAGAACTACTTTTGTATATAAAATATGCAAAAAACCAATTATATACTTTGTCATGTGGATATCCATGTGTCTCCTTCACATTTTTGGAAAACATTATTCTTTCCCCATTGAATACTCTTTATGTACCTGACCAAAAGATTAGTCAATACATTTCAGTGCTTCTGTCTGGAGTGACAATCCTAGTCTATTGAATTCCATGTCAGTCTCAGGCTGGTGTCATCTTTTTTTGTTTGTTATCACTTTGTGGATGGTTTCAAAAGTGGGAAACATGAGTTCTTGTTCTTTGTCATTATTTTTAAAGATTGTTAGGTGTTGTCTTGGTCACAAGATTACTGTGTGAAGAGACACTATGACCACAACAACATTCTTAGAGGAAGACATGTAGCTGGGTGGCTGTTTATGGTATCAGAGGTTTGCTCCATCATTTACCATCATGGCAGGGGTATGGTGACACTCCTGTCACTGGAGCAGTATCTGAAAGCTACATCCTGATCCATAGCCAGAGACACAGTGATCCTGGCATGGGCTTTTGAAACCTCAAAGTTTACCTCCAGTGATGCACTTTCTCCAAAAGGCCACACCTCCTGATCCTTCTAATCCTTCCAAGGAGCTCCACTGTTTGGTAACTAAGTGTTCAAATATATGAGCCTGTGGGGCCATTGTTAGTCAGACAACCACAGGCCTCTTCAGGAACTTTGGCACTTTCCAAGAAACTTTAGGATCCATTTGGCAATTTGAAAAGTCTGACTGCTAAGATTATAAGAAAGACACATTGAATCTCTGTATCTATTTTGGGTGTACTGACACCTTAACGATATAGCCTTATATTACTTGAACCAAAGCCTTCAAATAACCTTGTGAAATCAATCCCCTCCTATAACATGCACATACACACATTACAGCTATTATATACTTAGATACATATTGAAAAATATATATTTTGATAGAGAAAAATGATTTTGTTTTGTTAACCATCCTTTTTTATTTGATGCTATCCATAATTTACTAAGCATCCATGTAGTGGTCCATTAATGAAGTATTGTCATCTGGAAGCCAAATTAAGGAGTCCCTGCTTGTGAGAGCTGTGGATCTGCTGCCTTTTCTTCATGAAGTTCACCCTCCTCTCCTTAGGTCTGTGGGTCCTTCTGATACAGAATGGAACCTCTTGAGTTTTGCCTTTACTTCATGCTGACCTTTGGGTTGATCTCATGACCTTTGTGAAACTGGCCCAGCTCTGAGGAACAGAAGCATTTTTGGTTAGAGTAGAGGTACAGCCATTAGTTTGAACTCACACAATTAAGTATGTCATAGACATGGCAGATTCAGCCTCACCCAAGTGACAAGTGGCCAGGCCCTGGAGATAATTCTACCATTCACTAAATGAGTGACATTTATCAAATAACTCATGTCTTCTGGGTCACTTTTTGCTATCTGTTCAATGAGCAGGTAGGACCATACTTGGGAATCTCTTTATGCTGTAGTGATTTAAAACACCAGGAGCAGCCACGATGCCATATTATGTCTGCTTACCTTTCTGAGTCCTCACCCAGAAAGACAGAAGAACCAACAACAACATTGCTTCATGTTATTTTATTTTTCCTCTGATGTTTTTCTTATACTAGATCCCAAATATGCTTTCTCTGAGACTTTGGTTTTTTTCACGTTTCCAAGTTCCGACCCACATGTGAGTATTTCTCTGCCATGTTGTTGAGATCCATGTTTATTACAAGTGGTGTGTATGTCTTTCTCTTTTTTGAGCCCCTCCCTATGATTCCATAATAACATCTCAGTGACTAAAAACAACAGGGCATGGTAGCTGTGTCATTCCATATGTGACACTCAGTGACTTCTGTCTGCTTCTCTCTGAATCTGTTTCCTTATACATCCTGGTGAAGAAGCTCTGCCTGGACTCGACTGCCTCTCAGAGCTGATGAGGATCAACAACATGAGTGAGGGGAGCTGGGGTCTGAGCTGGGGATCAAGGCTTAGCAACAGCACTGCAGGGGCTAAGGTGCTGCTGATTAGTTCTAATTGCCAATTACTAAGGTGTAAATGCACCCGTGATGGCCAATGTCACGGTTGCAACACATGCCACTGACTAGCAGTTGAGATTAAATGTCATTACACAGTATTTAACCAGCAAATGCATCACACTATACAACTGTTAGAACACAGAGCACAGGAAAATGGAGTTGCTCATCAAGATGTACAGAGTTCAGAGATTTTGTTGCCTTCACTCTTTGATGCTATGATGTGAACTCTAGACTTGAGCATTCTATTTACTCAGGCACTGTACAGCTGAGCACATTCCTAGGCACTCTGGTTTTTTGTCTGCAGTACAATTTACTTGTCATTTCATAATTAACCTTACTATTGACTGTGTTTAAGGAGCAGCTCACAGGAATTCTAACCCCTAATCAATCACTCTAGGAAGACTTTGTCATCCAGTCTTCTCCTTCTGAATCCTTAGGAAACCAAGACATAGAGAGAAGGCAGGAATGGAGATACAAGGTCAGGGAACATGGATCAGTAGTCATTGTTGGGGCTGTCAAAATCACAATTATTTTCTAATCAGTCAAGAAGGGAAGAGGTGACTATTGGAATTCAACAGAAGATGCAACTGAGATAGAATGACAGCAAGTTCAAGGGAACATGCTCAGAGCTTGATACATTTGGACTAAAATTCTTATTTGTATCCAAGAGATATGAACCCCTCAGAGAGTTTTCTCATTCCGTTGTCGCGGACATGTCACTCGTGAATCCCACGTTATAATGTCATGGTTAACTCTGTTTGTTTGCTTCTGTTTATCAGCATTTTGCATATATATGAATGTATGTATATACATATAGCACATGTATATCTGGTCCCTAGGGAAGTCAGAAGAGGGCACCAAGTCCTCTAAAACAGATGGTCCTCTAAAACTGGAGATACAGTGGTTGTGAACTTCCATATCATATGCTGGGAACCAAACTGGGTGTTCTGAAATATCAACAAATCCAATTTGCTCATAACCATGCTCCAATCACCATTATTGTTTGACCCTTCATTAGTACCAGAGAGTTTGAGTAACTTTGCAAGTCATTCTGTGTCCCACCAGTCAGCAACCAAATCATGACACAAAGACAAATTATTAGTTATGAAAGCTTGCCTGATAGTTTAGGCTTGCTTCTAACTAGCTCTTATAACTTAACCCATCTCTTTCCATCTGTGTGCTGCCAATTATCCCATCACTGCTACCTCTCTTATTGCGTATCTTGCTTGTTCTCTGTCTCTCAACATCTCTGCCCTTTTCTTCCCAACGTCCTCTCTGTCTCCAAAATCCTTCATAGATACTGGCTGGTCAGCTTGTTTTTTTATAAAGCAATCCAAGTGACACATCTTCACAGTGTAAAAAATGGTTATTCCACAACAGAGCAAGTTGCTCAGATACTACACAGCAGAGAACGGAGGACTTTGATTACACCAAGGTAAGGAAGAGGACTGTGACTCAAACATGGTCTCATTGAATGTCAGGGCTCACGGTTTGGGCAATAAAAGAAGAATCTAAAGATAATTTAAGTCCTTGAACTGTCTATCAGGTGACCATGTTCCAGCACTTCTCTGAGGACTGTGACTCAAACGTGGTCTCATTGAGTGTCAGGGCTCAGGGTTTGGGCAATAAAAGAAGAATCAGTAGTGTGGGGTTTTCTTTTTTCATATTTATTTTATTTATTTATTATGTATACAATATTCTGTCTGTGTATATGTCTGCAGGCCAGAAGAGGGCACCAGACCTCATTACAGATGGTTGTGAGCCACCATGTGGTTGCTGGGAATTGAACTCAGGACCTTTGGAAGAGCAGGCAATGCTCTTAACCACTGAGCCATCTCTCCAGCCCCAGAAGAATCAGAAAGATAATTTAAGTCCTTGGACTGTCTATCAGGTGACCATGTTCCAGCACTTCTCTGAGGTGCTGTGATTCCCCAGTGATTTTAGAAAAGAGAACAGGTCACCACTCCACCTCCAGTGGGTTGTTTCCTCCTGCTCGGCTCCCAAGGGTGTCACTTTAGTGCTCTTGCTGATAGCATCCAGGAATCATTGTTACAACACTACTGGGAACAGAAATGGCCCTTTTCCTGTTCTCCTGTGGTTAAGAGAGGAGGCAGGGTCATAAAACTTCAGCATCTGTTCCCACTGTAAAGAGGTGAAGATGTCTGAGCTTACCTTTATCAAGAAAGATTTTTATGAGTAAAATTTTTAAGAGTCAAGGCTGGCTTATTTGCAGAGGAAGTGAAAGATTCAGTCCATTAAACTCAACAGCATCTTGGCATTTTTCTGGAGATACTTCCAAGTATCCCAACTCTCTGAATTATTTGGCTTTATTGGACTTCTTCATATGAACCACTCAGTGAGACATTCCTTGGATTTTCAAGAGGTAAGATGGTCACTGGTGTTTGGCCTGTGGGTGGGGTCCTGGCATCTGTGGGACTAGAAATAAGAATTAATCAAGCCATCCATCTGCAGGTCATCTGTGAATACATCTTAAATTCCCCAGACCTCTCTTATCATTGCCTGCTCTTCTTTCTTCTTTTTCTCCCTATTGTGTCTTTACTCCTTTTTTTCCGTCTCTGTTTATTAATTTAATAAATATTTACAGAGAATTTGTGTTTAGAAATAAAAACTATGGAGTTCTAAGCTCAAAATCTCAAGTGAGGCAGAAAGCCACATCCATTACAGAGCAGTGGTGGTCAATGTCTTTTAAGGGGCCTTCCCAGACAGAGAGTCACAGCTTGATGTACTTTGTGGGCAGAGAAATCATGATTCTGTTTTGATGTTTCCTTTGGGAGGAGGTGTGAATCTGTTGTACCCTAGGTGGGCATCAAACTCAGATATAGTTGAGTATTTCTTGGACTCCTCATCCTCAGTCTTCCAGATGCTGGCTTCCTAGATTTGGGCTACAATGTATAGCATTTTATGGCTTGGAACTCAATTCTAATGTCTTTGTTTGTGATTTTTGTGTTCATAGAATTGGGCCAGCAATCCTGGTGTGTCACTGTAAGCAAAGTCAGAGGCCACTGGGCTGGGAAACAATAATAGACTGTGGATCAATACTTGGTGTCTCATGCCACAGAAACCACACCTCAAATCTTCTTTTCTTGGATCCTCCTACGTTCAGTATATCGCTCCCACATTCAGACAGGATGGGAAATCTCATTGGGAGAACTGGTCTGTTGCCTGACTACCAACTCTGTCCTAGGGAGGGCTCTGGACTGACTAAGTCTCATTAAGTTCAACTAGATGGACAATGTGAAGACTTTGCCTTCTTCACCTCCCTCTTCAGTGCCTGTGTGCCAGAATCAGAGAAGGTGACAGAGAGTCAGGCTCTAACATAACAGCACCCAAAAACCCATTTCCCCCATTCCCTGTAATATTGAATAAACTGCCCTCTCCAGGCCTTAGGTGTTCACCTATAACATATAGGTAAGAATAATTCCTTCAGTGAATTGTTATGTTAAGCAAAAATTAGGGAAACTATGGTTGGAATGTACAAACTACTCAATAAATGTTAGTTTATTGTTTTATTTAAAAAAGCTTAGGAAATGGCCCATGCAGCAATATTCTATCAGAGAAAATTTTTCCTTAATTGTGTGGACTCAGTTAACAGGAAAAGAAAGATTTGACCATGTTGTTTTGTCTCAAAATTGATATCAGGCCCCTCTAGGACACCTCAGATTGTAACCAGCCAATGAATAAGAAATACAGGATGTATCCTACTTGGGTTAGGACAGGAAGTGGTAGCATAACAGGGAATTCTTCCTGGCCTAGCTAAGTCCTGCTGTAGCCCCAGTGTGAGCAACACAGTACAGGTGGTGGTTCCCCCTGCATGATGATGATAAGAAGCTAGGCGATTTCTTAACATATGAGAGAGGCAGAGGCATGCGGGATACCAGGAGAGCTTTCATGGAGATTTGTGAATGGGGAAGAGGAGATGGAGGTGAAAGTTGTGTACTGAGGCTTAGTGTCCACAGAGAAAGCAAGTTAGGAATGACCTCTGCACCCTCCTCAAAGGACAGAGCATGGGAGATCTGAACTGGTCCAGATAGGATGGATGTGAAATTTCTGAACAATTGCTGCTGCAGCAGTCCCAGGGAGAACGTGTTGATGCAGACAAAGAACCAGCACTGAGAAAGGAAAAACCAGTTGTCTATAGAATTCAATATATATATATATATATGTTACCCTCCAGAGCAGGCCACATGCCAGGAGTAGTGGGCCAACAGGAAACTGACTCCACATTTGAGTTTTGTTTTGTTTTAGTATTTTTTTGATTTGATTTTCTTTTTTTATTAATTTTTAAATAGTGTTTGTTGTTTCTTTTCTTGAAAGAGAGAATGGGAGAAAAGGGAATTTAAAGTTGAATGGAGAGGATCTGGGAGAAGTTGGAAAAGGGTAAAAATGACTGAATTATATTATATAAAAATAATTATTTAAATTAAAATAAATAAGACTGTATTGGGGGGAAATTTAGAGGCATAGGTGCATGGAGACACTGATGCAGAAATGTTGAGAGAGATGATGGGCTCCAGACATGGGTTGAAACGAAGGACAGCTGTGAGGGTTCTGAGCACTCGCCTGGTCAGAATAGGGCATAGGGACAGGGAAAGAGAAGACTCAGGATGTCTAGGAGTCTCTTTCATATTTTTCCCATCAGAGCAATCCTGCTTTAACCATTGTCTTGCTAATTAACATGAGTGGTGACCTAGATCAGACTATTTTGAGCAGCATTAGGAAATTTTCTTTACATGTCTTTCCTCGGGTATACATTTATATATGACTATGTGTTCATATTTTGTTTTAGACATAAAGTTGGTATTTGTACTGCTGGGAAAAGCATTAAATGTATAGAGGGTTAGTAAACACAGCCAGGCACACACGAAAAGGACCATTTTAATTTACTCTTCCACTGGATCCAATTACTGTTGCCGATATTAGATAACTGTTGTTGTAGCAGCACTGGTAGGCATGTGGGGATGTGAGACTGAGAAGAGGAGGTGGGCGTTGCTGCTGTGCTGCTTTGGTTCCACTCCCAGATGAGCAAGGATGCTGAGAACCTCAGCCTCATCAGTGCTCGCCAGACAGCTGCCTTGTGACCTTTAAATATGATTACCCACTCCACTGTAGCATCTGTTGTTACGTTTCTGTTTTTTCTAAGTCTTTGTATAAACTTTTGAGTACTTGTTTTTGCATTATTCTAGCTTACAGAGGGTTTTTTTTTCATCCAAGGAATTGTCCTTTAAAGAAATTTTACCTTTGCTTACCCTAAGAGGATAAATATATTTATCATGCTTGATGTTAAAATTTTGGTTGTAGCCAGATGGTTGTGCTGCATGCCTGTATTCCCAGTAAACAGGAAGCAGAGGTGAGCAGATCTCTTGAGCTTGAGGGCAGCCTAGTCTATAAAGTGAGTTCCAAGACAACCAGAGCTGTTACATAGAGAAACCCTGTCTTGAAGAACTGAAGTAAATAACAAATTTGCTTACTATAGATTTACCACTCAACTCCACAGTACACCTGGAATGGATTGTTTGCATGTAGAGGGAGGTAACAGTTAAAAAATAAATAAATAAATAACTTATCTCCTCACAGATCCACACGATCCATCAGCATTCCCTAGCAAGACTACAGTGTCTCCAGTGCACTGCACACGTGACCTTTGGTCATTACTCACAGGACTACCTGTGTGAGGGCTGAGTCTGACTGACGTTTTTTATGCTATCTCCATCTGTTCGTTCGTTTATTCTCTATTTTGCATGTACCCGTGTGTGTGTGTGTGTGTGTGTGTGTGTGTGTGTGTGTGTGTGTGGTTGTAGACTGATAGGATTCTTCCTCAATTGCTCTCACCTTTTTCACTGAGACAGGGTCTCTTAGTTGAACTCAGTGCACATCATTTCGTAGCTTAGTGTAGCCCTCTTGTTCTGTCTCTGCCTTCCCAAAAATGAAATAAGAGTGTGTGAGACCGCATACAACATATCACGTGTTACATGTTATTTAGAGGAGTTAGCTCTGTGAGATGCATTAGATGTCCATCATAATCCTAATGTGTCCATCATAGTTTATGAGTGTCATCATCCTTACTTGGTAGATGAAGAGACAGAGGCATTGGGAAGTTCAGTAGCTTGAGAAGCTTCACAGAAACTGAACAATGTACTCAGAACCCACATGCTAGCCTTTCTTTTCTTAATTGAAAAGTATTTTTTGATTTTATGTGTATAGATATTTGCCTACATACTTGTTTGTGCAACATGTGTGTGTCTTGCCAGTGGAGGTGAGTGAATGGAATCAGATCCCTTGGAACTGGAGTCACACAGCTCTGAGCTTTCGTATCCGCTTCAACAGCAATCAGTGTTCTTCACCTTTTTAGTCATCTCACCAGCCTGGATCTCCCTTTTCTGCCTCTACAGCTGGCATGTATCCGGTGATGCATAGATGAATGTGATCTCTTAAAGCCTCCACCATGTGGATGATTCCAGGGCAGAACCAAAGCTGGATTTCTGAGTTCATCCTGCTTGGCTTCTCCAGTGACTCCACGACCAACAGCATCCTCTTCATTGTGTTCCTTCTCATCTACTTGAGCTCAGTCCTGGGCAATGGGCTCATCATCCTGCTGATCTGCCTGGACACACATCTGCACACTCCCATGTACTTCTTCCTCTGCATACTCGCCATGTTGGATATGAGCTATGTCACTACCACTATGCCCCAGATGTTGGTGCACCTTCTTGCTCATTCTCAGAGCATCTCCTTTGCTTGCTGCTGGCTTCAGATGTATGTGTTTAGTGCTTTGTGTATGGTAGAGGCCACCTTCTATGCTGTTATGGCTTATGACAGATATGTGGCCATTTGCCACCCACTGCGTTATACTGTAATACTCAACTGGGCTGTGTGCATATGGTTGGCAGCTGGGTCTTGTGCCTGTGGTTTTCTCTTTTCTTTGTTGCATACTTACTTCACGATGAGTCTGCCATATTGTGGGTCCAACAAGGTCAACCACTATTTCTGTGAAAGTCCTGCGGTGCGTAGCCTGGCTTGCATGGATACCCACATCATTGAGATGGTGGACCAGATCTTGAACGTTCTTATGGGTCTTACCCCAATTTCACTCATTGTGGCTTCCTATGTCCATATTGCCAAGGCAATTCTCAAGATCAAGTCCAACCAAGCACGTTGCAAGTCTTTCTCTACCTGTGCCTCCCACCTGACTGTGGTCTTCTTATTCTATGGTCCATCCTCTTACATCTACTTGAAGCCCAACTCCAGCTACTCCCCTGAGCAAGACAAGAAAATAGCACTCTTTTACAATGCCTTCACAGCCTTGCTCAACCCCGTGGTCTACAGTCTGAGAAACAAGGACATCAAGAGGGCGTTTCTTAAGGTTATAGGGCATAGTAAGGCAGGCTGATGAACTAGGATCTAGGAAAACCTGGAGTGGATCGTTCACTATTTAAGAAAAGGACAGTTTATTTATTGTGTGTAACTGACCAGTGCATTTGAACCAACATTGCACTTCGTAATTGGGACAAACCAAGGTGGCTGCCTTGATTGATATACGAAGGCATAATTCCAAATACATCAGTAATCTTACTGGATTATAGCAGAATAAATTCGTCTGTTTCTCATATTTGTGGCTGTAGGTTGGGAATGACCTTACATCCTCTCTCATCCATCCTGAAGTAGAAACCCTATACCCAACATGTCATAGTAGAGCAGAAGAAAAGAAACGTTGAACAAACTCGCAATAACTCGGCTTTTCAAGAGTGACCTGCTCCTCTGTGCACACATTTTTTTGGCCAAAGCAATTAGCATGGTGTTGTGGGATATTGTTTTAACTGGGTAAGCTGTAGTACTTTTGTTTATTCTGTAGAATATTGTTTTAACTGTGTAAAGGTGTGTTACATTTGTTTCTGCTGTATTTGCTAAATGATGTTATGAGGTGTTACACTTGTTTGTCCTGCATTTGTTTAATTATGTAAAGATGTGGTGCATTTGTTTTACCTTGCCTGCCTTAGGCACCTGATTATTCAAATAAAAAGTTGAATGGCCAATAGCAAGGCAGAAAGGGGAAAGGCAAGCTTTGCATGCAGAAAGAATAAGTAGGAGGAGAGATTTAGGAATGAAAGACAAGAAGAGGAAAGAGGAAAAAGAGAAAAAAAGAGAAAAAAGAAGAGGAAAGAGAACAAGGAAGAAGAGGGGTATACATACAAGAATAGAAGCCAGGCTGCCACCAGCTAGCTGATACAAGAAAAAGTGAATCTTAAATATACAGAAGGAAAGAAAACTAAAAAGGCCTGAGAAAAATAGTAGATAAAGAGAAACAGGCTAATTTAAGTTAAAAGAACTAGCCAGAAATGAGCATAAACTAACCAAGCAATCAGAACTAATATGAAGTCTCTGTGTGATGATTTGGGTGCTGGTTGCTGACCCTAGAAAAAAAGCTTAGTACAGTATTGTCCAACCTGAGAACAGGAGGTAGAAAGTTTTTTGCCTAGAGAGAATTAATACAAGGTCTTTTGCCATGGTCTGTTTTGTTTGTTCCTGCACTTTGAAGACAGCAAGTGATGTATATTATATAACCTGATATAATGTTCAGAAAACAATAGCATAACCTACAAACCACCCAAAAACATGCTAACTGAGAACAACATGGTAGTACAGACAGCAGAGGCTGAGGCACTCTATTCTAAGTAGCACAGCAGGTGTTGTCAGGACAGAAATAAGCTGATAGTTTGTGGAACAGAACCTATGTTGATGGAGACTGCTCATTCATTTCCTGGATGCCCAGTCCTGAACAATCACACAGAAACTATATTAGTTACAACACTTTTTGGCCAATAGCTTAGGTATATTTCTAGCTAGCTCTTACATCTTAAATTAACCCATTTCACCATGAGGTAGTGTCCTACCAGTAGGGTTCCAGCATCCTTCTCCTTAGGCAGCTACATGGTATCTCTCTGACTCTGCCTACTTTCTCTACTTCTCTCTCCCTCCCTCTCTTTCTCTGTCTTTCTCTGTCTCGGTTCTGATTTCCCACCTGGCCTTACTCTGTTAAGTCATTGACCCAAACAGCTTCATTCATCAATGAATAAATGCAACACATATACAGAAGGACATCCCACATCATCTCCCTTTTTTAGTCTAATTAAAATGGAAGGTTTTAAATTTAACATAGTAAAATTACACATAATAATACAGGTATCAAACAAGAATTATACTTGCAATATTTAGTTTATTCATATGTGACAAAAATAAAGAAAATATTCTATCATCTATTTTATCCTTGTGAGCCTAAAGTTTTATACCTAATTTATCCTCTATCATAACTAAGTAAAATTATCATTATCTTCTTCAATGCCCTCAAAGAATCCAGAAAGGTATAATATTACCTAAGTAATCAAGAAGCACAATGTAAGCAACTTCCAAAACTTTAGAATTGACAGAGACATCTTGCTGCCAGGACAGTCACCCAATGTTTCTCTGCAATGTTGGGGCATTCATCTTTAGCCTACAGGACTTAGTATCTGGCAAACATTTCCATGAAGTAGGAAATTTGGAAGACTATTTAACCTATATTTACAGTTTGTCAGTCACTTTCTTTTGTATCCTCCAGAATGTCTGGCAGACTTTTTCATGAGTCAGGAACGCTGAAAGAACATCCCATCTTTTTTTTTTTTTTTTTTGGTTTTGGTTTTGGTTTTGGTTTTTCGAGACAGGGTTTCTCTGTGGTTTTGGAGCCTGTCCTGGAACTAGCTCTTATAGACCAGGCTGGTCTCAAACTCACAGAGATCCGCCTGCCTCTGCCTCCCGAGTGCTGGGATTAAAGGCGTGCGCCACCACCGCCCGGCTCATCCCATCTTTTGAAAAGTTTAGCAGCCATTTTTTCTGTGGGTCCTGCACATTCATTTCATACAGCACACTAAAAGCAGTCCAAGCAAAAGAAGTTTATTGCCCAAATGACTAGTTTTTTCACATTAAAAGCAAATTCCCATAACGAGTTTCTTCAAAACCCATCAACCACTCTGAAGTAATTGAAGCTACCAGAAGTGGACATGCCTCACTGTCAAGAAAAGTCTAAGTGTTCAAACATATGAGCCTGTGGAACCATTGTTAGTCAGACAACCACAGGCCTCTTTAGGGACCCTAGTACTTTCCAGTGAACTTGAGGACCCATTTGGCAATCTCAAAAGACTGACTGCTAAAATTATAAGAGAGAAACACTGAATCTGTGTATCTATTTAGGGTGTACTGACACATTAATGATACAGTCTTTTATTATATGAACCATCATCTTCAAATGACTTAGTGAAATTAATCATCTCCATAAAACACACACATACACACATTAAAGCTATTATTTATTTAGATACATATAGAAAATATATATTTTGATAGAGAAAAATGTTTCTGTTTTGTTTTACCATCCTTTTTTTTTGATGCTATCCATGTAGTGCTCCATTAATGAGGCATTGACATCTGGGGGCCAGTTAAGGCATCCCTGTTGTGAGAGTTGTGGATCTGCTTTCTTCTCCTCTCCTTAAGTCTGTGGGTCCTTCTGGTGCAGAATGGAACCTCTTGAGTTTTACCTTTACTTCATGCTGACCTCTGGGTTGGTCTCATGACCATTGTGAAATTGGCTCGGCTCTGAGCAGCAGGAGCATTTTTGGTTACAGCAGAGGTACAATCAATAGCTTGAACTCACACAATTAAGCATACCATAGACATGGTATATTCAGCCTCACCAAGTGGTAAGCAGCCAGGCCCTAGAGATAGTTCTACCATTCACTAAATGAGTGACATTTGTCAAATAACTCATTTCTTCTGGGTTACTTTTCACCATCTGTGAAACGGGCAGGTAGGGCCATGCTTGGGAATCTCTTTGTGCTGCAGTCTTTTAAATCACCATGAGGCCATGTTAAGTCTGCTTACCTTTCTGAGTCTTCACTCAGAAAGAGAAAAACCAACAATAACATTTTTTCATTTTATTTTATTTTTCCTCTGACCTTTTTTTTTTCTTTTGCCAGATCCCAAATATGTGTTCTGTGAGGTTTGGGGTTTTTTCACATTTCCAATTTCTGTCCCCACATGTGACTATTTCTCTGCCATGTTGTAGAAATCCATGTTTAATACAAATGTTGCATGTGTCTTTCTCCTTTTAGAGTTCCTCCCTATGATTTCATAATAAAATCTCAGTGTCTAAAACCAACAGAGCATGGTGGCTGTGTCATTTTATACGTGATACTCAATGACTTTTGTCTTTTTTTGGGGGGGGGGATCTGTTTCTTTATTAATCAAAGTGGAGAAAAATCTAGGCTGGGCTTCATTGCCTCTCAGAGCTGACGAGAATCAGCAACAGGAGTGAGGACAGCTGGGGTCAGAGCTGTGGAACAAGACTTAGCAACAGCACTGCAGGGGCCAGGGTGCTTCTGATTAGTGCTGATTGCCAGCTACTAAGGTGTAAATACACCTATGATGGCCAATGTCATGATTGCAATACATGCCACTGAGCAGCAGTTGAGATTATAAGTCATTATACAGTGTTTCAACCAGTAAAGATATCACACTAAACAACTACTAGGACACAGAGCACAGGGAAATGGGGTCGCTCCTCAAGATGTGTAGAGTTCAGAGCTTATGTTGCCTTTAAAATGCCATGATTCCAACTCTAGCTTCAGTCATTGTTTTTATCAGATGCTATACAACTAAACCACAATCCTAGGCGCTCTGTCTCTGATTCCAATACAATTTATTTGTCATTTCATGATTAGCCTTTACTATTGGCTGTGTTTAAGTAGTAACTCACAGGAATTCTAACCCCTTATCAATAAATCATGCTCAACAGGAATACTTTATAGTCCAGTCTTCTCCTTTTGAATACTTAAGAAACCAAGACACTGACAGCAAGCAGGGATGGAGATTCCAAGTCAGGGAACACTGGACAGAACTTGTAGCAGGGTGGTGACATCATCACATTTATTTTCTAGCTAACCTAGAAGGGAAGAGATTACTACTGGAATTTCACAAAAGAGGCAACTGAGACAGTATAACAGCAAGGTCAAGAGAACATACTCAGGAGCTTGATATGTTTGGACCTAAATTTTTACTTGCATCTAAAGGCAGGAGCCCCTCAGAGAGTTTTGTCACTGCACTCTCATGGAGATGTCACTGCTGACTTCCATGCTGCTAGGTCATGGTTGACTGTTTTTAATTGTTTTTTTTTAAGTGTATCAGCATTTTACCTATATATACATTCATACATACATACATATGTACAGCATAGGTATTCCTGGTCCCTGGGGAGGTCAGAAGAGGGTACTAGATCCTCTAGAATTGGAAATATAGATGATTTGAACTGCCATGTCTGTGCTAGGTACCCAACTTAATGTTCTGCAAGATTAGCACATCCTGTTTTTCTCATAAGCATCCACCAGCCCCCATTCTTGTTATCTCTTCATTAGCACCAAAGCTCTGGATAACTTGCTCAGGTATTACACAGCAGAGAAAGGAGGACTGTGACTACCCCAACATAGTTGAGGAAGGGGAGGAGTGTGACTTACACATAATCTCATTGAGTATCAGGGCTCAGGGTTTGGGCAGTAAAAGAGGAATCAGAATGAGAACTTGAGTCCTTGACCTGTGTATCAGGTGACCAGGTCCCAGCTCCTCTTCTCTGAGCTGCTCTTATCCCTCCTCTTAGTCTAGAAAAAGGAACAGGTCACCATTCCTACCTCTGTAGGAATTGCTGCCCTCTGCTCTGCCACCCAAGGGTCTCCCTGTAGTGCTCTTGTTGACAGCATCTAGGGACGTCTTAGCATCCCTACTGGGAACAGAAAATGGCCCTTTCCCAGCTCTCCTAGGAAAGCTCAGAGGGGAGGCAGTGTCATAAAACCTCAGGAGCTGGTCCCACTGGTAAGAGATGAAGAGGTCTGAGTTCGCCTTTATTAAGAAGGATTTTATGGGTAAAGTCTCCAGGAGCCAAGGCTGGCCTACTTTCAGAGAAAGAGAGAGAGATCCAGTCCCTCACACTCTACAGCACCTTGGAATTTCTCTGGAGATTGAGCTGCCTATCACTCTGCACTCAGTTGCTTTATGGGGTTTCTCATAACAACAAGAAACTGCCACTCAGTGGCAATCCTTGGATTTACAAGTGGTAAGGTGACCACTAATGTTTTTCTCATGGCTAGAGATAATAATTAGTCAAGGCATACATCTCCAGGTACACTGTGCATACATCTCAAACTCCCCAGACCTGTTTCCTAGTTGGCTGTTCTTCTTTGCTCTTTTTCTCAGCCTTGTATCCTTACTTCCTTCTCTTTTCCTCCAATTTTTAATTTAATAAATATTTACAGATTGTTTGTTGTTTTAAATCTTGTTGAGACATAAAGGTCTGGAGTCCTGAACTCAAAGATTTCAAGTAAAGCAGAAAGTCACATCCCTGAGAGAGCAGTGAAGGTCAATGTCTTGAAAAAGACATCACACCACAAAGACACAGCTTCATGCACTTTGTGGGCAGAGAAATCATATTTTTTGTTTTGTTTTATTTTGTTTTGGGAAGGGGAATGGTTAGTCTGCTGTAGGCTAGCTTAGTTTAATCTTGCTGTATAGTCAAGTATATCCTAGAACCCCTGATCTTATACCGCCAAGATTCAGGCTTTGTAGGTTGATACTAATACATATAGTTTTTTGGTGAGGGTTGCCTACAACACCCTCCTGATATCTTTTATCTGTGAATCCTAGGTTCATAGAATTGGGTCACCACCCAGCTGTAACACTGTAAGCAAAATCAAATACCACTGGGCTAGGAAAACATAACAGGCTATGGGCGACTAAATTGTTTCCCCATGCCATAGTAATTATGCCTCAAATCCTGTTTCCCTGGATGCTTTACTTTCAGTACAGCTCAGAGCCTCCCACATTCAAACAGAGGGAAAATTGCTTCAGGAAAGCTGATCTATAGCTAGCTGTCCAACTCTATCCTAGGAGGGCTCTAGCCTGTGCTGAATCTCAATAAGCTCAACTTGATGGGCAATGGACTTGATCTTCTTCACCTCCCCACTTCAGAGCCTGTGAGTGAGAAGCAGAGAAGGTGAGTGAGAGGCAGGGGCTGATATCACACCCCTAAACTAACACTTCCACCATGATGAGCTTGCAATCTGAATCAGCCTGCTCCAATCCTTAGGATTTCACATATAACACACAGGTAAAAACGCTTCCTTAAGAGAACTGCTGTGTTGTTAAACTAAAGTTAGTGGACTATTGGATGGAATAGATAAATTATCTAAACTAAATATTAGTTTATTTTATTATTAGAAAGGTTAGGAAATCCCCCATATAGCCACAGTCCATCAGAGATAATTTCTCCTTGGTTGTGTGGGGTTTCAGATAACAAGAGAGAAACAATGGGTTTGTCCAAGTGTTTTTGTTGTCAAAACTGATATAAGAACCCACCCCACCCCGCCCAGGATTCTTCAGATTGCAACCACCCAGTGAGCAAGAAATGCAGGTTGTATCTTACCTGTGTTAAGATGGAGGATGTAGCACAACAGGGAAGGCTTCCTGGATTATCTGAGTCCTGCTGTGGTCATCAATTAGGCAACACAGTGGGCATGGTAGTACCCCCTCCAGAAGTTAGGGACTTCTTAATGTATGAGAGAGACAGAGGCATGCAGAATACCAGGAGA
>NC_022016.1:64219666-64231917 GCF_000317375.1 Microtus ochrogaster
GGGTTCCCTGCCCTGTGGGAAGTCCAGGGTCCTCCCCTCTCCATCCAGGTCTGGAAAGGTGAGCATCCAAACAGACTAGGCTCCCACAAGTTTAGACGATTTTGAACAGTGTTAGGAAATTTCCTTTACATGTCTTTCCTTGAGCATATGTTTGCAGGAACCTTTGTGTTTACATATTGTTTCACAAATATACCTGATATTTCTGTTGCTAGACAATGCATCAACTGTGTTCAACATCAGGGAACACAACTAGACACACACTAAAGGGATCAGTTTAAGGGATCTCCCACTGGATCCAGTTACTCTTGTCAACACTAGAATTTGTTATTGTAGCCAGGCTGGTAGGTGTGTGGTGATGTGAGACTGAGAAGAGGAGGTGGGCGTTGGTGCTGTGCTGTTCTTTTGTAGTTTCCAGATGTAATGATGCTGAGAACCTCAGCCTCCTCAGTGCTCACTGGACAGCTGCCTGTGAAATGCCCTTGAGATGTGGTTCACTGTTCTATGGGAGCCTCTGCTGTTACGTTTGTGCTTTTCTAATTCTCTCTATAAGTATTTTGGGTACCATTGCTTATTCTAAATTACCATTATTTTTCCCTTAAAGGAAAGTATTCTTTTAAGGAAATCTTACCTTTGCTTCCTGCAAAATAATGGATAGATGTATTTATCATGCTTGAATATAAATAAAATAATGGATGTTTTAGAGTTACTTGGAATTGAATGTTTCTGTACATAGGGAGATGGGAGGGGAAAAAGAATAAGTGACTTTCCTGCTACCATACTCCACGATCCATCAGCACTCCTTGGGAAGATTACAGAGTCTCCATTGTATTATGCACAAACTTCTATCATTGCCCATAGGACTACAAGTCTGAGAGCTTGTGTCTGACTGGCATTAGCTCTGTCTCCTTCATCTATATGTTTACTCTCTTTTGCATATGTCTGCAGTACATGTGCGTGTGTGTGTGTGTGTGTGTGTGTGTGTGTGTGTATGTATGCGTGTATGTGTGTGTTGAGAGACTGACATGGTGTTCTTTCTCAACTGCTCTCACCTTATTCCTTGAGACAAAGTCTCTCAGTTGAATCCAGGGCCCATGATTTCAGTAGTTAGCTACCTTATTCCGCAGATCCCACCTCTGCCTTCCAGAGATGGAATGAGACTGCGAGACTGCGCACATGTCATGTGTTATGTTCTGGTTCCAGGAGTTATGTGAAATGCTTTAGATATTCCTCACTCTCCTGAGACATTTTTGTCATCAGCCTCATTTGATAGGTCAAGAGACTGAGACATTGGGAGGTTCAGTAACTTGAGAAAAATGCTTAGAACTCACATGCCAACCATTCTTTTCCTAATTAAAAAGTTTTTTTTAATTTTATGTGTATGTGTTTTTGCCTACATACATGCTTATGACCCTATGTGTGTCTGACCTGTACTTGTGAGAGGAGGGAGTCACTTGACTTGGAATTGGAGGTACAGATAGTTCTGAGTTGTCTGATTCTATGGAACAGTAGTCAGTGCTCTTATATTTTTAGCCATCTCACCAGGCTGGATCTCCCCTTTTTGCCTCTATAGCTGTCCCATGTCAGGTGACACAGAGAAGAAATGATTCTCTTACTGCCTCAACCATGTGGATGATTCCAAGACAGAACCAAAGCTGGGTTTCTGAATTTATCTTGCTTGGCTTCTCCAGTGATCCCATGACCAACAGCATCCTCTTCATTGTGTTCCTTCTCATCTACCTGAGCTCAGTCCTGGGCAATGGACTCATCATCCTGCTGATCTGCCTGGACTCACATCTGCACACTCCCATGTACTTCTTCCTCTGTATACTCGCCATGTTGGATACGGGTTACATTACCACCACCATGCCCCAGATGTTGATACATCTTCTTGCTCACTCTCACACCATCTCCTTTGCTGGCTGCTGGATGCAGATGTATGTGTTTGGTGCCCTGGCTGCTACTGAGAGCATGTTGTTTGTTATCATGGCTTATGACAGATATGTGGCTATTTGCTACCCACTGCATTATACTGTCATCCTCAACTGGGGACTGTGTATAGAGTCGGCATCTGGGTCTTTAGTCTGTGGTTTCCTCTCTGCTTTGTTACATACATTCTTCACCATGAGTCTGCCATATTGTGGGCCCAACAAAGTCAACCACTATTTCTGTGAAGGCCCTGCAGTGCTTAGCCTGGCTTGCATGGATACCCACCTCATTGAGATGGTTGACCAGGTCTTGAGTATTCTTATGTGTCTTATTCCAATTTCCCTCATTATGACATCCTACATTCATATTGCCATGGCTATTCTCAAGATCAAATCCATCCAAGCCCGCTGCAAGGCTTTCTCTACCTGTGCCTCCCACCTGACTGTGGTTACACTCTTCTATGGTCCAGCCTCTTACATCTACATGAGACCCAACTCTAGCTTCTCCCCTGAGCGAGACAAGCAGATCTCACTCTTTTATAATACCTTCACTGCCTTGCTTAACCCTGTGGTCTACAGTCTGAGGAACAAAGACATCAAGAGGGCATTTCTCAAGGTGATGGCACATGGTAGGGTGGACTAGTGAACCGGGATCCATGAGCCGTTTGAGTGAATTATCACTTTTTGGTAAAGGAAAAGCATCTTGATTTAATTGTTCTGTGGAATGACCTTCTGTCCTCTCACACCCATCCTGAAGGCGGAACCTTATATCCAACATGCCATCCTAGATCCTAGGCAAAGGAACAGTGGACAAACCGACAATGACTCAGCTTCTCAAGAGCAACCTGCTTCTCTTTCCACACATTCTCTTGGCCAAAGGAAGTAGTATGGTTCAGCCTGGCAGCAGGAAGCGGGAAGTTTTTGTGTAGAGAGAAGTAATACAAGCTCTGTGGCTATGGTCTAATATATTAACCCCTCTCCTTAGAAGGCAGCAAGCCATATGCATTTTATAACCTGATATAGTTCCTAGAAATCAAAAGCACACACACACAAACCAACACAAAACATGCTAACTGTGGATAGCATATTAGAGACAGCAGAAGCTGAGGCACTGTATGCTAAGTAGCACAGCAGTGTTGTCAGGACAGAGGTGAGCTGATAGATTATGGAACAGAACCAATACAGCTCAGAAAACTAGTTTCACACATAAATTCAGTGTGGTCTATGGGGAACCTGATGGCCTCTTCTGTCAAATACTGCAATGCTGGAAGTGAAGGAATCTGGGTTCTCATCAGAACCTTCCCAACTTTTCTCCTCATAGGCAGCAGCCAAGGGCATGCCCAACCATTGACTGCTGACTGCTGACTCCCTTTCTACCATTTTCTGATGGAGGGTATGGATTGCCTCTCATTTTCAGAGAAGTTCTTAACTGACCCATCAGCAGATTCCTCTCTGATTTAGTGTCTGAACTATTCTTTCCTAAGGAGGCCTTAGGCCCTTTAGTTCTATTCTTTGGTATATTTCTGGATAATGGGTACCCTACATTCATCGTTAATATTCCCTACTATTTACTTATTTATTCTTAGAATTATTTTTGAGAATTCTTGTAAATATAGGCTAGCCTGGAACTTTACACATTATTGAAGATAACCTTGAACTTCTAGTTTTTCTTCTTTGTCTTCACCAGCGCTGGGATTATAGGATAGGAAACCACACCTAGGAGAATTTTTGCATCTTTGATGATATCCTTTGATGGTATTTTGGAAAATGCAAATCATATATTTTAAAAAACAGAGATTCTCCTTAAGTAGCCCCGTCTTTTCTAGAACTCACGATGTGGAACATGCTGGCATCAAACTCACAGATCCTCCAACATCTGACCTAGTGCTGGTGTTACAGGAATACTCCACTCCACGTGACCAAGCACTTTTCTCTCTTGCTGTTTTGCAGTAGAGCTAAGAAATTGTTTTGTTATCCAATGTCATGAAAATTTCTCCCATGTTTTGTTTTTAAAGTTTCTTTTAGATTTTGGTTCCTACTGAATTAATCGTTTTGTATGGTATGTGGCAAGGGCCTAGTTATATTCTCCTTCATTTGGATATCTATGTGTGCAATCAGACTTTTTCTTCAGAATTTCTTTGACTGCCAGCCTTCAAACAATGTCATGGAGCCTCATTATTAATTATGAAAGTTTGTCCTTTATCTTTGGCTTATTCCCCAACTACTTCTCATAACCTAAATTAACTGATTCTATTAATCTGGATTTAACTGATTCTATTAATCTAAATTTTTCCATGTTGCCTTTCACATCTCTTCTATCTTGTTTGTCTGACATGTTTCACATCTTGCCGGCATATTCCTTGTGAGCCTGGATTCATCCAGAGTTCCTCTCTTTCCCCAGATATCCTGTCTATTCTCTCCTACCTAGCTATTGGTCATTCAGGTCTTATTAAACCAATAAAGAGATGTCTTTCAAATAAAGTGATTAAATATTTCACAACATTTCTCCCTTTTATCTAAGTTAAATGGAAATGCTAATTCTAACACAATAAAACTATATCAATAAGAACAATTATTAAATAAGAATTACATTTCCTTTTTACCTAGCTTCTCTGGATTGTGGATTAGAGTTTGGTTATCCTTTGCTTTACACATCACATGCATGCACGAGTGGAATGCCATGTTTGCCTTTCTGTGTCTGAGTTACCTCATTCAGGATTTTTTTTTTCTAGTTCCATCCATTTGTCTGCAAATTTCAAGATGCCATGGCTTTTGACTGCTGAGTAGTACTCCATTGTGTAAATGCACCACATTTTCTTTATCCATTCTGCAGTTGGTAGGTATCTAGGTTGTTTCTAGATTCTGGCTATTACAAAATAACGTTTCTATGAACATAGTTGAACAAACATCCTTGTGGATGATTGTGCATCATTTTGTTATATGTCAAAGAGTGGTGTTGCTAAGTCTTGAGGTAGATTGATTACCAATTTTATGAGAGACTACAGTACTGATTTCCAAAGTGATTATACAAGTATGTGCAGCAATGAAGGAGAATTCTCCTTACTCTGCATCCTCTCCAACAAAATATGCCATCAGTGATTTTTTTTTATCTGAGCCATTCTGATAGGTATAAGATGGTATCTTGGAGTCATTTTGATTTGCATTTAACTGATGGCTAAGGATCTTGAGCAAAGAGAGACCCTAAGAGGGACACACATGTGGAGTCCCAGGAAGGAAAATAGTTGAGATCTTCTGGTTAAATGGGAAGGAGACAGAAGGGAGAGGATGGGAACATGAAGGATCAAGAAGACAGAGTTGCAGGAGGTTCAGAGGGGGAGAGTAATGAAAGAGATATCTTGAAGGAAGGAGCCATTATGGAGTTAGGCAGAAACTTGGTGTTAGAGAAATTCTCAGTAATCCACAAGGATGAGCCTAGCTAAGACTCTTAGCAATAGTGGAGAAGGTGTCTGAAAGGACCTTTCCCTTTAATGAGATTAGTGACTATCCTAATTATCATCACAGAACCTACATCCAGTAACTGATGGAAGCAGATATGGTGACTCATGGCTAAGTACTTGGCTAAGCTCCTGGAGTTCAGTTGAGGAAAAGGAGGAGGAATTATGTGAACAAGGGGTGTGGTCAAGAGCAAGATGGATAGAACTACAGAGACAACTGACCCGAGCTAGGGGGTGCTCACAGATTATGAACTGATGGCTGAGGAACCTGCATGTGACTGAACTAGACCCCCTGAATGTGGCTAACAGTTATCTGTTGGTGGAGGGGCTTGGCAGTAGCATCCCAGGTTCTTGAACTGGCTTTTTGGAGCCCATTCCCTATATGGGGATGCCTTGCTAAGCCTTAATGTGGAGGGTAGGGGCTTGGTTCTGCCTTAAGTTGGTACACCAGACTTGGTTGACTCCCTGAGGGAGGGCTTACCCCCTCTGAGAAGTGGATGGGTATAGGAAGTGGGGAGGTGGAGGGGTGAGATAAGGAGAGGGAGGGGGGAAATGGGGTTGGTATGAAAAATAAAAAGTAAATTATTTAATACAAATATGAAAATAAAAAGTTAGGATTATTGGATAACAATATAAACAATGATATTTGATAGACTGGAAAATAAAGAGATGTACACCATTTTTAAAGAAAAGAAAGAATTACATTTACAATGTCCAATCAGTTAGTATTTGGCAAATGCAGAGAAATTATTTTCCATCCTATCATGATGAATTAAAAGTTTTATACCTAAAACTTCTTTTTTTGACTTTTATTACAAACCTATAAATATTTAGACCTTATAATATTTTAGAAAAAAAGTGAGTTTTTATGTCTCTCAACCTCATAAACTTTACATCTCTTTTGTAAGTTTCTTTTCTGAACTTGGTAACAAAAAAAATGTAGCTATAACTATCTAGTTATACAAAAGTGTAACTACAGAGTCTTTAACCCCCATCAGCTACCCATGGGATAAAATTTTACCTGAGTAAACAGAGAGTACATGGCAAGAAACTTCCAAAACTATGGAGGAAACAGGGACAGTTGGCTGCTTGGACTGTCACCTCATACTTCACTGAGCATACATTTACTGGATCTCAAAATTGTTATGATAAAATGTTACTGTGGACACACAGCTATCTCCAAGTCCATGAAGGCACAAGTAGGTTATACAAGCAAACGGCCCAAGTGGTCTTCCTGGCTACTTCCCTTCCACAGGTGAGTCTGTGGTCCCCATGAGCAGGTCCCTATTGTGAATTGAAGAAGAAGAGAAAGTTAGAAAACTCATAATGGTAATACATGGTTCTGTGTGACATTTATGTCAAACCTGAACATGGCCAGCAAAGCACTGTTCCCTGTTTCTGGGATGTGCTTGAAGACAGCAGTGAGGAGAAACCCATCCAGGAACAGAACACTATCCATGACATTTGATTTGGAAGAACAAATTTCTCCAAGGTAAGAGTTTATATTGATAAGTGCATTTTGGTCCATGGGATGGCTATATTGGTAATGAACATCCATGGAATATAATAGTAAATTGTATAAAATGAGTGTGGAGAGATCTGTGGGTAGCCTTCTTAGAAATGGAAAGAATGGTAAGATGTTTCTGTCTCATGTGGATCCCCATCAAAGGTGTCCTCAAGAGGAAAGGGTGTGAAGAATGAAGTGGATGGGATGGCATCCTCTGCAGACACCTGTGTGCCCCTTTCCCAGGCCATCCTCCCACTGCTTGTCATGGTCCTCATCACTGCTTCTCTAGATATAAAACCAGAACACATTTTGAAGTGCTCATCTTACCAAATGAGTATATTCTTACGTGGTCCATTAATGAGGCATTGTTAGCTGGGGACCAATTAAGAAGTCCCTGGTTGTGAGAGCTATGGGCCTGCTGTCTTCTCTTTTTCTCCAAGCTCACCATCTTCTCCTTCAGGCCTGTGGGTCTACCTAGTGCAGATGAAAACCTCTAGAGTTTGACTGTTCCTTCATGCTGACCTCTGGGGTAGTAACAAGACCACCATGGAGTAGGCCAGGCTCTGAATAACAGTAGTGGTTTTTAGGGGGGGGGGAACCCCATGTACTATCATTAGGTTGAACTCACACAATTAAACATGTGATAGACATGGCAGATTCAGTCTCACTCAAAAGGCAAGTGCCCAGACCCTGGAGTTAGTTTTATCATTTGCTAGCTGACAGACTTTTGCCAAATCACTCCAATATTCTGGGTCTTTGTACACTGTCTGTGCAATGGGCAGGTAGGCCCATTCTTGACAATATCTTAGTGCTGCAGTCCTTTAAAAAGAGAGGGTGTGCAGTCCCTCAGGTGCAGCCATGAGTTCTGTTATGTTTGCTTGCCTTTTGGAGTCTTCGCTCAGAAAGGTGTATCATTCCTCCCTTACCCTAGGTTTTTGTTCACTCTTCTGTCTTTTACTTTTGCCAGATACCAAATATGCTTTCTGTGAGACTTTGGGATTTGTCACTTCTTCAAGTTCTGTCCCCATTATGGAACTGCTTTTGCTGCCATGTTGCTGAATTCCATGTCTAATGCAAATGGTCTGTGTGCCTCTCTTCTCTTGAGCCCATCCTTAAAAATCCATAATAAAATATCTAAGACTAAACTCAACAGAGCCAGGATGGTTGTTTCGATATATGATGCTCAATCAGTTCTGTCTGCTTCTCTATAAATGTGTTTCTTTATCAATCCTGGGGGAGAAGAAGTTCTGCCTGGACCCCACTGCCTTCCAGAGATAATCAGGATCAACAACAGGAGTAAGAAGAGCTGAGGTTAGAGCTGTGGAACAAGGCTTAGCAATCGCACTTCAGGGACCAAGGTGCATCTGATCAGTGCTGATTGGAAATTACTAAAGTGTAAATACACCCATCCTGGCCAATGTCATGGTTGCAACGCATGACACTGAACAGCAGTTTCAACCAGCAAAGGTGCCACACTAAACAACTACTAGAAAACAGAGCACAGGGAAATGGGGTTGTTCATCAGGGTGTGCAGAGCTCGGAGATTTTGTTGGCTTCACTTTTTTTTAATGCTCTGATTCAGACTCTAACCTCAAGCATTCTATTTACTCAGAGGCTATACAGCTGAGTCACATACCTACACACTGTCTTGTTTCCAATACAATTTATTTAACTGTCATTTTATAATTACCTTTGACTATTGACTGTGTTTAAGGAGCAGTTCACAGGAATTCTAGCCCCTTATCAATCAATTGCTCTCAGCAGGAAGTCTTTTTAGTCAGGTCATCTCCTTCTGAATCCTTGGGAAACCAAGACACAGACAGAAGCGGGGATGAAGATCAAAGGTCATAGGACATGGGCCAGCTCTTGTGAGAGAGGGCTGACATCACCACATTTTACTTTCTAGCCAGTCTAGAAAGGACATAAGTTACTATTGGAATTCTACCTAAGAGGCAACCAAGGCAGAATAACAGCAAGTTCAAAGAATGTACTCTAGAGCTTGATATATTTGGACCCAAATTCTCATTTGTATTTAAAAGACATGAGCCCATCAGAGTTTTCTCACTCCATTGTCATGGGGATATCAGTGCTAACTTCCATATTGCTATGTCATGGTTGACTCTGTTTGTTCGTTTGTTTATATGAGCATTTTTCCTGCAGGAATGTACATATTGCACATACATCTGTGGTTCCTGGGGAGGTCAGAAGAGCACACCAGATCCTCTAGAACTGGAGCTATAGATGGTTGTAATGGGCCATGTGTGTGCTTGGAAACATACTGGGTGTTCTGCAGAAGCAGTAAATCTACTTTGTCTCATAGCCACCCTCCGGCCCCATTATTGATGACTCTTCATTAGCACCAGAGTGACTGGGTAACTAGCTCAGATACTACATAGCTAAGCAGAGAGGACTGGGATTGCCACAAGGTAGCTGAGGAAGGAAGAGAATTGTGACTCAAACATGGACTCACTGAGTGTCAGGGCTCAGGGTTTGGGCAGCAAAAGAGGAATCAAAATGAGAACTTAATTTCTAAACCTGTGTAACCAGGTGACCAGATCCCACTCCTCTTCTCTGAGCTGCTCTTAGTCCCCAATTAGTCTAGAAAAGGGAACAGGTCACCATTACTCCCCCTGTGGGTTGTCTCCTCCTGTTCTGTCCCCAAGGGTCTCCCTGTAGTGCTCTTGTTGACAGCATCCAGGAATCATCTTAGCATCCCTACTGGGAAGAGAAATGGCCCTTTCCCATCACTCCTGGGGAAGCTCAGAGAGGAGGCAGGGTCATAAAACCTCAACAACTGGTCCCAATGGGAAGAGGTGAAGATGTCTGAGCTTGTCTTTGTTAAGCGGGATTTTATAGGGGCCATCTTTTGGATCCAGGGCTGGCCTACTCGCAGAGGAAGTGAAAGACTCAGTCCCTTAAACTCTACAGCACCTTGGAATATTTCTGGAGACTGAGCTGCCAAGAATCAGTAATCAGTTGTTTTATGGGGCCTCCTCTTATCTAGAAACCGCCATCAGTGACACCTTCCCTGGATTTACAAGTGGTAAAGTGGTCACTGGTGTTTAGCTTGTGGGTGGGGTTTAGGAAAGTGGGTCTAGAGGTAATAATTAGCCTAACCATCCATCTCCAGATCCTCTGTGCATACATCTCAAACTCCCCAGACCTCTTCCCACATTGCCTGCCCTTTTTCTTCTTTTTCTCAACCTTGTGTCCTTACTTCTTTCTTCCTTCCTCCTGATAATAAATATTTACAGATAGATTTTCTGTTCCCAATCATGTTGATAAAGAATATGGAGCCCTGAGCTCAAAGATCCCAAGTGAAGTCGAAAGCCATATCCCTGAGACAGCAGTGATCATCAATGTCTTTAAAGGAGTTCTCACACACCACAGAATTACAGCTGAATGAACTTTGTAGACAGGGAAATCATATTTGTTTTAATTTGTTGCTGGAAGGTCGGTGGTTAGTCTACTCTAGCCTAGTTTGGCTTAATTTTGCTATGTATTCAAGTATATTCTAGGACACCTGATCCTAAACCTTCCAGATTTGCGCTTTGTAGGTTGCGGCTAATACATGCAGATTTTTCTGACCTGTTACTCAATCCTGATGTTTTTATCTGTGAGTCCAGGGCTCATGGAATTGGGTCACCTTCCTGCTGGTACACTGTAAGCGAAGTAACTATAACTAGCTGCAGATCCCTAAATGGTGTCCCTATGTCATAGAAATCAAACTTTGAATTGTCTTACCTCGGATCTTTCTACATTCAGTACATCCCAGGGCCTCCCACACTCAGACACCAGAGGAAGTCTCCTCATGAGAGCTGGTCTGTGACTAGCCATCCAGCTCTGTCCTAGGAGGGCTCTGACCTGTGCTGAGTCTCCATAAGCTCAACTAGATGGACAATGTGAAGACTTAACCTTCTTCTCCTCCCCACTTCAGAGTCTGTGCGCCAGAAGCAGGCCTCAAATGGCAGGCATGGGAGCTCATTAAAGGCTTTTGGCAGTCCAGATAGGAGCAAAAGGGAAAACTTTGAAAAACCCCTGCATGAAACATGAAGAACATGTTGAGGAAGAAAATGCCAGCACTGAGAAAGGGAAGTGGAGACAAAGTTCTGCCCATAAAGAAGAAATTATTTGCATTTGATCCCTGTCAGGAAGGGTACAATCAGTTTCTCCAGTAAACCGGAGTGTGCTAATCAGTGACACTCTACTCCTGGAAGCATGTTCAGGAGCAGCTAAGCAACAGGAGACTGACTCCAGGGATTTGGTTTCCGTTGGATATTTTTGTTTTGCTTTTAGGTTTTTTTTCTTTAATTTCTGTAGTTTAATATGTTTTTAAAATAGTACAGAAAAGACATAAAGTTAGGTGGAGAGGGTCTGGAAGAATTTGGAGGAGGGGAGGGATAAAATCGAAGTACATTGTATGAAAATAATTTTTAAAAGTTAAAGAAAAACTAAAGAATGTGTTGGAGGAAAATGCAGAGGCAGGAGGCACATGGAGACACTGATGCAGAAATGCCGTGAGGGATGATGGGCTCCTGACCTGGGTGGAAAGGAAGGACAGCCGTGAGGGTTATGAGCAGTAGACTGGTCAGGAGGGGGGATGGGACAGGGAAGTTGGAGATTGAAGATGCTTTGAAGTCTCATATTTCTACTCCCATCAAAAACAATTCCCTGAAATCAGAGAACTCAATTTTACTTAGTCATAGCAGAGCAGAGATCACAATACTTAAAGGTATATGAGATGGGAGGTATTGTTGTGGCTATCTTTGTGAGGTATGTTCTTTGTATTTCTAATCTGTCCATAACTTTTATCATGTAAGGGGTTAGATTTGGTCAAAGATTTTTTTTCAGGATCTAATGAGATAACCACGTTTTTTTAAAGTTTGTTTATGTGGTGAATTACATTTATTAGTTTTTGTATATTGAACCATTCCTGCATCTTTGGTATGATGCCTTCTTGATCGTGGTGAATGTTTTTGGTATGTTCTTGGATTCAGTTTTCTTGTATGTTATTGAGTATTTTTATATTGTGTTCCTGAGGGAAATTGATCTGTAATTCTCTCTGTTGGGTCTTTGTGTAGTTTGGTTGTCAGGATAACTGTAATCTCATAAAATAAATTTGGAAATAAAAAAAACAATTCCCACCATAGTCACTGTCTTGCTGGTTAACATGAGTGGCATCCTAGTCCATACTATTGTGAGCAGTGTTTAGAAATTTCCCTCACATTTCTTTCCTTGAGCATGTATTTCTATGTGTCTATGTGCTTACATATTGTTTCAGAAGTACAGTTGATATTTATATTGCTGGGCAATGTATTAATGTGTTCAACTTGAGGGAGTACAACCAGGCACACACTAAAGGGA
>NC_022016.1:64232212-64233480 GCF_000317375.1 Microtus ochrogaster
TTACTTTTTCCTTGAAGGAAAATGTTCTTTTAAAGAAATCTTACCTTTGTTTCCCCTAAAATGAAAGATATATTTATCTAAATTGAATCTGAAAAATGTAGTTTCTTTAGATTTATCAATTATAGCAATATTATCCTGTAATTGATTGTTTGTATGCAGAGGGAGGTAAGAGAAAAAAGTAGTAACTTTCCTGCTCACATATCCACACGATCCATCAGCATTCCTTGGGGGAGACTATAATGTCTCCAGTCATTCCTACAGTGACCCTACTGTGTTACTCACAGGACTATTTGTGTGGGGGCCTGTGTCTGACTGACATTTGGTCTGTCTTCTTCATCTACTTGTTTACTCTGTATTTTACATATGTCTGGTGTGTGTGTGTGTGTGTGTGTGTGTGTGTGTGTGTGTGTGGCCAGAGCCTGACCTGGGACCCTTCCTCAGTTGCTCTCACCTTATTTATTGAGTCAGGGTCTCCCAGGTGACCCCAGTGTTCATCATTTCAGTTGGTGTAGGTAGCCCTCTTATTCTGGGGATCCTACGTCTCTGCTAACTGGAGCTGCAATGAGAATGTGAGACTGCACATGACCTGTTATGTGCTGTTTCCAGGAGTTCTGTGACATGCTTTAGATAGTCATCATAATCCTGAGAAGTGAGTGTCATCAGTCTAATTTTATAGATGAAGAGACTGAGGCATTGGGAGGATCAGTAACTTGAGAAGAACAGGCAGAACTGAACAATATGCTCAGAACCACATACCCTCCTTTCTTTTCTTAATTAAGGAGTATTATTTTTATTTATTTTTAAGTATATACCTATTTGCCTACATGCATATCTGTGCATCATGTGTGTGTCGAGCCTGTGGATGTCCAAGAAGGAAGTCAGATCACCTGAAACTGGAGTCATGCATCTCTGAGCTGTCTGATTCCCTAGAAGAGCATTCAGTGCTCTAACCTTGAGCCATCTCACCAGCCTTTATCTTCCATTTCTACCTCTATAGCTAGCCTGTGTCAAGTGACTCATAGATGAATGTGATTCTCTTCCAGGATCCACCATGTGGATGATTCCAGGACAGAACCAAAGCTGGGTTTCTGAGTTCATCCTGCTTGGCTTCTCCAGTGACCCCACAACCAACAGCATCCTCTTCATTGTGTTCCTTCTCATCTACCTGAGCTCAGTCATGGGCAATGGGCTCATCATCCTGCTGATCTGCCTGGACTCACATCTGCACACTCCCATGTACTTCTTCCTCTGCATACTCGCCATGTTGG
>NC_022016.1:64233875-64235117 GCF_000317375.1 Microtus ochrogaster
TTGAGTGTTTTTGTGGTTGTTACCCCAATTTCCCTCATAGTGGCCTCCTACGTTCATATTGCCATGGCAATTCTCAAGATAAAGTCTACCCAAGCCCGTTTCAAGGCCTTTTCTACCTGTGCCTCCCACCTAACTGTGGTCACACTCTTCTATGGTCCGGCCTCTTATATCTACATGAGACCCAACTCCAGCTACTCTCCTGAGCGAGACAAGCAGATCTCACTCTTTTACAATGCCTTCACAGCCTTGCTCAACCCTGTGGTCTACAGTCTGAGGAACAAGGACATCAAGAGGGCATTTCTCAAGGTGATAGGGCACAATAGGGTGGACTAGTGAACCAGGATCCAGGAGAAGCTGGAGTGGAATATTCACAGGGAGAGTAGTGTCTTATGTAACTGGTCTGTGCCTTTCAACCAAGGTAACTTTCACTAATTGGAACAAACCCCAACTTTGAGCCAAATTTGAAAGCAGAAACATAAGGGCCAAATGCTCTGTGATGGCTGGCATCAGAATTATTACCTAGAAGGAACCTGGAAATTGATGGGGTCCCAGTCATTCATCTAATGTCTCCTTTTGCAATTTTTTATGTGTCCAGATTATAATCCTGGATGATTTGTATAGAAATAATTTTTCTTAAGGATGTATAATACATATTTGTTTTGTACAAATCAGGCCAAATGCCCTATCATACTGTGGAACTATTTCAGTTAACAAATCTTCTTGTTGATAAATCTGTGCCCATTTTTCTAGTATGCCAATTGGCAATAGAAGTAGTCATTTTGTCTCCTATGCCAGGGAATTTTGACTTAGTATTTCACCTGTGGAGAGGAGGGAAGGATGTATACTATCTTCTGGAAGTACTTCCAGCTGAAACTAGAACATATTCATCAGGAACTAGGAAAGCTGAAATGCTAGTCAAAGGCTGGGAAATGGAGCGCTCATCAGAATCATCTGGTACCCTGCCCCAGCTGAAGAGATGGGGAACAACCTCATCAGCTGGACTGGTTCACATCAGCTTTCAGCAAGTCCAGAGCTCAACAACTTGCAGTCCACACGTGCTTGCTGGATGGTGTCTGTCAGCCTAGTGGAAATCTGCTGAAACAAATAGAGACTGGGGACAGAAGTTAAAATTTAGGAACTTATTCTAGCCATAAACAAAGGACATTGAGCCTATAATTAGTGATCCTAGAGAAGCTAAATAAGGAGAACCCAAAGAAAAACATATAGGCATCCTCCTGAATA
>NC_022016.1:64235612-64277786 GCF_000317375.1 Microtus ochrogaster
TTAGGAACTTAGAGGAAAACCTTGCATTTGTAACTTTCAGGCCCCTAGTTCTAGTAATTAGGGAAGGGAAAGAGCCCCAAGACTAGCGGAGGGATCCCATCCTCAGGAATAGATAAGTGGGGGAACTCAGACTGTACTTACCAGGAGTCCATTGACATGTGACAGGTGGATCCAGGTCATATGACCTCTTTAATACCATGAAGCTTATATGAATTTTTAGCTCACAAAAAGTAAAATTTCTAGATATGTCAGCATTAATCATTATTGGAATCCACGTTGTAAAATATCTGAAGTAGGCTTACACCTTTGGGTACCATCAAAAACTATATAGGCTTGGATTAAAAAACATGAGCAGTTTTTCCTTTGTCCAGAGAGTCAGATATATTGATTGGAAGAGATAATTTTAGCCTGATGAGAATCACCTTTAAGTCTATATTTAGAAAACAAATAAAATATTTAAAAGCTTGAGCTTGTGAATGAATGAAGTGCTGTGTCAGCTTATCAGAACTCCATTGATCAATGTTAAAACGCTGAACTTTTGAAATCTTAATGCAACAGCAGCATAGAAGAGGAAAGAATTCTGAAACAATTCCCAGTTCTCACACGCCTTAAATTTCCTTCTTATACTTTTACACCTTGCACTTACACATCTGTAATCATTTTCTTAGACCCTCAGAATTTGTATGGACTCTAAACCTTTCTCTTTCCATATAATAACTTACCAGAGACATGAGAAGTTATTCTTGAGAACAGTCATTACAAGCCGTGTTCCTTTATTGAAAAGTTACACCTGAAACCTATTTGTTCTTTAATGTGAAGCCTTTTAGCAGGGCAATTCTGTCTATTTTTTCTTAAATTTTGTCTATTTTTTCTTAACAAGAGACCTAGTAGCTCTAAGGGAAGTAACAAGGTGGCTACAGCCTTTGGGGAAGGAGCTGTCAAAGTGCACAGATATTTCTAGCTTTTCATGTAGGCACAAGTAGGTTACATGAGGAAGTGGCCCAGGTGAACTACTCTGGCTACACCCTTTCCACAGCCTGAACCCAAGGACAGTTCCCTATTGTGGATTGAGGGAGAGGAACAAACTCATGCTGGTCACACATGGTTCTGTGTGACATGAGTGCCCCACCTGATAGTGGACAGCTGAGCACTGTCAGGATGTGCCTGAAAACAGTGATGAGGAGAAACCCTTCCAGGGCACAGAACACTGTCTATGACATTTGTTGTTCCTTTGGTTTCAAAAGAGAAATGTCTTCCAGGTAAGAGTCTATATTGTGGTCCATGGGCTGGTTACATGGTTACGAACATCCATGGAATATAAAATCAAATTGGAGAGAATGAGCATGAAGAGATCTGTAGGTAGCCTTCTTAGAGATGGATAAGAATGGTAAGATGTTTCTGTCTCATGTGGATCCCATCAAAGGTGTTAAGTGGATGGGATGGCATTCTCTGCAGACACCTGTCTGCTCCTTTCCCTGTCCATCCTCTCCCTGATTGTCATGGTCATTCATCTTCATTTCCTTCTCCGAATACAAAATCAGAAAACTGCTTGAAGTACTCATTTTACCAAATGAGTATTTTATTACATGCTCTATTAATGAAGCATTGTCAGCTAGGAGACAATGAAGAAGTTCCTGGTTTTATGAGTGAGTACGTATGATATTTGTCCTTCTGGGTCTGTGTTACCTCACTCAATGTGATGTTTTCTAGATCCATCCATTTGCCTGCAAATTTCAAGATGTCATTACTTTTTTTCTGCTATGTAGTACTCCATTGTGTAAATGTACCACATTTTCTTTATCCATTCTTCGGTCAAGGGGCATTTAGGCTGTTTCCAGATTCTGGCTATGACAAACAATGCTGCTATGAACATAGCTGAGCACAATTGAGCATCCTTTGGATATATACCCAAAAGTGGTATTGCTGGGTCTTCAGGAAAGTTTTTTCCTAATATGTACTCACATGTAAGTGGCTTTTAGACATAAAGCAAAGAAAACCAGCCTACAAATCACAATCCCAGAAAACCTGTACAACATGAGGACCCTAAGAGAGACATACAAGGATCTAATCTACATAGGAACTAGAAGAAGAGAATATTTCCTGAGTAAAATGGTAGCATGGACTTTGGGAGAGTATTGAAGGAGAAGGGAGAAGAGAAGAGGGGAGCAGAGAAAAATTATAGCTCATTAAAATCATTTTTAAAAAGAAGTTCCTGGTTTTGAGAGCTGAGGATCAGTTAGCTGCCTTCTCTTTTCTGAAAGTTCACCATCTTCTTTAGGTCTGTGGGTCCACCTAGTGCAGGTGGAAACGTGGAAACCTCTAGAGTTTGACATTTCTGCCATACTGACCTCTTGGGTGGTGCCATGACTATTGTGGAATGGGCCCAGCTCTGAGTAACAGGAGCCTTTTGGTTAGAGCAGAGATACAGCCATTATCCTGAATTCACACAAATATGTGATAGACAAGGCAGATTAAGCCTCACCCAAGAGGCAAGTGGCCAGGCCCTGGAGTTGGTTCTACCATTCATTAGCTGGGTGACCCTTACCAAATTTCTCATGTCTTGTGGGTCACTGCTCATTTATCTGTGCAAATGGTATGTAGTATCATGCTTGGGAAACTATTGGGAGCTGCAGTCTTTTTTTAAAAAAAAAAAAACAGGGTGTGCAGTCACTTGTACCATTCATGAGGCTTGGATGTGTCTGTGTAGTAATAGGAGCGGCGGGGCTGCGTCCCCAGTACCCCGGCTGCCTGGCTAGCTTATGCCCCAAAATAACAACACAGAAACTGTATTCTTTTAAACACTGCTTGGCCCATTTCTATCTAGCCTCTTCTAGGCTAATTCTCACATATTAATTTAGCCCATTTCTAATCATCTGTGTAGCACCGCTAGGTGCACTTACCGGGAAAGATCTTAACCTGTGTCTGTCTGGAGTGGGAGAATCATGGCGACTTCCTGACTCAGCTTCTTTCTCCGAGCATTCTGTTCTGTTTACTCAACCCACCTATGTTCTAACCAATAAAATGGGCCAAGGCAGTTTCTTTATTTTTTAACCAATGACCTTCCTCCATCATGTCTGCCTACCTTTTTATGTCCTCACTCAGAAAGGTGTAACATTCCCCCAACCTCCATGTATTTTAAATCTTCCTTATATTTTTATTTTAACAGAAACAAAATATATATTCTGTGGGACTTTGGGCTTTTCCACTTTTTCCAAGCTCTGTCTCTAGCATGTAACTACTTTGCCGCCATGTTGCTGGCATACATGCCTGACTCCAATAGAGTGTGTGCCTCTGTGTCTGTGTCTTTCTTGAGCTCCAACCAATACACTTTTAATAAAATATCCAAAACTAAACCCAAAAGAACCAAGGTGGCTATTTCTATATGTGACATTCACTGTTCAAAATTCAATGGGTTCTGTCTTCCTCTTCTCCGAATCTCTGTTTTCTTATCCGTCCTAGTGGAGAAGAAGCTCTGCCTGGACTCAACTGCCTCTCACAGCTGATGAGAATCAACAGCAGGAGTGAGAAGAGCTGGGGTCAGAGTTGTAGAACAAAGTTTAGCAATAGCACTGAAGGGGCAAAGGTGCTTCTAGTTAGTGCTGATTGCCAATTACTAAGGTGTAAACACACCCATGATGGCCAATGTCATGGTTGCAATACATGTCACTGAACAGCAGTTGAGATCACGTGTCATTATACAGTGTTTCAACCAGCAAATGCATCAAACTGAGCGAGTTTCCACCTGCATGCAGTAGGTGAACCCACAGGCCTAAAGTAGAAGAAGGTGAGCTTTCAGAAAGGAGAAGGCAGCTGGCCATCTGCTAGAACACAGAGCACAGGAAAATGCAGTTGCTCACCAGGACTGCAGAGTTCAGAGATTTTGTTGCCTTTACTTTTTTTTAATGCTAAGATTCCAACTCCAACCTCAAGCAATCTATTTACTCAGGTGCCTACAGCTCAACCACGTTGTTAGGGACTCTTTGTTTCCAATACAATTCATGTAATTGTCATTTCATAATTAACCTTTACTATTGGCTGTGTTTAAGAAGCAGCTCAAGGGAATTCTTACCCCTTATCAATCACTCTAACCAGGAAGACTTCATCATCCAGTCTTCTCTTTCTGAATCCTTAGGAAACCAAGACACAGACAGAAGGCAGCGATGGAGATATGAGGTCAGGGAACACTGGCTAGAACTTGTGGCCGGGCACGGGTATCACCATATTATATTCCTCTAGTCGGCCTAGAAGGAAGGAGGCCACTGTTAGAATTATACAAAAGAGGCAACTGAGGCAGAATGACAGCAAGTTCAAGAGAACATGATCCAGAGTTAGACGTGTTTGGACTCAAATTCTAATTGGCATCCAGGAAACATGGGCCCCTCAGAGAGTTTTCTTACTCCATTGCTATGGAGATGTCACTGCTGACTTCCATGTTGCTATGTAATGCTTTACTCTTTTAGTTTGTTTATTTATATGAGCATGTTGCATGCATGTGTGCTGTACAGCACATGCATTTGCGGTCCCGGGGGAGGTCAGAAGAGGGCACCAGATCCTCTAGAACTGGAGCTATAGATGGTTGTGAGCTGCGATATTGGGTGCTGGGAATCAAACTGGGTGTTTTGAAAGAGCAGGAAGTTCACTTTTTCTCATAGCCCAGCCCCCATTGTTGTTGACTCTTTATGCATGTGGGATTGCCCTCTGTATGCTGTGACTCATTGGCTAACGAATAAAGCTGCTTTATTTATTTACACCAGCAGGGCAGAATAGAGTAAAGCAAATATTCCAAGCAGGGATAGGGATAGAGGAGAAAGTAGGCAGAGTCAGGGAGACCCATGTAGCCACTGGAGGAGAAAGATGTCACAGCACTGGTACTTGTAAACCACAAACCTCATGTTAAGATATAAAATAATAGAATTGGGTTAATTTAAGATGTAAGAGCTAGCTAGAAGTACACTTAAACTATTCACCAAACAGTATTGCAATTAATATAGCTTCTGTGTGATTATCTCAGGTCTGGGCAGCCAGGAAATGAATGAGCAGCCTCCAACTACACTTCATTAGCTCTACAGCGTCTGGGTAAGTGTTGCAAGTCTTTTCCTGTCCTGCCAGCCAGCTCCCAATTCATGACATGGAGACGTTTTATTAATTATGAAAACTTGGCCAATAGCTTAGGCCCATTTCTAACTAGCTTTTATAACTTAAATTAACCCATATCTTTTCATCTATGTGCTCCATGTGACACATGACTGTTACCTCTCCTCCTGCATGTCTTGCTTTTTCTCCATATCTTGGCATCTCTGTCCTTTTTCTCAGCATCCTCTCTACCCTAAAACCCTGCCTCACTATTGGCCATTCAGCTTTTTATTAAACCAGTCTAAGAGACACATCTTCACAGTGTAAAAATGGTTTTTCCACAACAGACAACTTGTGAAGATATTATACAGGAGAGAAGGGAGGACTTTGATTTACCTCAATGTAGTTAAGGGAGGAAGAGGACTGTGACTTAAACATTGTCTCATGGAGTGTCAGGGCTCAGGGTTTGGGCATGAAAGAGAAATCAAAATGAGGACTTAAGTCCTTGACCTGTGTCTTAGGTGACCAGGTTTCACCTCTTCTTCTCTGATCTGCTCATACCTCCAATTAGTCTAGAAAAGGTCACCACTCCTCCACCTGTGGGTTGTATCTTCCTGCTCTGTCCCCAAGGGTCTCCCTGGTAGTAGTCTTGTTGCCAGCATCTGGGCATCATCCTGCATCCCTACTGGGAACAAAAATGGCCCTTTCCCAGCTCTCCTAGGGAGGCTCAGAGATGAGGCAGGGCCATAAAACCTTAGCATCTGGACCCACTGGGTAGAAGTGAAAATGTCTGAGCTTGCCTTTGTTAAGCAGAATTTTATAGTCAGTACCTTCAGGAGCCAGCACTGGCCTACTTGCAGAGGAAGTGAGAGATTTAGCCCCTCGAACTCTACAGAACCTTGGAATTTTTCTGGAGATTGAGCTGCCGAGAATCCCAACTCTCTGGACTTAGGGGCCTTCACCTTTTAGTCTCTTTCCTATTAGAGAAAGAAACAGCTAGTCAGTGACACAGTCCTTGGATTTACAAGTGGTAAGATGGTCACTAGTATGTGACTTGTGGGTAGTGTGCAGGCATCTGTGGGTCTAGGGATAATAATTAGTTGAGCCATCCATTTCTAGGTCCTCTGTGCACACATTTCCAACTCCCCAGACCTCTTCTCCCATTGCCGGCTCTTCTTACTTATTTTCTCAGCTTTTGTGACTTTGCTTTTTTTTCCTTTCCTTGTTTATTAATTTAATAATTATGTACAGGTTCATCTCTTTAAAATCACATCAAGAAATAGACTGTGGAGTCCTGAGCTCAAAAGTATCAAGTGAAGCGGAAAGCCATATCCATTACAGAGCAACTGTGATCTATGTCTTCCCACACACAGAGCCCCTGCCTGATGCACTTTGTGAGCCAAGAAATCATGATTTTGTTTGGGCTTTTCCTTTGGGAGGAGGTGTGAGCTTGCTCTAGCCTATCTTGACCTCAAATTCACTATAAAGCTGAATATTTCCTTGAACTCCTCATCCTCAACTTTCCTAGGTTGGGGCTGCACTGTGTAGCTTTTTCTGGCTTGGAACTCAATCATGATGTTGTTTGTGGCCTAGGGCTCACATCAAAGACTTGGGCCAACAGGCCTGGTGTGTCACTGTAAGTGAAGTCAGAGGACACTGTGCTGGGAAAACATAACAGTCTGTGGATCACTAAATGGTGTCCCCATGCCTCACCTCAAATAACACCTCAAATCCTCTTTCCTTGGATCCTTCTACATTCAGTACAGCCCAGGACTTCCCAGTTTCAGACAAGAAGGGTGATCTCATCAGAAGAGCGAGTTTGTGGCTAGTCTGCCAGCTCTGTCCCGGGAGGACTCTGTCCTGTGCTGAGTCTCCATAAGTTCAACTAGGTGAACAATGTGAAGACTTTGCCTTCCTCACATCCCCACTTCAGAGCCTGTGTGCTAGAAACAGAGAAGGTGACGAGAGTCAGGCTCTAGCATCCCACCACATAAACTCCCTCTTGTCCATGCCTGTAATCTGGAACAAAGCTCCTGTGTCAGACCTTAGGTGTTCGCCTATAACACACAGGTAAGAATACTTCCTTCAGTGAACTGTTGGAATGTGGAGATAAATGTAGGGGGACAAATGACTAAAATATACAAATTACTTAATAAATACTAGTTTTCTGTGATTGCAAATTTTAGGAAATCACCTATAAAGCCATATTCCTTCAGAGATAATTCTTTCTTAGTTCTGTGGGGATTCAGTTAATGGGAGAAGAAGAAAAGTTTGTTCACGTTGTTTGGTGTCAAAATTGATATGAGATTCCTCTAGGATTCTCCAGACTGTAACCGGCCAATGAACAAGGCTGCAGGATGTACCCTACCTTTGTTAGGGTTGTGGGTGGTAGCTTCCTGGACAAGCTGAGTCCTGCTGTGGACACGGTGTGGGCCACACAGTGCAGGCATTGGTTTCCCTTCTCCATGATGAGTATCTAAGCAATCTCTTCAGGTGTGAGAGAGGAAAAGAATGCAGGATGCCAGGAGGACCTGCATGGAGATTTGTGTGAGGGGAGAGAGGAGATGGAGGAGGCAGTTGCGAGCCTAGGTATAGTGTGCGCAGATAAACAGTTTAGGAATGACCTGTGCGCCCACCTCAGAGGACAGGGCATGGGACTCTTAAAAGGCTTCCAGCAGCGGCCAGGTAAGACGGTGCGGAACATTTGAAAATTTGCCGCAACAGAAACATGGAGGACGTGTTGATGAAGACAAAGGGTCCGCACAGAGAAAGGGAAGTGGACACACACACCCCCTAAAACTGAAGCAGTTTGCAGTGATACCTGCTATGAAAGGGGAAGCCAGTTGTCCCCAATAGAATGTCACTGTATGTATTGGTCACCCTCCAGAGTAGGCCGCATGCCAGAAGTAGTTGGCCAACAGGAAACTGACTCCACATTTTCTTTGTTTTTAGTACTTTTGTTTTGATTTTATTTTTTAGTTAGTTTTTTTTCACTTTTGTTGTTTGGTTTGTCTTGAAAGAGAGAGTAGGGGAGAAAACATGAACTTGGGTGGGGAAGAGCTGGAAGAAGTTGGGAGAGAAGAGAGATATGACCAAAGTATATTATATTAAAGCAATTTTAAATTAGCATAAATAAGACTGTATCAATGGAGGAAATGTTAGAGGCATAGATGCATGGAGACGCTGATGCAGAAATGTCAGGAAAGATGATGGGCTCCTGCCCTGGGTGGAAAGAAGAACAGAGCTGTGAGAGTTATGAGCAGTAGACTCAACAGGAGAGGGAGTGGGGACAGGGACAAGAGAAGACTGAAGATGTCTAGGAGTCTCTTTCATGTTTCTGCTCCCATCAAAAGGTATTCCCACCTTATCCATTATCTTGTTGGTTAACATGAATGACACCATAGTTCAGGCAATTTTGAACAGTGTTAAAAAATTTCCTTTACTTATCTTTCCTTGAGCATATGTTTGTATGTGCCTAGATGTTCACAGATTGTTTCAGAAATATAGTTGACACCTCTATTGTTGAGCAAAGCATTAAATATGTTCAACTTCAGGGAACACGGCCAGGCACACACTAAAGGGATCATTCATATTTACTCTCTCATTAGATTCAGTTACTCTTGTCCATACTGGGTTCTGTTATCGTAGCCAGGCTGGCAGGGGTGTGGTGATGTGAGACTGAGAAGAGGAGGTGGGCGTTGGTGCTGTGCTGTTCTTTTGTAGTTTCGAGATATGTAATGATGCTGAGAACCTCAGCCTCCTCAGTGCTCACTGGACAGCTGCCTGTGAAATGCCCATTAAATGTGGTTCACTGTTCTATGGGAGCATCTGCTGTTATGTTTATGTTTTTTCTACATCTTTGTATAAATATTTTGAGTAGTTCTTTTTTTTCCTTATTCTAGATTATCATTGCTTTTTTTTTCCTCCATGGAAAGTTCTCCTTTGGAGAAATCTTGCCTTTGCTTACTCTAAGAGGATAAAAATATTCATCAGGCTTGATGTTAGAAATTTAGTTGCAGCCAAATGGTGGGAGCACATGTCTGTAATACCAGCTCTCGGGAGGCAGAGGCGGGTAGCTTTCTGTGAGTTCAAGGCCAGTCTGGACTACAAAATGAGTTCCAAGACAGTCAGAGCTGTGACACAGAGAAATCCTGTCTCAAAAAACCAAAATTAAAAAAAAATAGGTTGCTTTAGATTCAACACTCACATGTACAGTACATCTGGAATTGATTGTGTATATGCAGAGGGAGATAAGAGTAGAAAGGAAGAAAGAATTTTCCTGCTCACTTGTCTATCAGTGTTCCCAGGGAAGACTGCCGTGTCTCCAGTGCATTGCATGCATGAACTATATTATTATTCATATGATTCTGTGTGCTGCTATGTTTCCTTTGTCTACTTGTTTACTCTCTTTTTGTATATCTGTGGAATATGTGTGTTTCTCTCTCTCTCTCTCTCTCTCTCTCTCTCTCTCTCTCTCTCTCTCTCTCTGTGTGTGTGTGTGTGCATGCGTGTGTTCACAGACTAACACAGGATCCTTCCTCAATTGTTCTCCACTTACTCATTAAGGCAGGGTCTTTCAACTGAACCCAGAGCTTTATCATTTCAGTTAGTGTAGCTAGCCTGCTCGCTCTCAGCATCAATCTCTACTTTCCCAGAGGTGAAATGAGGCTATAAGACTACATACAACATGTCATGTGTCACATGGTGTTTCCAGGAGTTATGTGAGATGCTTTAGATATTCATAATAATCTAGAGACATGAGTGTCATCAGCCTCATTTGATAGATGAAGAGACTAAGGCATGAGAAGGTTCAGTAACTTGAGAGGTGTGCACAGAAACTGAACAGTGTGCTCAGAAACATACCCCAGTCTTTCTTTTCTTAATTCAAAAGTACTATTTTTATTCATTTTATGAATGTAGGTTTTTGTTCACAAGCATGTTTGTGCATCATGTATGTGTCATGCATGTAGAGGTCAAAGAGGGAGTCAAATCCTTGAAACTGGAGTCACAGACAGCTCTGAGCAATCTGGTTCCCTGAAACAGCAGTCAGAGCTCTTAACCTTTTAGCGATCTCACCAGTCCAGTGACTCATAGATGAATGTGATTCTCTTACAGGACCCACCATGTGGATGATTCCAGGACAGAACCAAACCAGAGTTTCTGAGTTTATCCTGCTTGGCTTCTCCAGTGACCCCACAACCAACAGCATCCTCTTCATTGTGTTCCTTCTCATCTACCTGAGCTCAGTCCTGGGCAATGGACTCATCATCCTGCTGATCTGCCTGGACACACAGCTGCACACTCCCATGTACTTCTTCCTCTGTATACTCGCCATGGTGGATATGGGCTATGTCACTACCACCATGCCCCAGATGTTGGTGCATCTTCTTGCTCACTCTCACACCATCTCCTTTGCTGGCTGCTGGATGCAGATGTATGTGTTTAGTGCCCTGGGTATAACTGAGTGCACTTTCTTTGTTGTCATGGCTTATGACAGATATGTGGCCATTTGCTACCCACTACGCTATACTGTCATCCTCAACTGGGGACTGTGCGTACGGTTGGCATCTGGGTCTTTAGTCTGTGGTTTCCTCTCTGCTTTATTACATACATTCTTCACCATGAGTCTGCCATATTGTGGGCCCAACAAGGTCAACCACTACTTCTGTCAGGGTCCTTCAGTGCGTAGCCTGGCTTGCATGGATACCCACCTCATTGAGATGGTAGACCTGATCTTGAGTGTTTTGTTGGTTGTTACTCCAATTTCTCTCATTGTGGCCTCATACATTCATATTGCCATGGCAATTCTCAAGATCAAGTCTACCCAGGCCCGCTGCAAGGCTTTCTCTACCTGTGCTTCCCACCTGACTGTGGTCACATTCTTCTATGTTCCAGCCTCTTATATCTATATGAGACCCCACTCCAGCTACTCTCCTGAGCAAATCAAGCAGATATCACTCTTTTACAATGTCTTCACAGCCTTGCTCAACCCTGTGGTCTACAGTCTGAGGAACAAAGACATTAAAAGGGCATTTCTCAAGGTAATTGGACATAGTTCAGTGGACTACTGATCCAGGATTCATCAGAAGCTGGAGTAGAATATATTCTATTTAAGGAAGGTACAGTGTCTTTATTTATGTAACTGCCCTGTGCATTTGAACCAACATAGTACTTAACAGTAGGTAGATAAACCATTGTGAAACCAAGGTGGCTATATTTGTTAGGAGGCTACTTTAATTAAGAAACAACACCAAAAACCTCAATAATCTTTGTGAATTATAAGTGAAAATGCTCATTAGTTACTCTTGTTGTTAGCTGTAGGTTGGGAGTGACCTTCTCTTCTCTCACATCCACCTTGAAGCTGTTATGTGGACTGCACCTTCTATAACAGAAGGGAGCATGCACAAGACATTATGACTCACTGCGTGTCAAAAGTGACATATTGTTTACATCCATTCCACTTATTACCACAAATTATGTGGTCAACCCTTAATTAAGTGGTAAATCACTTAATGCTATTTTCTTCCTACCTAGAAGCAATTAGGATTGCATGGAATAGTCTGGTATATGTCGTTTCTCTACGATGGCCAGTAAATAACAGAGATACTGTAACCTATCATTGTACCACAGAAATAGTGTCATACATGAAGGCAATGAGGAACAATGACCGTGTTTTATGTAAGTGACATAGTAATGGAAACTGTTGCATGTCAAGCAATATTAACAAAGTGGTATATATAAGCAGTATGTGCTACCAACACTAAAATAAGTCAACAGTGTGCCTAACCTGGGAAACTTAGATATGTGACTTTGTGCATGAAATCAATGTATTCACCAATTGTGAGCAAATATGGTGAACTGCACATTGTATTCTCAAAGACACAAAACTTGACATTAATGGTCCTGGGTTCTCATCTCAACTTTGCTGACTTTGTTAGTATATGAATGATTTTGGCCAAATTACTTTGCTTGGATTTCACTTTATTAATCAATAAAATTAACACCTTGACTGTGTCTCCAAAGCCTGCTTGGACTCTGGGGTTCTCCATTCTCTTCTCTCTGTTCTCTCCCATGTGGGGACTTGGTAAGAAGGTAGCTGTCAGTGAGCTAATAAGAGGAAGAGATGCTCAGTAGATGTTGCTCATGCTGCCAGCTGACCTCAGAGGTGGTGGCTAATCTTGTCTGTCAATGTAACTGAGTTGTGAGACAGTTATAAAATTTATAATCACATTTCTCAGTGTACCTTTGGGGTGTTTCCACAGGCCTTGGGCATGTGGGTCAATCACCCAAGGGACAATGTATTCAGAAATTGCTCCGTCATTCCCAGCCACCCAAACATGAAATAATCACACAGAAATATATTATTTGCAGTACTGTTTGACCAATAGCTTAAGGGTCAGCTAGCTCTTACATCAAACCATAGCCTGGAAGAAATCTCTGAGGAAACAAAAGTAAAACCTCTTTTCCAAAGCAACACATCATTAGACCCAAATTTTAATTTCAAGATAACTTTAAAATATTTATGTTGGTTTAGCTTAATAGTCTGTAAAATGAAATGTCTCTCTGTACTTAGCTCATTCGCAGTCAAAAAATTCAAAGAAAACACAATATACATAATCCAGACCCTATGTTTATTTTCCATATTTGCATAGTTTATTTTTCTTTACTCCTCTAATCTATGACTGGCTGTACTCTGCCTCTTTGAAGACTTTGTTTTATTTATTTATTTTTAAAAAACCATTTACTTCTTTTTATAACTATTTCTTCTCTCTCCCAAGCCTACATACATTTATCCAACACTGTGACCCATTTAGTTGCCTTTTCCATATGGATTTGTCTTTATTGTGTGTGCATCTGTAATTATTTTTTGACCAGGAGTGCTTTTCTTTTTAAATGCTAAGTGGGTGTGGTTAGGACCAACTCCATGGCACTGCCTGTTGGCTCTGCCCAGTCCAACATGGCAGAGACATGTTCACTGTCTCTGAGAGCCATGCACATTGCACCAGCTCCAAGGTTGCAGTGGGTCTGTGTCACCATTAAGCAATTGTAGCATGCTGCTCACAGACTCCATTTAAGTGCTCAGCCTCCTGAAAGAGCCAAAGTTGTCCCTGCAACTAGCACAAATCAATAAGCTGCCTTTTCGAAATGTGCAGGATGGGGGGAGGGTTCTGCTAAAGCTAAATCAGGAAGACCTCTCTTAAAGAGGCTGCAGCACCCCTGTTTGCCTATAGCAAACAGAGCCCATCTAAAAAAAAAAAAGTGGCAGCTACCAAGAAGCCATGCATAACTCTGTTCTTTTGTGATTAGAACTCCTTACAAGCTTTCTCAGGTTTTATGTGGATGTAGTTAGCCCCACACTTGGCACCATTATGTAGGTGGGGGCTGCTCGTTTGTTCTCAGCTGTCTAGACACAAAATAATTACACAGAAACTACATTATTTGCAATACTGTTTGGCCAATAGCTTCAATGTATTTCAGCGAGCTCTTACATCTTAAATTAACCCATTTTTATTATTTTATATTTTACCACAGCTTGTAGTTTACTGGTACCAGAGCATGGCTTGCCTCTTCCTTCTCTGGCGACTACATTACGTCTCGCTACCTCCACTTATTCTCTCTGTATATCATTTCCAACCTGTCTATATTCTGTTAGGCCATTGACCAAAAGCAGCTTCTTTATTAACCAATGGCATTCATAGCAAACAGAGGGGAATTCCACATCAGGGAAAGATCTTCCCTACATATAGGTGGCAATCTCTAATGGCTGGGAGCACAGATGGAACAAAAAACAAAAAAAAAAAAAAAACAAAAAAAAACCTAAAAGACCAGCAGCAGGCAAGTTTTATTTTTCTTGGGTGGGTGTGACCTATACTATTGTCATACCCTGCACTACCAGACTTCAGCTGCTTTAGTCTTCAAAGTGAATTCACAAGGGCACTTCTTCTTAGCCTGTTTCACTGTAGACCTACCTCTGAGCTGGCAGATTTCCACCAGCAACACGACATGAGCTGTAAACACACATCAAATCAATTGTTTAGAAATGAGGATGTAGTCTGTTAAGTGAATGGAGAGGGTTCTCTGGTAGAGAAGAACGGAGGACAGAAGCATGAATGTCAAGAGTGAACAAGTAAGGTCTTGAAGTTAAGGAACTCGTGTTTAACTGATGGTTATTGATGAGAAGGACCTGGTTATAGAAAGAGCAGAAGAAACAAGGATAAGTCTAATTTAGGACATGACTTCCCCTTGTTCAAATAGCTGAGGGCTGCTGGGAGTGGTGACACACATCCCAGCGCTGTGGAGGCAGAGACAGGCTGACCTCTAAGATTTTGAAGCCAGCCTAGTCTGCATACAGAGTTCCAGGCCAGGCAGGGCTACACACTGAACACTCCCTCCCACCTCCTCCCCCCATCACATGCACACTCAGACACACATGCTGGAGGAAGGCCCTCATAGGCATGTAGAGTATGTAGGAGAGACAGAGATGAATCACAGGACAGGGCAGAGGCAGGGTCCATGAGGATCCTGAGATGCTGATTGGAGGCATGCTGCACTCTGAGGAATGATAACCTCTGGTGGGGAATATTTTGTTAAGCCGTAGTACTTTTGTTTGTAATTTCAGTTGTTTAACTCTATGAAGCTGTGATTCTTTGCCTATCTAGAACACCTGATAGTCTAATAAAGATCTGAATAGCCAATAGCAAAGATGGCTGCCATCCATGTGGCTGCCTAAGGTAGCATGCCGCATATTGCTTATATCCCAGATGTAATCATGCCACATGGTTTCTTTAAGATTAACTATACAGAGACTTCTCTCAACCCCATGTTATGAAGTTCAAGTTAACTTTTGTTACAAATATTACAGATTTTTAACCATATCCAATAAATGTATAAACCAATAATCTCTTTAGCTGTTCTGCTTTTTTTCCCTATCACACTTTTTTTTTTTATCATGGACATAGAGACTTGAAGTATGCCTGGGTCTGAAAAAGGGTGTCATAACCAATTTCCAAGGGCAGCCTTTCAATAAAGTAGGACAGCATTAATAACTATAATATTATCCATTCCCAAATCACATTTGAGTCTCTATTACATCAGATCCAATGGTCAGAAAGTACAGAGAAATTTTGGGGTGGGGGTGCCTTTGTAGCTGCCCCTGAATCCAATTCCCACAGGCACAGTGCTGCTGAGGTAAAGCAGCTCCTGGCTTCCATGCAGGGACTTTGGGTTTTTCAAAGCTGCCCACAAGCCCCAGACATTCCATTCTTCATCAGACATATTGGCCTCCCATGTCACCAGGGGTTGCTCAGGGCTCCAAGATCAGAACAGAGAATCTGGTAGTTCTGGTTGAATTCTCAATTAACCAGAACTTACCAGTGGGTCATGGGACATATCCCTTTGCCCTGACTGGGGAAGCACAGATCTCAACAGGTCCTCCATGTTCCCAGATAGAGTACCCCACAACCAGAATCCAACAACCAGGCATAAGAAAGTGGCATAGGAAGCTAGCTTTAAAAAAGCACCCATGACATACCAAAAAGGAGTCCTCCAAAAAAAACACAAACAAACAAACAAACAAAAACCACTCTTGCTATCTCCTTTTTTCATCAAGGCTGTTCAAGACAAGGGAGGGTTGCCAGAGCCAGAGTGAAGAGCCTAGCTCCAGAATTTGGGGTGCAATGGTCTTTATTTTCTCACTGGGGTCTCCAAATGTTAATCCTGAGATCCACAAGAAAAAAATCAGTTGTACAATTTTGAAACAAATTTGAAGTAACCTTTAATTAAACACTGACCAAGATGGACTTTGGTCAGGACCAATCTCTGGAATTCCCAGTAATTACCACAGGATACCTGTTGTAGTGGCTTTTGAGAAAGAAACAATACAGGCACCATATTTTCCCATGTGACTTTGATATTTTCCAAGAACTACAACTCCCAGGATACCTGGTCTTTGAACAGGTGGTGCTAACATGTGTGTGTGTGTGTGTTATATGTACATAGATATATACTGTATATATGTATATATATACTATATATATAATAATATATATATTAAAGAATGAAATGCTTTTGTATCCTTTATCACTATTTTTTTCTCATTGATGTCTAAAATGAACTGGGTACCAATGTACTGAGTCATAAATCTAACATCAGCAAATGTCAGTGTACACAGAGATATCTCTATCAGTTCATGAAGGCACAAGTAGGTTAATAAGGAAGTGGTCCAAGTAGTCTACTCCAGATGCATCCCTTCCAAAGCTTGAGCCTGTGTTCTTCAAGGGCAGATGCCTAGGGAGAAATAAGGAAAAGGAACAAACTCATGCTGACTTTATACACATTCTGTGTGACATGTGTGACCCACATGACAGTGGCCATGAGAGTACTGTGTCCTGTTTCAGGATGAGAAGAAACCCTTCTAGGAAACAGAGCATGTCCATGACATTTAGTTTAGAAAGAGGAATGTCTTCCAGGAAAGAGTCTATGTTGATGAGCACATTATGGCCATGGCTTAGTTACATGGTCATTAACATCCACGGAATATAATAGTAAAATCGGATAGAATGAGTATGGACAGATCTGTGGGTAGCCTTCTCAGAGATAGGTAAGAATGGTAAGATGTTTCTGTCTCATGTGGATCCCCATCAAAGGTGTCCTCAAGAGGAAAGGGTGTGAAGAATTAAGTGGATGGGATGGCATTCTCTGCAAACACCTGTGTGCCCCTTTCCCAGGCCATCATCTCACTGCTATTCATGGCCATCTTCACTCCTTCTCCAGATAAAAAAAACAGAAAACTTTTGAAAGCCAATTCTCACATGGTCCGTTAATGAGGCATTGTTATCTGGGGACCAATTAAGGAGTCCCTGCTTGTGAGAACTGTGGATCTGCTGGCTTCTCCTTTCTCCAAGCTCACTATCTTCTCCTTTAGACATTTGGGTCCTTCTAGTGCACAATGAAATCTCTAGAGTTTGATTTTTACATTTATGCTGACATTTTGGAGTCATCCCATGACCATTGTGGAGTAGGCCCAGCTCTGAGCAGCAGAAGCATTTTGGTTAGAGCAGAGGTAGAGCCATTAGCTTGAAATCTCACATTAAGCATTTCATAGGCATGGCAGATTCAGCCTCACCCAAGAGGCAAGTGTCCAGTGCCTGGAGTTGGTTCTACCATTCCCAAGTTGGGTGATCTTTGTCAACTCACTCGTGTCTTCTGTGTCACTGTTTATTTATCAGTGCAATGGGCAGGTAGAATGATGTTTGACAATCTCTTGGGGCTGCAATCCTTAAAAAACCCCCAAAGTGTACAGTCCCTGTGGCAGCCATGAGGCTTGGATATGTCTGCCTGCCTTTTGTGTCCTCACTCGGAAATGTGTAATTCCTTCCCACCTCCATATTGTAGTGTTGAGGCAAACAGGCCTGCTTTTCATCCCGCCCGGCTCCCGCACAGCTAGCTTTACACCCGAAATAACAACACACAAACTGTATTCATTTAAACACTGCTTGGCCCATTAGTTTCAGCTTCTTATTGACTAATTCTTACATCTTGCTTTAACCCATATTTAGTAATCTGTGTAGCACCACAAGGTGGTGGCTTACCAGGAAGGATCTTAACCTGTGTCCATCTTGGAGAGGAGAGCTATGGCATCTGTCTGAGGCATCTGCTTCATTGCCTTCTTCCCAGCATCCTGTTCTGTTTACTCCACCTACCTAATTTTCTGTCCTATCAAAGGGCCAACGCAGTTTCTTTATTAACCAATGAAAGTAACACATAGACAGATGACCCTCTTCCATCATCATATTTTTAAATCTCCTCTGTCTTTTTCTTTGGCAGATCCCGTATATACCTTCTGTGGAGTTTTGGTCTTTTTCACTTTTTCTAAGAACTCTCCAGATATGGGATGTCCTTCTGTATATGTGTTTTTTTTATTAGTTAATAAATAAAGCTGTTTTGGTCAATGGCTTAATAGAGTAAAGCCAGTCAAAAAAATCCAAAAAGAGATATAAGAAGCAAGAGGTAACAAAAATGAGCCTCATGGTAAAATACAAAATAATAGAAATGGGCTACTTTAAGATGTAAGAGATTGCTAGGAATACACCTGAGACATTGGCCAAATAGTATTGAAATGAATCAAGTTTCTGTGTGATTATTCAGGTCTGGGGGGGGGCAGGAAATGAATGAGCGGCCTCTACTTACATGTCTCTACAATGTGACTGCTTTTCTTACATACTGCTGACCTTCATGTCTAACTTAAATGATGTGTGTGTGTGTGTGTGTGTGTGTGCGCGCGCATGCACACACACATGCACGTGCATGTGCAGTCACATTGGCCTCTCTCTTTTGAGGTTCAACCAATAATCTGTAATAAAATATTCAAGACTAAACTCACCAGAACCAGAGTGGCTGTTTCTATATGTAACATTTAACGGGTTTTGTCTGCTTCACTCTGAACCTGGAAGAATCTCTGTTGGGCTCGACTGCCTCTCAGAGCTGATGAGGGACAACAACAGGAGTGAGGGGAGCTGGGGTCAGAGCTGTGGATCAAGGCTTAGCAGCAGCACTGCATGGGGCCAACGTGCTTCTGATTAGTGCTGATTGCCAATTACTAAGGTTGCCAATGTCAGGGTTGCAATACATGCCACTGAACAGCAGTTGAGATTACATGTCATTATACAGTGTTTCAACCAGCAAATGCATCACACTAAACACCTGCTAGAGCACAGAGCACAGGAAAATGGAATTACTCATCAGGATGTGCAGAGTTCAGAGATTTTGTTGCCTTTACTTATTTTAATTCTATGATTCAAACTCTAGCCTCAAGCATTCTATTTACGCAGGTGCTATACAGCTGAGCCACATTCCTAGGCACTCTGTGTTTGTTTCCAGTACAACTTACTTGTCATTTCATAATTAACTTTAACTATTGGCTGCATTTAAGGAGCAGCTCACAGGGATTCTGACCCCTTATCAGTCAATCCACTCTCAGCAGGAAGACATTCTCATCCAGTTTTCTCCTCCTGAATCCTTAATAAACCAAGACACAGACAGAAGGCAGGGCTGGGAATATAACACTGACCAGTACTCGTTGTAGGGTGCTGACATCATCACATTTTATTCCTCTAGCCAGCCTAGAAAGGAAGAAGTGACTATTGGAATTCTACAGAAGATATAATGAAGGCAGAATGACAGCAAGTTCAAGAGAACAAGCTCCAGAGTTGGATGCATTTGGACACAAGTTCTTGTTTACATCTAACAGTCACGAGCCCCTTGGAGAGTTCTCTCACTCCACTGTCATAGGGATGTCATTGCTGACTCCCATGTTACTATATTATGGTTGACTAGTGTGTTTATGTGTATCAGCATTTTTCATGTGTATATATATGTATATATATACATATAGGCATATATACACACATACATACATACATGCATGCATACAGCACATTTTTTCCTTGTCCCTGGGGAGGTCAAAAGAGGACACCAGATCCTCTAGAGCTGGAGACAAAGATGGTTGTGAGCTGCCATGTTAGGTGCCAGGAACCAAACTGGGTGTTCTGAAAGAGCAGGAAATCCACTTCTGCTCATAACCACCCTTCAGGTCCCCTTGCTGTTGGCTCTTCATTAGCACCAGAGTGGATGTGTAACTGTTGCAAGTTTTTTCTGTCTTTTCAGCCAACTCCCTAATCATGACATGAACACATTATTAATTATGAAACCTTGGCCAATAACTTAGGTTGCTTCTAACAAGCTCTGATAACTTAGCCTGTATCTTTTAATCTGTGTGCTGTCACATAGCTCATGGCTGTTACCTCTCCTCTTGCATGTCTTGCTTGTTCTCTGTCTCTCAACATCTCTGCCCTTCTTCTTCCCAGCATCCTCTCTGCCCCAAAAATCCTGCCTAGTTCTTAGCCATTCAGCTTTTTATTAAACTAATTTGAATGACACATCTTCATAGAGTACAAAAAGACTATTCCACAGCAGATAGCTTGCTCAGATTTTACACAGCAGAGAATGAAGGACTTTGATTGCCCCAAAGTAGTCAGGAAGGAGGAGGAGTGTGACTCTAATGTGCTCTCACTGAGGGTCAGGGCTCAGGGTTTGGGCAGTAATAGAGGAGTCAGAATGAGAACTTAAACCCTTGGACCTGTCTATCAGGTTCGTGTCTCACCTCCTCCTTTTGATCTGCTATTATTCCCCAATAAGTCTAGAAAACGGAGCAGGTCGCCATTCCTCCTATTGTGGGTTGTCTCTGCCTGCTCTGACCCCCAAGGATTTCCCTGTAGTTCTCTTGTTGACAGTATCCAGGAATTATCTTAGCATCCCTAGTGGGAACAGAAATGGTCCTTTCCTAGCTCCTCTGGGGAGGTTCAGAGAGGAGGCAGTGTCATAAAACCTCAGCATCTGGTCCCACTGGGAAGAGGTGAAGATGTCTGACCTTGCCTTTGTTAAGCAGGATTTTATAGTCACCATCTTCAGGTGTCAGGGCTGGTCTACTTGCATAAAAGAAGCAAGAGATTCCTTCCCTCAAACAGCACCTTGGAGTTTCTCTGGAGATTGAGCTACCTAGAATCCCAGCTCTCTGGACTCATCTGCTTTATGGGGCTTTCTCATAGGAGTAAGAAACACTCAGTGACACAGTCCCTGGATTTACAAGTGGTGAGAAGGTCCCTGGTATTTGGCTTGTGGATGGAGTTCAGGCAAGTGGGTCCAGAGATAATAATTAGTCCAGCCCTCCATCTCCAGGTCCCCTGCCCCTACTGACCTCTTCCCTCATTTCCTGCTCCTCTTTCCTTTCTTCTCAACCTTCTATCTTTGCTTTCCTTTTTTATTTCTTCATTAATCAATGTAATAAATATTTATAGTCTGTTTTTCTGTTTATAATCATGTTGGACACACAAAGAATATGGAATCCTGAGATCAAAGATCCCAAGTGAAGCAGAGAGTCATGTCCCTGAGAGAGAGCAGTGGTGGTCAGTGTCTTTGAAGGAGTCTTTCCACTCACAGGGTCAGAGCTCGATGCACTTTGTGGGCAGAGCAATCATGATTTCGTTTTGGAGAGGGGAGAGGGTGTGAGTTTGCTCTAGCCTCATTTGGGCTCAAACTCACTATATAGTTGAGTATTTCCTTGGACTCCTCATCCTCAACCTTCCAGATGCTGACTTCCTAGGTTGGGGCTGCCATGTGTAGCTTTTTCTTGCTTTGAACTCAATCCTTATGTCCTTGTTTGTGATGCTGGGCTCACAGCTAGCCCGGTGGGACCCTGTACACAAAGTCAGAGATCACTGGGCTGGGAAACCATAACATGCTGTGGGTCACTAAGCAGTGTCTCCATGCCATAGAAACTGCACCTAAAATCTTCTTTTCTTGGATCCTCCTACATTCAGTATATCCCAGGGCCTCCCACATTCAGACGGGGGGCGGGGGCGGAGGAATTGCCTCAGGAGAGCAGGTCTATTGCCAGTCATCCAGCTCTGTCTTAGGAGTACTCTGTCCTGTTCTGATTCTCAAAAAGTTCAAGATGGACAGTGTGAAGACTTTGCCTTCCTCCTCTTCCACTTCAGAGCCTGTGTGCTAGAAGCAGAGAAGGTGACCGAGAGCCAGGCTCTAACAACAAGCCATCTAAAGACACACTTTCCTCATGCCTTGTAATCTGGAACAAGCTGCTCTCTCCAGGCTGTAGGTGTTCACCTATAACACACAGGTAAAAATACTTCCTTGAGAGAGTTGTGATGTTGAGCTAAATTTAGGGGAACAATGGCTGGAACATACAAACTACCGAATAAATGTTACTTGTTTTGTTATTACAAACATTAGGAAATCACGCATACAGCCATACTCTTAACAGAGATAATTCTTTCTTAGTTGTATGGGGACTCAGTTAACAGAAAAAGCAAGTTTTGTCCATGTTGTTTGGCATCAAAACTGGTATCAGATCCCTCTAGGATTCCATAGATTGTAATCACTAGTGAACAAAAATGCAGAATGTATTCAGCCTGGGTTAGGGGCAGGAGGTGGTAGCATAAGAGGAAAGGCTTGCCTTGAAGACGTCTTACCTTTGCTTACTATAAGAGGATAAATAAATTTATGAGACTTGATGTTAAAAATCTGGTTGCAGTGCTCTGCTGCTGGTCTCTGCCTCTGATTCCATCAGTTGATGGATGAAGGTTCTATGGTAACATTTTAGATATTCACCAATCTGACCACAGGGCAAGGCCAGTTTGGTCACCCTCTTCTCTATTGCTTAGGGCCTTATCTGGGGTTATCCTTGTGCATTTCTGGGAATTTCTCTAGAGCCAGGTTTCTTGCTAGTCCCACTGGGCCAAGCTCCCAAAGTCCAGTTGAAGAGTAAGAGGGGTGAGAATATGAGCAAAGAGGTCAAGACCATAATGGGAACACTTACTAAAACAGTTTACCTGAGCTGATGGGAGCTCACCAACTCCAGCCGGACAAGGAAGAAACCAGCGTAGGTCCAAACTAGGCCCTCTAAATGTGAGTGAGAGTTGTATGGCCGGGACAGACTGTGGGGCCACTGGCAGTGGCACCAGGATTTATTTCTACTGCTTCTACTGGCTTTTTGAAATCTACTCCCTTTGGATGGAGACCTTGCTCAGCCTAGGTAAAGCAAGGAGGACCTTGGACCTTTTCCAAAGCAGTGTTCCTTACCTTCTCTGAGGAGTACATTGGGGGAGGAGGGGTGAGTGGCAGGTAGGTGGAGGGAATGTAAGAAGGGGAGGGAGTGGGAATTGAGATTGCTATGTAAAATGAAAAAAGACAGTTTAAGTTTATTTAAAAAAAGAAAAGAAAAGAAATTACCAAAAAAGAGGGGGGAGAGAAAAATATTGGTTGCAGCCAGAGGGTGTTGCTGCACACTTGTTCTGCACTCAGGAAGCGGAGTCAGGAGGATATCTTGAGTTTGAGGCCAGCTTGGTCTACAAAATGAGTTCCAGGACAACCAGAGTTGTTACACAGAGAAACCCTGTCTCAAAAAAATGAAAGTAAAAAACCCACAGCACACTTGGAACTGATTGTTTGTATGCAGAGGGAGGTAAGAGTAAAAAGGGAAGAAATAACTTATCTTCTCACAGATCCATACGATCCATCAGCGTTCCCTGGGAAGACGACAGTGTCTCCAGTGCACTGCACACCTGTGTGAGGGTCTGTGTCTGACTAATGTTTGCTCTGTCATCTTCATCGATTTCTTTACTCCTTTTCTGCATGTATCTGTGGAATGTGTGTGAGAGTGTGAGTGTGTGTCTGTGTGTGTGAGAGTGTGAGTGTGTATGTCTGTGTGTCTGTGTGTGTGAGTGTGAGTGTGTATGTCTGTGTGTCTGTGTGTGTGAGTGTGTCTGTCTGTCTGTCTGTCTGTCTGTCTGTGTGGTAGGAGACTAATTTGGGGTTCTTCCTCAATTTCACTCACCTTGTTCGTTGAGGCAGGGTCTCTCAGTTGAACCCAGTGCCCATCATTTCATCTAGTGCAGCTAGCCTTCTTACTGTGGGGATCCTATGTCTCTGCATTTCTAGAGCTGGAATGAGAGTGTGAGGCTGCATATGGCATGTCATGTGTTACATGGCATTTCCAAGAGTTATATGAGACAATTTAGATATTCATTATAATCCAGAGGCAAGAGTGTCATCGGCCTCATTTGGCTGATGAAGAGATTGAGGAATTGGGAGGTTCAATAACTTGAGAAGAATGCACAGAAACTGAACAGTGCTCAGAACCCACACCCTGGCCTTTCTTTTTTCAATTAAAAACTATTGTTTGTTATTTTATGTGTATGGGTACTTGTGACATACATGTTTGTGTACCACATGTATGTCTTGCCTGTGAAGGCCAGAGGGTGGAATCAGATCCCTTAGAACTGGAGTCACACAACTCTGAGCTGTCTGATCCGCTTCAACAGCAGTCAGTGCTCCTAACCTTTGAGCCATCTTTCCAGAAGGTTTCTCCCCTTTCTGTCTGTGTAACTGGCATGTGACAGGTGACACATAGACAAATATAATTCTCTTACAGGCCCTACCATGTGGATGATTCCAGAGCAGAACCAAAGCTGGGTTTCAGAGTTTATCCTGCTTGGCTTCTCCAGTGACCCCATGACCAATAACATCCTCTTCATTGTGTTCCTTCTCATCTACCTGAACTCAGTCCTGGGCAATGGGCTCATCATCCTGCTGATCTGCCTGGACACACATCTGCACACTCCCATGTACTTCTTCCTCTGTATACTCGCCACGTTGGATATGGGCTATGTCACCACCACTATGCCCCAGATGTTGGTGAATCTTCTTGCTCACTCTAAGACCATCTCCTTTGCTGGCTGCTGGATGCAGATGTATGTGTTTAGTGCCCTGGGTATAACTGAGTGCACCTTTTTTGTTGTCATGGCTTATGACAGATATGTGGCCATTTGCTACCCACTACGCTATACTGTCATCCTCAACTGGGGACTGTGCATACGACTGGCATCTGGGTCTTTAGTCTGTGGTTTCCTCTCTGCTTTGTTACATACATTCTTCACCATGAGTCTGCCATATTGTGGGCCCAACAAGGTCAACCACTATTTCTGTGAAGGCCCTTCAGTGCGTAGCCTGGCTTGCATGGATACCCACCTTATCGAGATGGTAGACCTGGTACTGAGTGTTTTTGTTGTTGTTACCCCAATTTCTCTAATAGTGGCCTCCTATATTTATATTGTCATGGCAATTATGAAGATCAAGTCCACCCAAGCCCGTTTCAAGGCTTTCTCTACCTGTGCCTCCCACCTGACTGTGGTCACATTCTTCTATGGTCCAGCCTCTTACATCTACATGAGACCCAACTCTAGCTACTCCCCTGAGAAAGACAAGCAGATCTCACTCTTTTATAATACCTTCACTGCCTTGCTTAACCCCATGGTCTACAGTCTGAGGAACAAAGACATCAAGAGGGCATTTCTCAAGGTGATGGCAAATGGTAGGATGAACTTGTGAAACAGAATCTAGGAGAAGCTGGAGGTAGAGTATTCAATGTTTAAGAATGAGACAGTGTTTTTATTTACGTAACTGGCCTTTCATTTGAACCATCATAGTACTTAGTACATACATAATCCACCTTGAAACCAAAGTGTCTGTTTTGGTTAACAGACTACACTAAGGTACAGCACCAAAAACCTCAATAATCTCTGTGGATTATAGCTGTGGAATGTTCGATTACATTGTGTGAATATATGTCACTGTAATTGGTTTAATAATGAAGCTGACTGGCCAATAGCTAGGCAGGAAGAGACTGGCTAGGTGAGCCAGACTAGAAGAATGCTGGGGGAGGAAGGGTGGAGTCTGGAGTCACCAGAAGAGACAGACAGAAGCAGATGGGCATGCCATATTGAGAAAAGTTACCGAGCCCATGTGGCAGAGCATAGATAAGAAATATGGGTTAATTTAAAATGTAAGTTAGTAACGAGCCTGAGCTATGGACTGAGCATTTATAATTACTATTAAGCCTCTATGTGGTTACTTATGAGTAGCTTGTAGGACACAAACTTTTGCCTACATATTATAACTGCAAAGGATTTTTGTTGCTCACGTTGTTTGTTAGCTGTAGGTCAGAAGTGTAGGTTCTCTAGCACCCACCCTGAAGCATTAGCTGTTATGAGGACTACACTTTTCTATAACAGAAGAAGGGAGCATGCACAAAACTCCTGATGACTCACAGCTTCTCAAAAGTGAAATATTGTTTACACCCATCCTTTTGATTACCACAAGTTGTGTGGTCAACCCTAGGTGCAAACCGCTCAATGATATTTTCTTCCTACTTAGAAGCAACACGGACAGTAAGGACCAGAGATAATGTAAACTGTCATTGTGCCACAGAAACAGTATCATACAGAAAGCAATGAGGAACATTGACCGTGTTTCATATAAGTGACATGGTGATGGAAACTGTTGAGTGTCAAGCAATATTAACAAGGTAGTGTATATAAACAGTATGTGTTACCAACACTAAAATAAGCCAATAGTATACCTAACCTGTGAAACTTAGATATGTGACTTTGTGCATGAAATCAATGTGGTTTGTGAGAAAATATGGTGAACTGCACATTGTATTCTCAAAGACACAAAACTTGATATTAATGATCCTGGGTTCTCATCTCAACTTTGTTGTTATGGTTAGTATATGAATGACTTTGGCCAAATTACTTCACTTGGATTTCACTTTATTAATCAATAAAATTAATACTCTGACTCCAAAGCCTGCTTGGACTCTGGTGTTCTGCATTCTCTGTCTCTCGGTTCTCTCCCATGTGGGGACTTGGTAAGAAGGTAGCTGTCAGTGAGCGAGGAAGAGGAAGAGATGATCAGTAGATGCTGCACAGGTTGCCAGCTGACCTCAGAGGTGATGGCTGATCTTGCCTGTCAATGTCACTGGGTTGAGAGACACTGAGAAAATTTGTAAGCATATTTCTCAGTGTGCCTTTGGGATGCTTCCACAGATATTGGGTATGTGGGTCAATCAACCAAGGGGCAAGATCTTCTCTGCATATAGATGGCACTCTCTAATGGCTGGGAGCCCAGATGGAAAAAAATCAACAGATCAGCAGCAGGAAAGGTTGATTTTTCTTGGGTGGGTGTGACCTATGCATTTGTTACACCCTACAGACACCAGACTTCAGCTGTTTTTGTTTCAAAGTGGATTCACACAAGTGCTTCTCCTTAACCAATTTCACTGTAGACCTCTGAGCCTCTCCGGGGCTTTGGATTGCAGGTTGGTTATCCTATACTTTACTCCTAATATCCACTTATGATTGAGTACATACCATGTTTGTCTTTCTGGGTCTGGATTACCTCACTCAGAATGATCTTTTTCTAGTTCCATCAATTTAAGGCTAAGAAATCTTACTTGCTGCCATGTACTCAAAGCCCAGAGCAGGAAAGAAGTTATAAAGGTGAAACTCAAGCTCCTAGAAGCTCTCTAGCTAGTCCCTGGCAAAAGCCGTTCCCACCTCCCTCACTCAGCATTCCTGTGTCTCTGTAACTCAGAGTGGACAAGCTCATTTGTGAACAAACTGCCCACTCATCTCTTTTTAGTCCTGTGGATTACACTGAGGGCCTCATGAATGCTGGACACGTGCTGTGCCACGGAGCTACATCTCAGGAGCCCTTCTCCATCCTTTAGTCACAGAATAAAACAAAGAAGCCTTGGTTTTTTTAATTCTTTGTGCTCATCTCTTGGGCACTAGTGTTTTGCTTTGCTTTGTTTTGAAACAGGAGGTGAGCATCTTGACCTGGGTCCAGTAAAATACGTTCCCCTTTATTTATTATCTCTTTATCAAAGCACTCTTACATGGGCACCTTTGTAAACAGGACATTTCTCTCTCTCTGAGATCTGAATTTCCTCTCTCCCACTCTCTTCCAGAAACCCCCTGGTTCTGCCCCATCCTTACTCTGAGTATCTCAGTCCTCTGAACTCATTAGATCCCTTAGCTCTCCACGTCTTGCAGGGCATCACCCTCATCTGGGCAACAAATCAACTCTAATATTTCTACTACTTTTCTCTGTCCTTGCAATTTGGGAGTAGCACATATGTTTAATCCCACTAATCAGGAGGCAGAGACAGGTGAATCTTTGTGAGTTCGAGGCTAGCCTGATCTACAGAGTGAGTTCTAGGACAGCCAGGGCTACACTGAGAAATCCTGTTTTGAAATATCAAAAAAAAAAAAATGATGGTAAAGTCATCTGAAAACCATCTTCAAATTCAGCCTGCTTCCCTGAGTGAGAAGTCTCTGGTAGTCCAGCAGGGTTTCCAAAGACTCTCTAGAGCAAACTGCTCTATGCCTCCTTTAAGGTGCCAGGGACTCTATTGGGCCACAAATTGGGGTTTTATACTGCTAAAACATATCCAGCAATCTTCTCACCCCAGCTTCCTCAGAGTTGGGATTATACACATGACCACCATTCCTGCTGCCATGGCAACTTCTAAAATCAAATACTTTAAAAACACCACTGCTACTCAATCCAGATTTGAGCAAAGGTTTATTAAAAGTGGGACATTAATGACGAAAGCCCTTAGCAATGCTAGTTGGTTATTATTAGGGTATCTTCAGGCAACAACCTGAGGGACTGTCAGGTTTTCTTCAGGGTTTTATTGACTTGTGTTGATGAGTTTCTAACAAAACACAGCAGACTGGAACACAAACAAATGCTAAGCTTGTCGTTGTCTTTTCCTTTCTTAAGAGCAGAGTGACTGCTCTCCCTGGGCTGAGAGAGTCTCAGATGTTGCTTGACAATTGGGATGGTAGGAACAGATATGGAGCAGAATAGAACAGTGGTGCTTTTAAAGAGATTCGCTATGCCAAGCATCATTCAGAGACCCTTACCTATTTGAACCTCACAACAGTCCCAGAAGGTGGCTGTTTGCTATAATTATTACCATCATCCCAATTCTACAGACAAGGTGTCAGTCTACAGAATACAAGCTTGTAATCCTGATGATATAATCCAAGTGAAACATCAACTGTGAACCTGGAGTGTCTGCTGAGGGAGTCGGTGTATCACACATCCTGAGGCCCTGGACAGTGATGCGTTGATAATGACCAATTCCAATATCCATTCCTTTCTTAATTAATTTATTTTTATTTTATTTTGTATTTTGTTATGGATATTGGGTTCCCTAAAATTGGAGTTATAGACAGTTGTGAGCTGCCATGTGTATGCTGGGAATTGAACCTGGGTCCTCTGGAAAACCACTGAGCCATCTCTCCAGCTCCCCTATATCCTCTTCCTAATGTGATGTTTAATATTATCAGCTTGATGGGATCTGGAATTACCTAGGAGAAAACCTCTGGGCATGCCTTGAGGGGTTATCTAGACTGGCTTAACTGAGGTAGGAAGACCCACCTTAACCATAGGTAGCACCATCCTGTAGAGGTTTTGTACTGAATGAAAAGAAGATAGCAGGCTGAGAACAAGAATTCTTTTTCCTCTGCTTCCTACAATGTGAGCAGCTGCCTTGGCTCCTGCTGCCATCAGTTACCCACCATGATGGATGGTACTCTAGAACCTTTCCTTCCTTTAGCTGTTCCTGTTTGGACATTTTACCACCATGAAAGGAGAAGTGAGGTTACTTTTCCTCCTTCTGAAGACTTTTCTTGCTCCTGAATAAAATGGCATAAAGTTATGGATTCATTTACTTTGTCTTAGCACCCTGAGTTGATTTAATATGCCCCATTATCAGGTACTGTCACACGACAGCAGATGTTAATGATTCTTCACATGTGTCAGAGCCTCTGCTGGCCCTGGGAACAGAAATGAAGCAAACACTTGGCACTCTGTCTCCAGGTGGATTCCCTGATGTTTGAGAACAGCCCACCTTCTGGAATATCAGCAAATTATACAGTAACCCACCTTTACACATCATCTTCCTTAACCCTCAGTGAAAGATTCTTGCCCATCCCTGTGTGATGAGGGGCAATTGGATGTCAGAGCCACAGACTGTTCTTTGGGAACCAGTTGCGGCCTTCTGTGTTCTAGTGGCCTCACTCAGTGGTTCGCCCCCAGCCTGTCACTTTGAGAAAAGCCCTCTTCACATCTTTGTTTCTCAGGCTGTAGATTATAGGGTTGAGGAAGGCAGAGATGACATTGTAGAACAGAGCCAGTTTCTTGTCCCGCTCTGGGTCATACCAAGAGCCGGGCCTCATATACATGATCATGGCCGGCCCATAGAACATGGTGACCACCGTGATGTGGGAGGCGCAGGTGGAAAAGGCCTTCAGTCGACCTTGGGCTGAGCGAATTCTCAGAATGGTGGCAAAGATGCAGACATAAGAGGCCAGGATGAAAGAAAGAGGTACCAGGAGAAGGATGAAACCCAGGATAAAGTCTACTCGGTCATTGAGGGATGTGTCTGCACAGGCAAGCTTCAGAACAGCGGGGACTTCACAGAAGAAGTGGTTGATCTCATTGGGGCCACAGTAGGGCAGTCTCATAGTGAAGACAGTGTAGACAAGAGAACAGCTGATGCCCCATAGTCCACAAAAGATCACCATTGCTCCGCATAGCCAAGGCCTCATGATAACTTTGTACCGGAGTGGGTGGCAAATGGCTACATATCTGTCATAGGCCATGACGGAGAATAACCAGCCCTCGGTGATGCCCAACACCAGAAAGATGTACATCTGAGCCACACACCCTGAATAGGAGATAGTTTTCTTCTGGCAGACAAGATGCACCAGCATCTGCGGCACTGTGGTGGTGACATAGCTCATATCCAGCATGGAAAGGACGCTGAGGAAGAAATACATGGGTGTGTGGAGGTGGGAGTCCAGGTAGATCAAGGTGACAATGAGCCCATTGCCCACAAGTGTCGAGAGGTAGAGGAAAAAGAAGACATTGAAGAGGATTATATTAACTTGGAAGTCCCTGGAGAAGCCCAGAAGGATGAACTCTGCGACGGAGCTGTGGTTCTCCAAGGAGAAACTTTGCATTCTTCTCCCACTGCAGGAAGAAATGAACAAAATGGTCAGGCTGAGAGTGCATGTTTAGGTGCTTCATCCATTCTAAGACCTTAATTCTCCTTGGGGTTGAGGTCAGTTCGGAGACTGAGATCTGAATTTGGAATATTTAGCTCAGTCAGAGCCCCCCGACATGTCATCTCCTTTCCTTTATCCCCCCCCCCCCCAAATGCCACCATCTTTTCCATCTCCTGGAACCTACCCTTCCATACTGCACTGCTTCTCATCTCTCTGGTGAAGCCTACAGATTGGGGATGAGGACGAACCCTCCCCCTCCTGTCTGAAGGCCTGTCTCCCCTCCAGAGCCCTCTCTTTTGGTAATGCAAACATCTGAGAGAGCTGGAGAAATGGGGAGGATGTACGACTTCATAAACAAGGGAAGTTACTAGTAAATTTTACTTGTAACTGTGTTTGTCGGTCCTCTGGAAGCTTTTGGCACTTTCTTTTAGATGAGTTACTCAACAGTAACTCATCTAAAACTCTGCCTCTTCCTGTTCTTATCCCCTGATAGTCTCCCTGTTGGACTCTATAAAGTTGACTTTCACCTAAGACAGAACAGTAGCAGCCTCCTCTGAGACAGAGGTCAACCGCACTGGGGTCTGAGAGGGGACTAGATTATAAATGAGTGAGATGAGAAGTCAGAAACAAGACTTGGGGGCAGGTAGCTAAAGTGGAAAAAGAGGTTGAGCATGTATACACCAAAAGAGGAGATAACAAAAGGAGAGAGAAGCAATGTAGCGAGCACTGTGAGGAATAACAAACTTTCTGAGTAGCAGGTCCAGCAGGACGGAGATGAAGGGACAGAGGTGAGGATGGGGTGGACACAGATGCATGAGACTGTGACTGTCGGAAAGCTCAGGTCCACATTCTCACAGCCCTGTCTCAAGGGTTCATTCTTCATGGCCGCCTGTGTACACAGTGAGGAAGATCTGCCCCAGGGATTGAAAACCAGATTCCTTGCCTTGACTAGATAAAACAACTAACTGATGCCAACCACCAAAAATGCTACAGAACACGTGTAAAATCTCCTTGCAACACTTGACTGAAACATCCAACCTTGGTCATTCGTGGTGGCACACACCTGTGATTCCAGCACTCAAAAGCCTGAGACAAGATGCTGAGTTCCAGGGCTGCCTGGGTTACACAGGGAGTTCAAGGGCAGCCTGAGCTACAGAGTGAGCCCCAGGTGAGACAGCAGGTTACTGGGAAGCACCAGGTCAGTCAGAGAGAATCCAAAAGGACAGCATGAGGCTCCATCATTGAGAAAGGATATGGATAGAGCAGATCTGATACCATAGTCTGTGTCTGCAGTAGCCAGATCATATGCTGAACAGCATTCTCATTCCTGGGCTGTACCTAAAGGGGGCTGAACAGTCAAAACAGACTGTGAAGAAGGATCTGGAGGCCATGATGTATGGGAAAGAGGTGAAACAAAGAGGGACTTTCTCCTATAGAACTGAAAGGTTAAGAGCATTCCAGAACCAAAGAACTCTGTAAGTCTACAAGTCATGTGGAGACACAGATGTACCTTTTCATGTGGTCCCAGATGAGTCTTACCCTTGGAGGTTCCAAGAGATGAAGTTGAGAGTCACATCAAGAAGGAAGATTTAGTGTAAAATGATGCCACTGGGAGCGCTGTAAGGTGTGCTCAGCTGTCCTGGGATTCTGGACTCCATTAAAGATTCAATGAAAACTAAACAGCCACCTGCAAAAATGCCCTGCGGCCAGTTCTGCCCATGGTGGGGTGGGAGAGTCTCGAGCACACTCCAGAAGGGAGAAGAGAAGACTTGGCCACATTTGTCTCTTCTCTTGTCCTCCAGTGTCCCCTAAACCTGGTGCCTGAGCTACTGCTGAAGCTCCTAGGCATCTCAATGCCAGTCTATGTTTTTTAAAAAAAAAAAAACAAAAACTGATCAGAATATGATACAGAAAATAAGAAGGGTGATACAGAAAGATCAATAGAAGAACCAGGGATAGGTAAAGGAGTCAGCCTAATTATGACCACCTATGAAGGCGAAGGTGTAAGTCACAACAATCCCACACTAGTTTGGAATTATGATTAATAGAATGCTTATTTATTTAAAAGGGAAAAAACTTACAGATCACGTCCCAGACAACAGCCTCAAATACGCTATTTAAAGCCATCACCGCAACTTTTCACCTCCATCTTTCCCTTCACTACCAGGTCCCTTGTCCTATATCTCAATCTAAGAATCCAAGCCCTGGAATGCTGAGGGGGAGACCACAGCTTCGTCTCCAAGACGCAGCCTCCTCCTCCTTCCGCTTTCCTCTGTTGCAACCCAATAACAAAACAACTAAAGAAATGCAAAGAAAGAGAGAGAGAGAGAGAGAGAGAGAGAGAGAGAGCCACACAGAGACATCAGTAACCAGAGCAGGACAGAGATCAGTGGGAAGAACAGAAACCAGGATGGAAATTCTTGGTGTGAGAAAGGAATTGGAAGCAGACAGTTGTGGTGCAAACAGATGGGGTGGGGGTGGGGGTGGGGGTGAGGGATGGGGTGCGGGCTATGGGGACAGGTGGGGTGCATCAAATAGGACTGAAGACTGTGAGTCTCAGGCAGCTATCTCTGCCTCCCCCTTCCTTACCTGACCGGGGCTCTGTGTGAAGGCTGAGCCAGGAGAGGGCTAGGTTTTCCTTTAACATTCTGATCCTAGTCCTTGGGGAAGAGGAAGCTGTAGCTTCTTAATGAGACTTCTGTGCCTTCAGGTCCTCTGGGTCCCACATCAGCCCTCCCAGGCCTGGAGCACACATTTCACAGTATCCCTTGACACAGAAAGCCTCACAGCCAACGTTCTTGATCCTCCCAAGCCCAAGATCCCTGTTGCTAAGTCCTTTCCTTTTCCTCCTTTGCCGTCCAGTGTGAAGATCAAGTGGAGTAAATGCATGGGCTAAGAATCGCAAGGGCAGGGCCTATGGAGGTGGCTCAGCAGGTAAATAACTTGCTGCACCAACATGAGGAGCCCAGTTTAATGCCCAGAACCCATCCACGGAAAAGTCAGACATGGTGATGTGTACTTGTAATCCCACAGACAAGGAAGCAGAGACTGTGGGATCTTTAGGGTTTGCTCACCAGCTAGCCTAGCCTTATCGGTGAGATCCAGGACAATGAGACTGCGTCTCCAAATAAAACAGACAGCACCTGGGTGACAAACCAAGGTTACAATCTGGCCTCCATACATATGTGCACACGCACCTGCATATACATTTGAACATGGAAGACTTGTAAGGATGAAGGCTGGACATACACACTGGGGAAGCTTTCCATGATCATAAAAACAATGACCACGTTTCTCAGGAGCTGTGTGGGTCAAGCACCGGAGCACTTGCGCTCGGCCTCCCCAGTGTCTCATTCTCTCTGTCATAGTTTCCTAGGCACTGGGCTATGTTGTGTCCTGAATTTTTGTAGCCCTGAAATACTTTGGTTTTCTGGGGGGAAAGGAATATGACTTAAGCAACAAAGGGATCCTTCACAAAGCCTGGCCCAAGATGAGGCAATAGATAAATACTCTAGATGAGAGCAAAATTCCAGGAAGACATGAAATCAAATCCTGATTATACCACTTAACAAAACGATAATAGTTGACATACACCAACCCTCTGCACCTCAGTGTCCACAACACCAAAGGAAGTATAGGACAGTTACAGGGTCAAATATGAGCACGTATGAAGTAGATGTGGTAAACTATGCATATAATTTAGGCTGGATGTGATGTTGCAAGTGGTTTATTCCATCCAATGCTCATAAATTTGTCCCCACTGGATTTCAAGATAGACTATGAAGATGCCATGGGTTCCAAAGGACAATGGATTGGGAAAGTCAAGGGTCTTGAGAATGGCGACCTTCGGTGCCAGGAAAAGGTGATGAAAGGTATGCTCGGGCCTTAGAAAGGCTGTGTTGGGCCCTGGAGTATCCCATGGTTCAGAAGACACACAAGCCACGAAAATAGGGGCTGGGGAGATGGCTCACTTATTGAAGTGTCTGCTGAACAAGCAAGAGGACCTGAGTTTGGATTCCAGGAATCAATGTAAAATCTGGGTATTACATCGGTAACCATAATGCTTGGCGGCTGGGGGCAAAGACAAACAGATCTTTGGCCAGTCAGCCTAGCCAATGGGTGAGCTACAAGTTCAATGAGAGATCCTATATTAAAAAAAAAAAATAAGACAGGGAGCCATTTCATTGAGGTATCATAGGCAAAGCTTCCCTGTCAATTCTGAGACACAATCACACAGCAATTTCCTAGTCTCTGGTTCTGGCAATCTTTCCTCCCCCTCTTCCATGGTGTTCTGCTGAGCCTTACGTGTGGAGTTTGTGCTGTAGGTGTATTGACTGGGGCTGGACAACCCACAATCAGTTTGATGCACTTTGACCAGTTGTGGTTTTCTGTAATGGCCTCCAACTGCTACAAAGGGAAGTTTCTTTGATAAGGGTAGAAGCCAGTGTTATCTGTGGATAGATCGCAAGTGCGGTGATTTAGGGCTGACTAATGACCTTCACGTGCCCTCGTCTCAATTTTGAGTGGGTTATGATTTTTTTTAAGAAGCAACTGCTTTGTTGTTATTGCTTTGTTTTTGTTCTACCATGAACTGGAGAAAAGAGAGCCCAGCCACTTGATGCAATCGTATTTGATACATCTTAGCAGCTCTTCCTGTTCGAGGGATTCAAAGCCAAGATGCAGGCTATACTCTAAGATTTCTTCTGATCTTTCTTTTCTAAAATTTTTTATTGAAGATAGATGTACTCTTACAATACATCTCAAACACAGTTTCCCCTCCCTCCACTTCTCCCCTGTCCAGCTCTCCTCTCCCTCCAGATTCACTTCCTTACTCTTTCTTCTTTAGAAAAGAGCAGGCCTCCAGGAGACAACAAGCAAACAGAACAAAACAAGATACAATAAGACAAGACAAAACCCTCATATCAGATTGTCCAAGACAGCCCAATAGGAGGAAAAGAGTTCCAAGAGCAGGCAAAAGAGTCAGAGGTACACCTGCTTTCACTGTTAGGAGTCCCACAGAAACACCACGCTAACAACCATAGCATATACACAAAGTATTTGGTGCAGATCCATGCAAGGCCCCGTACTTGCCCCTTCAGTCTCTGTGAATCCATGTGAGCCCTGCTTAGTGGATGTTGTGGGCCATGTTCTCCTGGTGTCCTCCATCCCCGCCCGCCGACTCCAACAATCTTTCCTCCCCCTATTCTGCAGGGTTCCCCGGGCTCTGACGAGAGGATCCCCATTTAGACTCACTCTCCCCATAATGCCTGGTTGTGGGTCTCTACATACACTCCCATCTGCTGCCAGAGAAAGTCTCTCTGATGACGACTGGACGAGGCACTGTCTATATATCTATGAGTATAGCAGAATAACATTAGGGATCATTTCATTGACTTCTTTTTTGGACAGTATTGTTTAGTTCTACCCTAGGTCTCTGGGATACCTACTCTCCATTTTACAGGTTGATGTTCTTTATGCTTCTGAGGCCAGAGTTGAATGGTATTATGAGTTCTTAAACTTTCAAGATCTGAAAATAAACAGGAAACTTCCAGGAGAAACTCACAAGGCAATTTTATAAATAGGTGAAAAGATATTAGGAAAATGGGGGATGCGGGTATCCCCCCCACTTATACAGACGCCCGAGAAGTCAATGGCCCAAATACAGGGGACCTCTTGAGAGGTGGGACAATTGAGTGGGCCTGCTGTGGGTTTTCAGTGCTTTGAGAATCCTAAGAAGAAATCCCCCTTTGTCTCCACAGATACCCCTCGCAAGCCCCCTCTGATGACCCCAAAGCATTTTTCTTAATAAGTCCCCAAGAAACACAATGAGCACGCACTCCATGCAACTCTATTTTTATCTGTAGGAAATCAAGGCTCCTCTTCTCCAGGGCTTTCCTCCTTCAAGGCTGAGTTTCTGAGGCAGTAAACCTGCCCTGGAGATTTCCCCCTGAAAGTCCCACGTCACCCTGAGAGCCCGGTTCTTTAATGCTTGGGGAATATTAGCAGCACTGTAAGCCACAGTTGCTTTCTCTTCTGGAGAAAACTGTTAATGAACAAAGCACACGTTTAGAATTTATTGGTCTTTTGTAACTTTTCAGGCATTCTTGGTCTGCAGGCAGAACATTTTTAGTTTTTCCTATTTTTATTTTTTAAAAATTATACAATGTATTTTGATCCTATTTTTAACTCATCCAACTTCCTACCTATCCAAATTTATGTTATTTCTCGCTCAAGAAAAATCAAAACAAAAAAAAATCAATAAGAAAAAATCAAAATAAAAAGCACACAGGAAAAAACAAAACTTCTTTCAAAACAGTTAAAAGCAGCTGGGATATTTTTAAATTTAATCTTGTGTCTATATGAAGAATGTTTAATTTAAAAGATTTGCTTGTGTTACTTTTTGCTAAGCACTTTAATGATTTGTTTTAAACTAGAATAATAGAAAAATTAATACAGGAAAGATTTATATATTTTATTTCATATGTAAGAATGTTTTGCTTTCTTTCATGTTTGTGCACCACATGCATACTTAGTGCCTTCAGAGGCCAGAAGAGGGCACCAAATCCCCTGAAAGTGGAGTTACAGATGGTTGTGACTCACCATGTGAGTCCCGGGAATTGAACATGGGTCCCTTGCAAGAGCAGCAAGTGCTCTAAACCACCGAGTCATCTCTCCAGCTATCGATAGAAATGTTGCTATTGCAATGCACAATTTAGCAGCTCAAGGTGCAGAACTTTGGCGAGGAAAGGCTGATATCTCATCATAGCTCCAGACTCCGAGGTTCTGGTCCTGCAGTTATTACCTGAGAATAAGACCCTTTTTCTCCCCCTGAGACAAGGCCTCACCATCTAACTCTGGCTGTCCTAGAACTCTCTGTGTAGACTAAACTGACCTCAAACATACACAGAGATTGAAGCCGGGCGGTGGTGGCGCACGCCTTTAATCCCAGCACTTGGGAGGCAGAGGCAGGCGGATCTCTGTGAGATTCACCTGCCTCTGCTTCCTTCCGGAGTGCTGGGATTAACGGCGTGGCCCACCCTGCCCAGCTAGAGCAATATTCTTAAATCTTTTCATCTTTCCTCAGTTGTAGCCATTCATTGTATCAACCAAGCCTCAGATTCTCTCTTGGACGTTTCAGAGTTATGTCTTGGAATACGTAAGAACCTGGGCCTTGGAACTAGTCCCTGGGTTCAAACATCAGGTGTGTTGCTTTCCATCTTGATGACATTTAGAAAATTTAGTGCTTTGTATTTTAGTGTCTTTATTTGTGTTAAGGAGATATCATACACCTCTAGAGTTAAAATCTGAAGTAAAACAATAAATATCCATCAGTAAGTCAGGGAGGAACACATCTTGTTGGTCCAAATATCCAGGAGTCCAATTACTTAAGCTTTTGAGTTCAAAACCAGCCCAGGCAACGTAGTGAGACCCCAGCTCAAGGAAAAGAGGAGGAGGAAGAGGCATAGGAGGAGAAAAGAAAAATGGAAATGAAAACCACCCCTAAAAGAAAGCATAAAGCACTGAGTGACTGTTGCACAAATGTAATGTTGGTTACTATCATTTGGACACAATGTGTATTACCAAACACATTTGACAGCTGGAAATTAAATTTCAGAGAAATGAGGTGACTGTTCCAAACCAATCTGACTTTTTCAAAGTCGTAAAAGGTCAATGATATGACTAATCTTGGGCACAATTCTTTGAGTCTTTTTCTAGTGAATCCATTAGCAAATGGATGTGAAAATCTTTTTCTTCTTGTGTCTCCCTCATCCTGGGACTCCTCTCTCATTCACTCCAAGAACCTCAGTGAGACAAAAGAGCCCAGAGGCACTGCAGACAGCCTCTCTCCACTGTCTACTGAGCGTTCTCGCCCCTTCCAATTAACTTGAGAAAAGCCTTCTTCACATCCTTGTTCCGGAGGCTGTAAATAATGGGGTTAAGAAAGGCAGAAATGACATTATAGAACAAGGCCAACTTCTTGTCATCGTCTGGGGAGGCTTCCGAGCCAGGTCGCATGTACATGACCATGCATGGAATGCAGAACATGGTGACCACAGTGATGTGTGAAACACAGGTGGAGAAGGCCTTCCTCCGCCCTTGGGTGGAACGTATCCTTAGAATGGCTATGAAGATACGGACATATGAGGCCAGGATGAGGGATAATGGGATAAGAAGCAAGATGAAACCCAGGATGAAATCCACTTGGTCATTGAGAGATGTGTCCGCACAGGCCAACTTCAATACAGCAGGAATTTCACAAAAGAAGTGGTTGATCTCATTGGGGCCACAGTAGGGAAGATTCATTGCAAAGACTGTGTAGACAAGAGCACAGATGAGACCACAGAGGGCAGAGCTGGCCACCAGGGTTATGCATAGGGTCTGGCTCATCTTGACTCCATAATGGAGTGGATAACATATAGCAACATATCTGTCATAGGCCATAGCTGCAAAAATCCAGGTCTCAGTGATGCCTAATGTCAAGAAAATGTACATCTGGATCACACACCCAGTGTAAGAGATGGTCTTGTTCTTGCTTACTAGATGAGCCAACATCTGGGGAACTGTTGTGGTAGCGTAGCTGAGGTCCAGCAGGGAGAGGATGCTGAGGAAGAAGTACATGGGTGTGTGGAGACGTGTGTCTATCCTAATCAGGGTAACAATGAGCCCATTGCCCAGGACTGTAAATAAGTAGAGGAAGAGGAAGAGGAAGAAAAGGATCCAATTAGTCCTGGGGTTTCTGGAGAAGCCCAGGAGGATAAATTCAGTTACAGAGCTGTGATTCTTCCAGCCTCTACTGTGCATGGCCTTCCTTCTGAAAAGAGAAGAGGACATATGACTAACTCCTTTGCAATCTCCATGATAGAATGCTATGTGAAATCCATAGATAGGGAGTTGAAGATAAAATACACACCTCTCCATGCCCAGAGAGTAGTCTATCAAAATTGGCATTGCCTAACTCTAAGTACCTAGTAGAAATTCCACTAAGGACTTTTTGGGTTATCCAGCTAACTATCCCTGATAAATATCAAGGTTCCTGTGAGATGCTATATAGAACAGAAGCCTTATTTTGAAAACACGCCCCTGCCACACACACACACACACACACACACACACACACACACACACAACATAAACCAGCCAAAATGAGAAGGCTAGACATGCCTGTTGTTCCCTAATGCCATTATTTCAAGACAAGTAGGTACTATAAGAGGCAATGTAAAACAAACAAGAAAGAAGAAGAAGAAGAAGAAGAAGAAGAAGAAGAAGAAGAAGAAGAAGACCTAGAAAAGTAAGAAAAAGGCAAAATCACTAGCACCCAGTTTAACCCTCTCCCTTCTTTCTCTCTGACTCTGTAGAAAACCCACATGCCATATATTTTTTTTATGATGCACTTGTTTATTCAAAAGTAAGTGTGGACATCAGCTTAGATATTCTCAAAAGAAAATTACAATTTTCAACTAGACTAAATTGTATATGTAGAGAAAAGGAGTTACGGTATTTTTATTTTTTTTTTTAAAAAAAAAAGGAAAGAAAATTGAATTGTGAAAACTACCCTGAAGGAAATCCAAGAGAAACAGTACTTTCTAATGCTCAGATAAGAAAAAACACTTTATGACCTTCCTTGAATGCCCTCAAGTGTGGCCCTCTGTCAAGAGTAACATTGTATTTCTGATCTGTATACTTGTCAATTTGCTTTTTAATAAAATTTACAAATGAAACAAAACATAACAAACTTCCCTGACTTCTGTTCCTTTTGAAGCTCTGTCCCTTGTCCTACCTCCCCAAGCCTTCCTGCAGGAGTGCAAGTGCGCAGAACAAATTAACACGCAATGAAAACCACTGGGACTCTAATTTTGAAAGTCGGAGAAGAGTTCTGTCTTCTAATATTTCTCAAAAAGATGAAAGGCACGGACTTGGGAATGGAATCACTGTGTGTTTGGACACTGTCCTTAAGCAGTAGTGAGGAGACCCTGGCAGCTCTGCCTTTTCACAGAAGACGTGAAGGGTGGGTGCAGGTAACATGGACTCAGTCCTTAATCTGAGGTTGGCAGCCTAACGACAGAGGATATTCTTGACCAAACTTTTTCTTCTTTCTGTTCCCTTTGCTGGCTCTTAAATGCCTGCTACAGAATGCCACCACTCCTGTTTCCATCTTTTCTAGGTCCTGAAAGGGGAAATGGCCATTTATCAAGGATTACTGTAAAAATAAATGCTTCACGTGATGTTCTCTGATTGTCACCACAACCCACTGAGGTCAGAGCCGCTATTTTCCTTTACAAAGAATTAGAGTTGAAGCCTGATATGTGGCAAAGCCAGGAAGCAAACTCCAAGTCCTATGTTCTTACTGTGTGAAGTTTATCTCCTGCATCATCCATTTTCATAGAGAGTTTAGCAAAGGTCCCAAATACAATGCATGTCCACTTTAGATGCCATTGTGTGGGAAGCCTGACCTACCTAGGCAGTGTTAGAGGACAGAAAGCACACATTTCAGATTGGGAAATGAAGGGTTTCTTTTATATAAAACCTTCAAACTCTGGATCAGGATTACAGTAGCTGAAATTCTGCACAGAAAGTACAAAGCAGATTATTTTTGATTTTGGTTAAAATCACATTCCACAAAACCATGGGCAGAATTCAGCCTAAAATGAAGGTAGCATCTGTGTTAGAGGCCAGATGTTGTTATACAAGGTTCAGTTGGGGTCTGAATTTGAATCCACACTCACCTGCTAGCACAATGCAGGCATTTGAGGCTGATCAGTCTGAAATGTAGTTCCATCTAGATCCATTGATACAGTTGATTTCTTAATATGTCTCCTGGGGTGTGCAATGAAAAATGTTATCTGTCATTTCCTAAGCCAAACTTCTAGTGCCCTCTGCAGTACTGTTCTTCTCACCATCGTTCTCAACTCAGTTAGTGGGGATTTCATCCTTGGAGGGGACTAAAATGACAAGAGAGCCCCAAAGTCTTTCAAACATTCTCTTTCTCCCACACTTCATGTGCAACACATCAGAAAATATTGTTGGTTGATTTTCAAATATGAGGAAAAAAATCACTTCTCACCACATCCACCACGTCCACCATGTCCACCACACCCACCAGGTCCACCACGTCCACCTCATCCACCACATCCACCACACTCACCATGTCCACCATGTCTACCATATCCACCACATCCACCACATCCACCACGTCCACCACATCTACCATGTCCACCATGTCTACCACACCCACCAGGTCCACCACGTCCACCTCATCCACCACATCCACCACATCCACCACATCCACCACGTCCACCACACTCACCATATCCACCACATCTACCATGTCCACCATATCTACCACATCCACCACATCCACCACATCCACCACGTCCACCATGTCCACCACACCCACCAGGTCCACCACGTCCACCTCATCCACCACATCCACCACACTCACCATGTCCACCACGTCTACCATATCCACCACATCCACCACATCCACCACATCCACCACGTCCACCACATCCACCACGTCCACCACACTCACCATGTCCACCACATCTACCATGTCCACCATATCCACCACATCCACCACATCCACCATACCCACCACATCCACCAC
>NC_022016.1:64277886-64283209 GCF_000317375.1 Microtus ochrogaster
CACCATGTCCACCACGTCTACCATGTCCACCACATCCACCAGGTCCACCACACCCACCAGGTCCACCACGTCCACCTCATCCACCACATCCACCATGTCCACCATATCTACCACATCCACCACATCCACCACGTCCACCACATCTACCATGTCCACCACATCCACCACATCCACCATGTCCACCACATCCACCACATCCACCACATCCACCATACCCACCATATCCACCACATCCACCACATCCACCATCCCCACCATCTCCACCATTGCCTAAGTTGTTATCCTTTCCTGTCAGGAGTGTTGCAGTACCCCCCCCACAAATACTCCCATTTCTCATCCTCTTTCCCCATAGTCTTCTCTCCACACAGTTACTTAGGATGAATGTGTTTAAAAGGTCATCATGCAAATCCTCTTATTAAAATCCTCCAGTGGAGCTGGTTGAGGTCACACACACACACACACACACACACACACACACACACCTGCAATCCCAGCACTTGAGAGGCAAAGTCGTGAGCTTAGGGCCAACTTCGGCTATAGAACAAGATATTGACTTAAAGCAACAACCACCACCACTATGGTGGCCTCTTTTAAAAAGTATTACTATCTATCTATCTATCTATCTATCTATCTATCTATCTATCTATCTATCTATCTATCTATCTATCTGTGTGTGCATGTGCACATTTATGTGGGGTAACACACACACCACAGCATACCTGTGAGGTCAGAGGAAAACTCACAGGAGTTAGCTTTCTCTTTCCACCAAGTGGGTCAAGTGGATCAACGTGAATAGAAAGCTTAGCAGCAAGCTCCTTTCCCCACTGAGCCATCTTGCTGGCCCTATAGTGGCTTATTGAGTCACCAGGAAAAGCCAAAGTTCTGAGTGCTTCAAGATCACTCAACACTTCCCAGTCCCCACTTCCCACTTCTCACTTCTCCATCTGCTCCAGCCACACCCTCTTCGCGGAGCCTCACTCAAAGAATGCTACTGTTTCTGCACTTTTCCAGAATTCTGTGTCCACTGTTGGAAATTATCTTTCTGTGGGCCACACTCTCACTTTATACAAGGGTTTGCTCAAGCGTGGTCTTCGGAGAGAATTTCTAAGTCTCTCCTTGTTCAATTTGAGCATTGTTCAAATGTTGTGGAAATTTGTAGAAATTTATCAAGAACATGCTGAAAGTTTTTACATTTCTCAAATGAGCTTCTCCTCCAATAGAAGCAACTTTTTCCTGGGCCTGACCTGGCTACCTTACACCAAAGAAAGGATATCATAAAGATCATGGGCAGTAGAACAAGAGCTGGAAGCTAGTCCTGACTGATAATTAACAGAGTAGCCTGGGGAAAATTACCTAAATTCCTTGTGTTTCCGCCCTCATCTAAAAATCAGAATCCATCTCAAAAGGTACTGATAATAACTAACTAAAGCATTACATGGAAATTTGTTTAATGTGGTGCCTGCAAGAGAGTATTAAAAATAATATTTATTATTATTATATTAGTTTATCATTACAAGCTCTTTTTATTCGGAAGGTTTAGGAAAGGGGAATGAGACAGAGAGTAACTTGCCCGATGGTGCACAGCTACGGAGGAAAAAAATCCACCTCTGTATTCCAGTGCCATCCTGATGCACCACAGTGTTGGAGCAGTGGTTCACGGTAGATTGGTGGGAATTGCCTTTTCAGGGCCTTATCTTATCTTCAAGCTCCTTACCTATCTTCTCTTCCTGAGTCCAGATGCAGTGTACACCTCTGCTTCATACCCATGTCTTACAACTGCCTTAGCCAGTTCCAGAATCCAGGTACTGGGCTGTAAGAGGGTTCTACTTCAGTCACTCTCCAGAGCCACTGAGTCTCAGCAACTCCCTTGAAGATGTTCTGGCTGTTGTGTTAATGAGGCTCATGGGTGTCAGGGATCAAAGAGTCCCTATGGCTGGAGCCAAGATGGATCCCAGTATTATCTCAAGGGCCTTCCAGTCCTGAGGGATCCCATTAGTCAGAGAAAGATTCCAAATAGGTACAATCATCATGCAGGAAACTCTCTGGAGGGGAGACCAGAACTCCTGGAGGGATGTAGAAACTTGTCCTTAAACTCAAGTCTCCATTTTGGCACTGGAGGTAAGGACCACAAGGGAGCCAACACCAGGACCCAATTTTCAGTCACTCTTCTGGCCCTATTTAGGTCTTCCACAGAAAAAGAATTTTTGAACTAGATACTTCCCAAAATCTCATCTTAGAGGTGAGAAAACTGCTTGGGATAATGCTCTTGTGTGTTGTAAAGATTTGTCCTTTGTATTAGTTTAATAAAATGCTGACTTATCAGTAGCCACGCAAAAAGTATAGGCAAGGCAACCAGACTAGAATTCCGGGATCAGAAGAAAGGCAGAGATGCAGTCATTATCCAGAAGCAGGGGAAGCAAGATGAGAATGCCTTACTGATAAAAGTATCAAGCCACATGGTTAAACATAGAAAAGAATTATGGGTAAATTTAAGTCATAAAAGCTAGTTAGTAATAAGCCTAAACAATAGGCCAAACAGTTTGTAATTAATATAAGCCTCCGTGTAAAGCTGTAAAGCTGTGGGACTGAGCAGGACAGAAACTTCTGCCAGTGGCTCCACCTGCTGCCCAAGACACACAACTGAACCCCACATTCAGATGGCCAAGTTCAGCCCTATGCAGGTTCCCCAGCTGTTAGTTTGGAGTCAAGGAGCTCCCATTAGCTCCGGTCAACTGTTTTGGTAGGTTTCCCTATCATGGTCTTGACCCCTCTGCTCTTATTATTATTCCTCCCCCTCTTCAACTGGACTCTTGGAGCTTGGTCCAGTTGTTAGGTGTGGATCTCTGTACCTCTTCCATAAGATACTGGATGAAGGTTTGATGATGACAATTAAGGTAGTCATCAACCTGATGCCAGTTCAGACACCCTCTCAACTATTGCTTAGAGTCTTAGATGATATCACCCTTGTGTACTCCTGGGAATTTCCCTAGTACCAGGTTTCTATCTAACCTCATAAAGGCTCCCTCTATCAAGATTTCTCTTTCCTTGCTCTCTTTCTCTGTCCTTCCCCCAACTGGACCATCCTATTCCTTCATGTTCTCCTCCCTACTGCCCTTCTCCCCTTCCCCTTCCACACTTCCCCATTCCTCCAATACTGAAGCTGCTTCCCTGCACTTCCTGTTTTCTCAGGTAAAATTTTATCCCTGTAGTGTCACTGATGGAGCATAAAGACTAGATAGTGGTACCTTTGTATAACTAGAAAATTATAACTACATTTTCTTTGCTGCCAAATTCAGAAAATAAACTTCCAAAAGAGATGCAAAGTTTATGTGGTTGAAGGACATAAAATGTCATGCTTTTCTAAGAAAATGTTTTAAGGTCTAAAAAAATATTTTTAGGTTGGCAGTACAAGTTATGATAGAAGTGATTTAGGCAAAAAACTTTGGACTCATCAAGACAGCATAGATAATAATTGCTACAAATGTTAAAACTATTGAACTGGGCATTGGGAATGTAATTTCTACTTGATAATTTTTCTTGCTGTGTTAGAGTTAAACACTTCACTTACTGTAGTGAGCCGGACAGGATCGCCATTACAAGATGGCGCCACATCCTGTCTTGTTGGTTATAAACAACCCCATATTTGGCTATGCCTTTGAGAGCTGCGTGTCCCCGCTTCTGGCATGCGCTGTGGATAAGGGTCCCTGGGCCTATCATGATGCAGTCTGGTGGCAGCTGATGGTGGCAGCCAATCACAGGGCGACCTGTGTGCTAATTCCCTATATAAGCAGCTGCCATAGTGCCCCCGGCTCTGTTGCCTCTAACCTCTCGCCCCTCTCGTCTCTCTCCTCTCTCACCGCTCTCCCTCTCTCTCTCTCTTCTGCTCTCTCGTTTCCTGCCCCCCTTTGCTTCATGTTCTCTCTCAACCAAGTGCACTCCAGTAAAGCGTGATCTGAGAAGAATCCTCGTGTGGTGGTGTTTCTTCCTCGCCGGTCAAGAAGCCCGCCGCAAGTGGTGCCGGAAACCCGGGATCTTCGGTTGCCAGGCCAGAGGCCGAAAGGAGGATTCAGAACTCAACACGCGGAGTGGTGACGTCGGTATGCTGATTGCAGTCAGCGGGTGCACCAAATAATCCTCAAGGTAAAAATTAAAGTGTCCGCAACAAAAGCGGGTTTTCTGCTCTCCCCGGTAAAAGGCAGGATGGAGGTAATAGAGCTGCAACCAAAGCAGACGGTTTAAAATGTCCGCAACAAAAGCGGGTTTTCTGCTCTTGCAGGTAAAAGGGGGAGCAGGGCAGTAGAGCCACGACTAGAATGGATGGATAAAAGTGAAAGTAGAGCCACTACAAAAGTGGACGCTTTAAGAATGGGATTTTAAAATGGGCGCTTCAACATCACACCTGATTTTTCTGGCTCTTAACGAGCTGTTACGGAGCGCTTTGGAGAGGTTTTTGGCTGAAGGTGACACAGTTGCACCTTGGTTTGCCGTCTCTAGCAATCTTATTGTGTCATCCTGTGATAGGCTTGGTAGAAGTCTGGATTTTGCCTCTGAACAAAGTATGCTAAAGAAGGGAATTACATTCTTTTGGTTTGAGTTATCGTGGCCTCCGGAGATTGTAGAATGTGAACAGCTGCGGCTGCAGCTACAAGGCCTAGCAGCACTGAGGGTCTGCGAAGCTGCAAACGGAACCCACCTTGAGGACCTACAAGGCTAGAATGCTGGGCCACTCCCAGCGTGGGCCTCAGGGCATAGAAGCGCAGCACAACCGTGGTAAGGCTCACCAGCCTGAATGGTCGGTTGGCCCAGCCGCTCTGTTCAGCCATGCCTCCGAGCAAGGCTGAGTGGCTGAGCACATGTTCTTATGGTTAAACTTTGTATTTAGGCCCAGAAGGGGTATTGTTAAGTTTTGAGGTAGATATTTGCCTAATTTTGAAAATATAGACATAATGGGGGTCTCTCAATGCTGGGGAGACTCTCACTCAGGTCTCGGGTTGGCGCGAGCCCCCCTGCAGGGCTCGCTGGAGACCATCCTTGCTGAGGTCACGCACAAGTGGCTTTGGTTGCCAGGGGAGGAGTTCGGCCGCTAGTGACCTGGAGAGAAAATTTTTGAGAAAAGAGGCCACAGCCCAGTCATCCAAAAGGGTCATAAATTCCAAAAATCCAATGGTGGTTGCAGGGGGACTCCCTGCCTCGGGACCACTCCCAAGGTCGTAATCAGCTAGTTCCTAAAACAGTACAATGATAATCTCAATGGGGAGGATCCCTGTTTATCGGGATTGTTATCAGGATTACAGTCTGGTTTTGTCTTCAGCTAGTTCCTGGT
>NC_022016.1:64283668-64284276 GCF_000317375.1 Microtus ochrogaster
TTTTAAGATTGATTCCTGGACAATTGTGTTTGCTCAATTCAAAGGCAAAAACAACAATCTTTTCCCAAAAGATCATTGCTACAATTTACACAACTGTATTTTGCTAATGTTATAGCAAAAAAAAAAAAAATTCCTTAAAGGATTTTATGCTAAATTTTACAAATGGCTCTTCCAATTGGAAGAACTGCATATATGGCTAATAATAATAATAAAAAAAGATTATGGAGCATAACAAGGCTCCATAAAAGCAACTCATAAAAGTTACAAGCAGATCCTAATGCAAGTGGATCTAAAGTGATAACACCAAGCTGACCTTTGCTAAGGCAAGGTGGAAAAGCCCTTGCAATGCATTATAAAAAAACCCGAACTATATATATCTGGGGTCGAGGATATGTTTATACTTTTTTCACAGAAAGAAAATAAAAGCTGGATCTGAAGTCGAGGTTACAGATGCCCACAGAGGAGTTCCAGAGGCGATTGGAGAGAGGTCCTTGGTCCGGTCTTCCCTGCCCCCAAGGAACTGTGCCACTCTGCAAGATGTCGTCCTGCCTCGAGAGTCCAGGGAGACCCGGCTGAGATAAGTGCCGTGCCAGGATGTGCTTCAGGTT
>NC_022016.1:64292731-64296330 GCF_000317375.1 Microtus ochrogaster
TAGAAAGAGACATAGGCCTTTCTTGAGAAGCTGAGTCATAGTGAGTTTGCCCAATGTTCTTTCCTTCTGTTCTAGGATGACATGTTAGACATAAGGTTCCTCCTTCAGGATGGATGTGAGAGAACAGAAGGTCACTCCTAACCACAGCTACAAGCATGAACAACAAATGATTATTTAGACTTCTAATGCAGTAAGATTACAGAGGTGTTCAGAATTATATGTTAAAGTAGCCTGTAAATCAAGATAGTCAGCTTAGTTTCACAGTGGTTTGTCCCAGTTACCATGTACTATGTTTGTCAAATACACAAGACAGCTAAATAAAATTAAGATTCTGTCCCTTTACCAAAAAGTGGATAATCCACTCCAGTGTCTCCTGGATCCTGGTTCACTAGTCCACCCTACCATGTGCCATCACCTTGAGAAATGCCCTCTTGATGTCTTTGTTTCTCAAACTGTAGACAATGGGGTTGAGCAATGCCGTAAAGGCATTGTAAAAGAGTGAGATCTGCTTGTCTCGCTCAGGGGAAAAGCTAGAGTTGGGTCTCATGTAGATATAAGAGGATGGACCATAGAAGAATGTGACCACAGTCAGGTGGGAGGCACAGGTAGAGAAAGCCTTGCAGCGGGCTTGGGTGGATTTGATCTTGAGAATAGCCATGGCAATATGAATGTAGGATGTCATAATGAGGGAAATTGGAATAAGACACATAAGAATACTCAAGACCTGGTCAATCATCTCAATGAGGTGGGTATCCATGCAAGCCAGGCTACGCACTGCAGGTCCTTCACAGAAATAGTGGTTGACCTTGTTGGGCCCGCAATATGGCAGACTCATGGTGAAGAATGTATGTAATAAAGCAGAGAGGAAACCACAGACCAAAGACCCAGATGCCAGTCGTATGCAAAGTCCCCAGTTGAGGATGACAGTGTAATGCAGTGGGTAGCAAATGGCCACATATCTGTCATAAGCCATGACAACGAACAAGGTACACTCAGTTATAGCCAGAGCACCAGACACATACATCTGCATCCAGCAGCCAGCAAAGGAGATGGTCTTAGAGTGAGCAAGAAGATGCACCAACATCTGGGGCATGGTGGTAGTGACATAGCCCATATCCAACATGGCGAGTATACAGAGGAAGAAGTACATGGGAGTGTGCAGATGTGTGTCCAGGCAGATCAGCAGGATGATGAGCCCATTGCCCAGGACTGAGCTCAGGTAGATGAGAAGGAACACAATGAAGAGGATGCTGTTGGTCGTGGGGTCACTGGAGAAGCCAAGCAGGATGAACTCAGAAACCCAGGTTTGGTTCTGCCCTGGAATCATCCACATGGTGGAGGCTGAAAGAGAATCACATTCATCTAAGAGTCACCTGACACAGGCAGAACAGGGAGATAACAGGTATTGAGTTGACACAAAGGTTAAGAGACTGACTGCTGTTCCAAAGACAGATTGCTCAGAACTGTCTGTGCCTCCAGTTCCAGGCAATGTAACTCCCTCTTCTTACTTCCACAGGCCAGACACACACATGTTTGCAGACATGTATGTAGGCAAAAACCCATATGTATAAAATAAAAGACAGTAGTTTTTAATTAATAAAAGGTGGAGTGTGAGTTCTGAACACACTGTTTAACTTCTGTGTATACTTCTCAAATTACTGAACCTCCCAATGTCTCAGTCTCTCCATCTATCAAATGAGGCTGATGACAAAAATGTCTCAGGAGAGTGAGGAATATCTAATCTTTTCACATAACTCCTGGAACCTGAACATAACACATGACATGTGCGCAGTCTCACACTCTCATTCTGTCTCAGGAAGGGAGAGACAGGGGATCCCCAGAATAAGACAGGTGTCTACTCTAGATGAAATTTAACTGAGAGACCATGTCTCTAGGAACAAGGCAAATGCAACTGAGAAAGCACCCCTCAGCACGTTCTTCATGTGATTGCTGCAGTGGTTTTTCAAAGTTTCTATACTGCTCCTATTTGGCCCCTGCTGAAACCTTTTAAGATCTCCCATGCTCTGTAATTTGAGTGAAATGCACAGATCATTAAATACTAAACCCCTTTCCCTGTGGAGACTAGCTTCAGCACACAACTGTCACCTCCATCTCTTCTCTATACACACATATTCCCATTAAAGCCCTACCAGTATTCTGCATGCCTCTACTGCTCTCATACACTAAGATGCCCCTAGCCTCTCATCATGGAGGGGAACCACCACCTCCACAGTGCTGCCAAAATGGTGACCACAGCAGGACTCAGAAAGGCCTGGAAGCCTTCCCTCTTGTGCTACAAACTCCCACCCTAACACAGATAAGATACAACCTGCATTTCTTCTTCACTGGGTGGTTGCAATCTGAAGAATCCTGGGGGGTCTGATATCGTTTTGACAACAAAAACACTTGGACAAACCCTTTTTCTCTCTCTTGTTAACTGAAATCCCATATAACTAAGGAGAAATTATCCCTGATGGAGTGTAGCTGTATGGACGATTTCCTAAGCTTGCTAATAATAAAATCAACTAATATTTGTCTTAGATAATTTATGTATTCCCTCCAGTGATCCACTAACTTTATTTTAACAAAACAGCAGTTCACAGAAAGAAGCGTTTCCACCTGTGTGTTCTATGTGACAACCTAAGGCTTGGAGCAGTCTGTTTCAGATTGCAAGCCCAGCTTGGGGGAAGCGTAGGTTTAGGGGGTGTGACATCAGAGCCTGCCTCTCAATCACCTCTTCTGATGCTGGTTTACAGGCTCTGGAGTGAAGAGGTGAAGAAGACAAAGTCCATTGTCCATCTAGCTGAGCTAATTGAGATTCAGCACAGGCCAGAGCCCTCCTAGGACAGAGCTGGATGGCTAGCCACAGACCAGCTCTCATGAGGAGATTTCCCTCCTGTCTGAATGTGAGAGGCCCTGATCTGTACTGAAAGTAGAAGGATCCAAGGAAACAGAATTTGAGGCGTAATTTCTGTGGTACGTGGATACAATTTAGTCACCCATTGCTTCTTATGGTTTTTCAGCCCAGTTATCTTTGATTTTGCTTACAGTGTCCCAGCAGGTTGGTGACCCAATTCTATGAGTGCTGGACTCACAGATAAAGATATCAGGATGGAGTTTCAGACCAGAAAAAGAAAAAGTCTACATATGTTAGCTCCAACATACATAATATGCTTGAATCTGGATGGTTTAAGTTCAGGGACCCTAGGATATTCTTCACTATATAGAACATTAAGTCAAGCTAGGCTACAACAGACTACCTACCCCCTTTACCACAACAAAGTAAATGAAACAAAAAAATCATTATTTGACAGTCCACAAAGTGCATGAAGCTGGACCTTTGTGGTATGGTGTCTCCTTCAAAGACACTGACCATTGCTATTTTCTCATGGATATGGTTTTTTGCTTCTCTTGAGATCTTTGAACTAGGGACTCCATATCTTTATGTCTCAACATGACTTAAAACAGACAGACATTCGGTAAATATTTATTACTTTAAAAACAGGAGAAAGGAAGAAGGAAGTAAGGACACAGGTTGATGAGAGAAAGAAAGAAAGAAAGAAAGAAAGAAAGAAAGAAAGAAAGAAAGAAAGAAAGAA
>NC_022016.1:64296430-64302480 GCF_000317375.1 Microtus ochrogaster
GAAAGAAAGAAAGAAAGAAAGAAAGAAAGAAAGAAAAGCAGCCGATGAGGGAAGAGGTCTAGGGAGTCTGAGATGTATGCACAGAGGACCTGGAGATGGATGCTTGACTAATTATTATCTCTAGACCACAGATGCCTGAACCCTACCCCTGAGCCAAACATCAGTGACTGCCTTACCACTTGTAAATCCAGGGATTGTGTACTGAGTGGCAGTTTCTTGCTGTTATGAAGAAACCCCATAAGCAACTGAGTCCAGAGTGATGGGATTCTAGGCAGCTCAATGTACAGAAACATTCCAAGGTGCTGTAGCATTTGAAGGACTGAATCTTTCACGTTCTCTGTAAGTAGGCCAGCCCCAGCCCTTGAAGTTGGCACCCGTACAATCCTGCTTAACAAAGGTGAGCTAAAACATCTCTACCTATTCCCAGTAGGACCAGATGCTGAGGTTTAATGACCCTACATCCTCTCTGAACTTCCCTAGGGGAGCTGGAAAAGGGCCAGTTCTGTTCCCTGTATGGATGCTAAGATGATCCCTGAATGCTGTCAACAAGAGCACTAGAAAGAGACCCTTGGGCATAGAGCAGGAGGAAACAAACCATAGGGGGAGGAGTGGTGACCTTTCCCCTTTAGTAGACTAATTGAGGAATCTGGTTGCCTGGTACACAGGTCAAAAACTCAAGTTCTCATTCTGACTCCTATTTACTGCCCAAACCCTGAGTCCTGACGCTCCATGAGTCAATATTTGAGGCACAGTCTTCTTCTTTCCTCAACTACTTTGGAGAAATCTTAGTCCTCCCTGCTCTCCCGCGTTATATCTAAGCAAGTTACCTAGAACCTCTGGTGCTAATGAGGAGATAACAATAATGGGAGTTGGAGGATGCTTATGAGAAAAAGATGAATGCTGATCTTGCAGAGAATTCAGTTGGGTTTCCGTAAGAGACATGGTAATTCAAACCATCTATATTTCCAGTTCTATAGGATCTAGTACCCTCTTCTGACCTCCCCAAGGATCAAGCATACATGTGCCGTACATATGTATGTGTGCATGTATGTATGTATGAATGTTTGTATACACAAAATGCTGATACATGGGGAAAAAATAAAAACAGTCAACCATGACATAGTAGCATGGAAGTCAGCAGTGACATCTCCACAAGAGTACAGTGAGAAAACTCTCTGAGGGCTCCTGCCTTTTAGATGCAAATAAGAATTTGGGTCCAAATGTATCAAGCTCTGGAGTATGTTCTCTTGACCTTGCTGTTATTCTGCCTCAATTGCCTCTCTTGTGAAATTCCAATAGTAATCCCTTCCCTTCTAGGCTGGCTAGAAAATAAATGTGATGATGTCACCACCCTGCTACAAGTTCTTGACAGTGTTCCCTGACTTGAAATCTCCACCCGTGCCTGCTGTCAGTGTCTTGGTTTCTTAAGGATTCAAAAGGAGAAGACTGGAATATAAAGTCTTCCTGTGACGTGTGATTGATTGATAAAGGGTTAGAATTCCTGTGAGCTGTTCCTTAAAGAAAGTCAATAGTAAAGGCTAATCATGAAATGAGAAAAAAATTGTATTGGAAACAGAGACAGAGCGCCTAGGATTGTGGCTCAGCTGTATGTCACCTGAGCAAAGGCAACGTCTGAAGCTAGAGTTTCACTCTGACCATTTTAAAGGCAGCACAAGCTCTGAACTCTGCACATCGTGAGGAGCGACTCCATTTCCTGTGCTCTGTGTTCTAGCAGTTGGTTAGTGTGGCGCATCTGATGGTTGAAACACTGTATAAATGACATGCAATCTCAGCAGCTGTTCAGAGGAATGCATCGCAACCATGACATTGGCCATCATAGGTGTATTTACACCTTAGTAATTGGCAATCAGCACTAATCAAAAGCACCCTGGCCCCTGCAGTGCTGTTGTTAAGCCTTGTTCCACAGCTCTGACCCCAGCTCTCTTCACTCCTGTTGGCCATCCTCATCAGCTCTGAGTACATTCGAATCCAGGCAGAGTTTTCTTAACCAGGATTGATAAGGACACAGGTTCAGCAAGAAAAAGACAGAAGTCACTGAGTGTCACATATGGAATGACACAGCCACCATGCTCTGTTGATTTTAGTCTCTGAGATTTTATTATGGAATCATAGGGAGGGACTCAAAAAGGAAAAAGACACACACACCCATAAGCATTAAACATGGATTTCAACAAAGTGGCAGAGAAACAGTCACATGAGGGGACAGAACTTGGAAATGTGAAAAAGCCCAGAGTATCATAAAGAGCATATTTGTTATTTGGCAAAAGAAAAAAAAAAGATCAGAGGAAAAATAAAATAAAACAATGTTGTTGGTGGTTCTTCTCTCTTTCTGGGTGAGGACTCATAATATAGCATCCTGGCTGCCCCTGGTGTTTTAAATCACTGCAGCCCAAAGAGATCCCCAAGCATGGCCCTACCTGCCCATTGCACAGATAATGAAAAGTGATGCATAAGACATGTGTTATTTGACAAATGTCACCCATTTAGTAAATGGTAGAATGATCGCCAGGGCCTGGCCACTTGCTGCTTGGGTGAGGCTGAATCTGCCATATCTATGACATACTTAATTGTATGAGTTCAAACTAATGACTGTACCTCTGTTCTAACCAAAAATGTTCCTGCTGCTCAGAGCTCAGCCAGTTCCTCAAAGGTCATAAGGTGACTCCAGAGGTCAGCATGAAGGAGAAGTCAAATTCTAGAGGTTCCATTCTGCACCAGAAAGACCCACAGACCGCAGTTGAGTACAGTGAGCTTCAGGAATAGAAGGCAGCATATCCACAGCTCTCACAACCAGGGACTGCTTAAGTGGCCCCCAGATAACAATGCCTCATTAATGGACCACTACACAGGGGCTCATTTCATTATGAATAGTGTCAGACAAAAAAGGATGGTAAAACAAAACAAAAACATTTTTCTCTATCAAAATATATTATCTATGTGTGTAAGTATATAATAACCGTAATTTGTGTGTATGTATATGTTAAATTCATTTTATGAGGTCATTTGAAGGCTGTGGTTCATGTAACAGAAGTCTCTATCATTAAGGTATTAGTACACCCTAAACAGATACACAAATGTGTCTCTCTCATAATTGTAGCAGTCAGTCTTTTGAAATTGCCAAATGGATTCTCCAGTTCATTAAAAAGTACTAGGGTCTCTAAAGAGGCCTGTGGTTGTCTGACTAACAATTGTCCCACAGGCTCATATATTTGAACACTTAGTTACCAAACTGTGGAGCTCTTTGGAAGGATTAGAAGGATCAGGAGGCGTGGCCTTGTTGGAGAAAGTGCAACACTGGAGGTAGGCTTTGAGGCTTCAAAAGCCCATGTCGGGATCGCTATTTCTCTGGCTGTGGATAAAGATGTAGCTTCCAGCTACCTCTCTAGTGACAGGAGTGCCAGCATACCCCTGCCATGATGGTAAATGATGGACTAAATCTCTGATGCCATAAGCAGGAACCCAGCTACCTGCCTTCCTCTAAAAGTGTTGTCATGGTCATAGTGTCTCTTCACACAGTAATCTTGTGACTAAGATAAGGCCTAACAATCTTTAAAAATAATGACGAAGTGCAAGAATTAATGTTTCTCACTTTTGAAACCATCTGCGAGGCAATAGCAAACAGTTAAGCACTGGGCCAATCTCCTGGAGTCCAGTCATAGAGAGGGAGGAATGACATTGCAAGTAAAGGGGTCAAGACCATGATAGTAAAACTCACAGAAACAGCTGAATTGAGGTAGTGGGAGCTTACTGATCTCAGACTGACAACTGAGGAAACAACATAAGACCAAATGAGGCCTTCTGAAAGAGGGTGACAGTTTTGTGGCATGGGCGATTGGGGGACCACTAGCAGTGGAACCAGTAGTTATCCCTACTGCATGAACTGGCTCCTTGGAGCCCATTCCCTAAAGAGGGATACCTTTCTCAGCTTAGATACAGTGAGGAGGACTTTGGTCCTGCCTCAAGTGATGTGACAGACTTTGTTGACTTGTTATGGGAGGCCTCACCCTCTCCGAGGAGTAGATGTTGGGTGAGGTAGGGTAGTGAGAAGGTGGGAGTGAGGATGAGAGGGAGAAAGAACTGGGATTGGTGTGTAAAACAAAAATTAAAAAAGTAAATAATAGATATATAGGAATGGGCACCTTACCTTTTTTTATGGAAGATGAACCACAGTAAGCAAGACATACTTGTGACTGTTATTTTGGTTACCAACCTAACTAGACATGAAATTAACTAAAATCAGTCTTTTGAATCCGATTTTCTTTTGGAACTGCCAGCTCCCAAATAATGACATGGAGAGTTTTTATTAATTATGGAAGCTTGGCCTTAGCTAATGCTTATTTCCAACTAGCTCTTATAATGTAAATTAACTCATTTCTATTAATCTACATTTTGACACACAGCTTGTTACCTCTTCTTAGTACCTTATGTCTGACTTCCTAAGTGTCTTACTGGTGAATCCCCCATGGGTTAGATTATAACCCAGAGTCCCCATCTTTACCTGGAATGTCACACAACTTCTCCTGCCTAGCTTTTGCTCATTCAGCTCTTTATTAAACAATCAGAATAAAACAGTGACACATTTTCACACGGTGTGATTAAATACTATGCAACATTTCCCCTTCTGTCTAAATAAAGAAGAATAGTTTTAACTCTAATACAGTAAAACTATATATAATAAAAACAACTATCAGTTAAAATTACATTCACAATGTCTAGTCCGTTTGCTTTTGGCAAATTCAGAAAAATTATTCCATTATCAATTCTAACCTGGTGAGTCCAGGTTTTATACCTAAACTACTTTCTATTATTACATGTATTATAAAACTAAAAATATCTTTTTAGACCTTAAAACATTTTCTTAGATAAATAATTTTAACTTTTATGTTTCTAAACCTTATAAACTTTATATCTCTTCTATAAGTTTCTTTTCTGAATTTGGTAACAAAGAAAACCACAAAACTGTAACTATCTAGAGTGAAATTGCATCAAACACCAGAGTATAATGTTACCTGAATAAACAGGAAGTGCAAGGCAGCAACTTCCAAAACAATAGAAATGACAGGAACAGATGGCTGCTTGGACAGCTTCCCAAGGTTCCTCTGTAACCTTGGGGCATTCATATTCAGCCTACTGGCCTAGAATATCTGATAGACTTTTCTGTAAAGCAGGAATTTTTAAAGGACTGTCCTTCATTTTCTTTCCAAAGCTTTTTGTATGCTGCTTGTTCAATTTGGACAGTATGTTCTGAATAGTTGAGGCAAGAGCAGTTTCTTGCTGAGACACTAACTTCGTCACAATGAAAGCAAACTCCATATGGAGATTTTTGTTGCATATCATCCTTTTTGAAATAGCTTGTTACTGTCAGTAGCAGATGTATCTCACTGTTATGAAATCCTTATTTTATTCAAACATATTATACAGGTCTCTGAAAAGTTTGAAAACCACCTATCTTTCTAAAATATATCTCTGTTTGACTTTGAAAACATACCTAATATGACTATAATTTTGATTGTAATATATGACTAACTACTAACCTGCATTTCTTAATTATGCTAAACAGTTTGTAATAATACCGATCAAGGACTAGAACTTTACATTACATTTTTATATGAACTACACAGATACAATACCTTAAATGAGAGTAGAAACATATATAGTATATTCTAACAAAAATAGACTTGTATTTGCATCAATATAAAGAAATCCATACCAGTGTAAAATATTTGAGATTAATAGTTTATTTTTAGTTTAAAAGTAGAATCAGTAATCTACCCTTTTATCCTATTATTCCTATGCCACATACCATACAAAAAACAACAGGAGTAAATTTTCATGACATTGGATAAAAAAAAAACAATTTCTTAGAGCTACTGCAAAATAACAAGAAATAAAAGTGCTTGATCAGGTAGAGTGGAGAATTCCTTTAACACCAGCACTACACGGTCAGATATGGGAGGATCTCTGAGTTTAATGCTAGCCTTGTCTACATAGTGAGTTCCAGAAGAGACAGGGCTACATAGGAGAATCTG
>NC_022016.1:64303825-64306172 GCF_000317375.1 Microtus ochrogaster
AATGGTGCAGGACAATTCTGTATTCTGTCAATTATGTTTTAAATAAATGCTGATTGGCCAGTAGCCAGGCAGGAGATATAGGTGGGACAACAAGACAGGAAGTAGAGGCAGAGCAATGAGAACAGGAGTATTCTGGGAAGAAGGAAGCTTTCTCCTCAGTCCTGTCCGGACACTGAAGAAGCAGGATGTGACCTGCCCCACTGAAAAAGGTACCAAGCCATGTGGCTAACATAGATAAGAATAATGGGTTAATATAAATTATAAGAGTTAATAAGAAGCCTGAGCTAATGGGCAAATCAGCTTATCATTAATGTAGACATTCTGTATGATTTACTTTGGGACTTACCAGCTGAAGGAACTGGGCAGAACAGAAACCCAACAAGCAGGCCTTCATGTTACAGTAAACAATAGTAAGGAATATTAACTATGAATGAAGGGTACCCATTATCTAGAAATACCTGACCACAGAATAGAACTGGAAAATCTGAGGCCTCCTTAAGAAAGAATAATTCAGTCACTGAATCATAGAGGAACCTGCTGATTGGTCAGTTAAGAGGTACTTTGAAGATAATAGGCAATCTAGTCCCATACAAGGGTGGAAAGAAAGCCAGCAGTCAGCAGTCAACAGCTGGACATGCCCTTGGTGGCTGCCTGTGAGAAGAAAAGTTGGGGAGGCTCTAATGAGACCCCAGCTCCTTCAATGCCAGCATTGTCACTTTTGACAGAAGAGGCAATATCTGGTTTCTCTATAGACCACACTGAATTTACAAATGAAGTTCATTCTCTGAGCTGTATTACCTCTTTTCCACACTCTTATCAGCTTACCTCTGTCCTAACAACACATGCTGTGCTACTTAGCATTCTGCTGTCTCTACTGTGCTATCCACAGTTAGCATACTTGTATTGGTTTATAGGTATGCTGTTGTGTTATGGGAACATAATGCACATGACTTGCTGATTCCTAAGTAAAGAAACTAACACATCAAACCATGGACACAGAATGTACTGCTTCTCTCTAGACAAAACAAAACTTCCCACCTCCGGATGTCAGGCTGAACCATACTACTTTTTGGTTGAGAGAATGTGTAGAAAGAGACACAGGTCATTCTTGAGAAGCTCAGTCATAGTGAGTTTGCCCAATGTTCCTTTCCTTCTGTTCTAGGATGACATGTTAGATATAAGGTTCCTCCTTCAGGATGAATGTGAGAGAAAAGAATGTCACTCCCAACCCACAGCTACAAGCATGAACAACAAATGATTATTTACACTTATAACCCAGTAAGATTACTGACATGTTAGGAATTATATATTTGTGTAGCCTGTAAATCAAGATAGTCACCCTGGTTTCATAGTGCTTTGTACCAGTTACCAAGTACTATGTTTGTCAAATACACAAGACAGCTAAATAAAATTAAGATTCTGTCCCTTTACCAAAAAGTGGATAATCCACTCCAGCGTCTCCTGGATCCTGGTTCAATAGTCCACCCTACCATGTGCCATCACCTTGAGAAATGCCCTCTTTATGTCCCTGTTCCTCAGACTGTAGACCATTGGGTTTAGCAAGGCACTAAAGGCATTGTAAAAGAGTGAAATCTGCTTGTCTCGCTCGGGGGAATAGCTGGAGTTGGGCCTCAGGTAGATGTAAGTGCCTGGACCATAGAAGAATGAGACCACAGTCAGGTGGGAGGCACAGGTAGAGAAAGCCTTGCAGCGGGCTTGGCTAGACTTGATCGTGAGAACAGCCATGGCAATATGAATGTAAGAGGTCACAATAAGGGAAATTGGAATAAGAAGCATAAAAACACTCAAGACCTGGTCGACCATCTCAATGAGGTGAGTATCCATGCAAGCCAGGCTAAGCACTGCAGGGCCTTCACAGAAATAGTGGTTGACTTTGTTGGGTCCACAATATGGCAGACTCATGGTGAAGAATGTATGTAACAAAGCAGAGAGGAAACCACAGACCAAAGATCCAGTTGCCAGTCGTATGCAAAGTCCCCAGTTGAGGATGACAGTATAATGCAGTGGGTAGCAAATGGCCACATATCTGTCATAAGCCATGACAACAAAGAAGGTGCACTCAGTTATACCCAAGGCACCAAACACATACATCTGCATCCAGCAGCCAGCAAAGGAGATGGTCTTAGAGTGAGCAAGAAGATGCACCAACATCTGGGGCATGGTGGTGGTTACATAGGCCATATCCAACAGAGAGAGAATACAGAGGAAGAAGTACATGGGAGTGTGCAGATGTGAGTCCAGGCAGATCAGCAGGATGATGAGCCCATTGCCCAGGACTGAGCTCAGGTAGATGAGAAGGAACACAATGAAGAGGATGCTGTTGGTC
>NC_022016.1:64306272-64307963 GCF_000317375.1 Microtus ochrogaster
ATGTTGGAAGAAGCCTGTGAAAGTCTGGGAGTATTGGCTACAGTACTGTTTCCAGAAAGTACTGCACTGTTTTTGATTGTTTGACAAAAGGTGTGAGATTCTTTGAGCATACCATGATAAAATTGTTGATGGATATTCAGTGATAATCACAGCATACAGAGGGAAATCCCACATCATAAGATCTTTCTATTTTGGTGCACAGTTCATAGGTTGACCCTTCAGACATGAATGATCTCAAGGAGACAAAGGTTGGCTCCCAGAAAAAGACCTCCCACCTTCTTTGTTTCAGAGTTACCGAGTCAGCTTTGCCTCAAACCTGTGATAGACTAGACCTCTGCCTTGTACAAGCAACCCATCCATTCATATCCAGGCAGACATATTGCCTTCTTTATTTTAAGACTTTAAGGTCTTACTTTATTTAAATGTTCACTGTAGCATGGTTGGTCTATGGCACCTTGTAGGAGGGTGGTGGTGAGAAGATTTACTTTTGAGACAACTTTGTACACTAGAGATCAAGTAGAAGAGAAGAACAGAGAGGTACACCATTGTCCAAAAATAAATGAAGAATGATGGTTATATATTGTGTTCACAAAAAGTTTGTGTAATTGTTGAATGGGCAAGAAATTTATTCTTTATAACAGCCAATGTACTTAGAAAAAAGAAGTAATATTTTATGGGTGGAAATTTTCATCATGAGTCACAGTGAATGTCTTCCCAAAGGTTCTGATTAATTCCATGACATGAAACTTCATCTTGAGTTTCCCTGCTTTCTGGAGTCAGGCAGAGGCCCCAACATTTTTATATTTATCATATTTAGTGTGTTGTGATTAGGTTGTGTTCTGATCTCATACTTCATACCTTGTAAAAAAAGCAATGGTTTTGTTGTAGGTTTTGTTGCCTAGAAAGATTTCATTTCACAAGCAAGTTTTCATTCTATTTTGAAGATGGAGGATGACTGTGGACTGGGGTGGACAGATGAACAGCACCATGTGTCTGTCACTACCCTAACAGGACAAAATGATGAGTAATTTACCACTTGTAGAAAGGATGGCACCCTGTTAACTTATTGGACTGATTTAGTAGTGTCGGGGTATGTGGGCATGTTGAAATTATATCAGAAAAGCAAGCCCCACATCTACTGAACAAATGAGACCAAGGGAGAGGTATAACTTCCTCATCTGGACACCATATCAAGACAGACTCCACCAATATGATGGTAGGAACCCCACTGGACTGTCATTTAACTTCATAGTATTTACACTGTGAACAAAACCTCCTACAATAAGCTGTATCTGCAGAGACTGATTGATTCCAAGTGCAGTATTTTGAGAGATGTTGGAATGTTACAGGTCCAAGACTAATTACTTGAGATCTTGAACCAGCTTTAAGCTCCAGCAACATCCAGCCATTTCTTGCTAACCTCTGTGTATTGTTCACATCCTGAAATGAATGGATAATGTTTATTATTTATGGACGTTCCAGACCCACTGGCTTCCAACCAACTTAAAAGTGAAAAATGTCATCAGTTAGCATTGATGGTCGTCAGAGAAACCTCCCGCATCTTGCTGTAATCACTTCTGTGATGTACTACATAATATTTTAGACCTCATTGACATTTTTGTTTTACAAAACTGTAAAAGTTAATGAAACTACTTCTGTGTTGGAACATGAAATTTGTGATAACCTGTGTT
>NC_022016.1:64309851-64312552 GCF_000317375.1 Microtus ochrogaster
TGAATATCATGGACAACAGCTCATAAATCCTCAAGACTCTCATGTAAGAATCCCCCTATCGTGACATGCAAACTTTGGACTAGGGGTTACTAACCTAACCTGTCTGCGCTCTCCTATGTGACCATGGCTAAAGCACTCTTTGTCAAGAAGCTAAGCCTTCCTCATGTGGCAGCTTTGTGAAACAGTCTCTTCCATCTTTAAATGGCTTTTAGGTGTGAATTAGTTGTTCAGCATGGAGCATGTGATTTAAAGCTTGGCTTATGTGATGGATAATCTTGATTACTGTGATGGCTGGATTCAGAATGTCCTGCATAGACCCAAATCACCAGGGAATGAAAGTCTTTTGGGAAGAATTAGAAGGTGTGGTCTTGATGGAGGAGGTGTGTCACTGGGATGGGCCTAGAGGTTTCAAAAACTTCATCAGTCCAACCTCTCTGTCTCTGTCTCTGTCTCTCTCTCCCTGTGGATCAGGATGTAAAGCTCTCAGGTACTCCAGCAAGGCCATGCCTGTGTGCTTTTTTGCCATGCTGATCATGGACTAATTTTGTAATCAAGTGCTTTTTTTTTTTTTAAGAACTGCCTTGCTCTGTAGATTAGCTCATGGAAAATCATGATCTGTATACCAATAGCTGTGGAGCATCCATGGGACCAAACAAGGTCCTCTGCATGTGGCACACAGTTTTGTAGTTTGGTCTATTTGAGGGGATCCTGGCAGGCAGAGAAGATTCTATTCCTGGTACAGAAGTCAGCCTCTCAGAGCCCATTTGCTATGGTGGGATGTCTTGCTCCACCTTGATGCAGTGGGAAGGAGCCAGGTCCTGCCTTAACTTAATGTGCCAGGCTTTGTGACTGTCCATGGGTGCCTTGCCCTTAGGGAGGAGTGGATGAGGAGTGGGCAGTTGGGGGGTGTTGATAGAGGTGGGAAGGTGGGAAAAGAGGGGTGGGAGGGAGAACTGTGGTTGGAATGTAAAATGAATAATAAATAAGTAAATAAGTGTTGCCTTGATCATGGTGTGTCTTCACAACAACAGTACTGTAGTAAAGTCAGTGACCATCTTGATTGAGAGATGCCTAGGAAATCCAAGTTTGTTGTGAGGTCATTTCAGAGATGCCTGTCATGAGGGTCATTGAAGTGAGAAGAAAGACCTGTCCTGAGCAGGGCTGATAGCATCTAGTTGGTCGGCCTTTGGCTCTTGGTAAGCCTGACTCTTCCTGAGCCCCTGTGACCCTGTTGTTGTGTCTGCTCATGACCTTCACACTCCAGCTCTCTCCATCCCTGCAGGAGACTTTCAGATATTCAAGCACAGGATGCTTCCTAAGTCCTTTTTTATTGCTAGACTTTCAGGTTTTTTGGACTTGGAATCCACTAGTTACCTATTTCTCTTCCTCTCCAAGTTGCCAAGGGCATTTTGTCCTTGTGTACCTGTGACTTTGTAAATAAACTAGTAATATTAATACACTGTTGGCAGAGTTGTTCCATATTGATATCAAAGCCCATAATACTGAAGAAAAACATTCTTTTTCCATTTTTCCCTTTACTGCTCTCTCTCAATTCTTATTTATCTCTACTAAGGGTCTCTTAACTATGGGAAGTTCTACCCCTGAGTACATCATCATGGGTGTTGTAATAAAGCACACTGAGGAAGCCATGGGAGCACACCAATAAGCCTAACCCCTACATGGCCTGTGCTTCAGTTTCTGCTTCTAGGTTTCTGCCTTGAGTGCCTACCTTGTTTTCCTTCAGTGGTACACTGTGATAAGGAACCCAAGTGAAATAATCCCTTTTCTCCACAAGTTACTTTTGGTTATGATTTTCATTGCTGCAATAGACAACAAACTAAGACAGGGGATTTTGATGACTGAGGAATATTGTAATTTTGGAATAATCGGTAGGGGAAAACCTACTCCTTTACAGTCATCACCCCCAACCTGGGAGGGGGTGCATAAGCTGAAGCCATCACTACCACGTCTCTTATAGTGTCAGCAAAAAGAATATGTCTTCAAAGATGCACTGTCTGTGCTCATATCTTCTCTTAACCTGGAGATGACAGTTACTCAGCTGGAAAACGGGAATGATATAACAGCGTTCACTAGGCCATGTAACCTGAAAGTATGGAGTTTAGCTTTTGTTCATTTGTTGGCAAGGACTTCATCAGCAAGCTTGGTTGCCACCCGTGACACTATTGGGAAATGATGGATAATTAAGTAGGTGTCTGCCTAAGGTTGGCTATCTGAGCCATGCCCTGATCGGATATTTGAAATTTGGTTGCTTCCTTTACCTGCTTCCTGGCCACCATGAGGCAGTCAATTTCTTTATACATGTACTTCCAAAAGATGCTCGGTCATACCTTGGGTACAGGTCAATTGACCACCACCGACTGAGACCTCTGAAACTGTGAGTCAAACAAAGCTTCCTCTTAAGAGGTTGTTCATCTCAGATACTGCTTCAGGGAGGTGAAATGGACAGTCTGTGCTAAAGGCTACTGATACACTTTCTCTTTCAACAAATAAAAAAAGAAAAAGCCAAACAGAAATATGACCTATGAAGTGAAATAAGAGGGTTGACCTAGAGTATCACAAGTGGACGTCATTAACCCTGCCTTTATGTTCTATGACACCCTTTGTAAATTACTAATTTAATATTATAAACTTGTAAATATTATATTAATATTACTTATATCAATATAATTATATAAATTTG
>NC_022016.1:64313456-64331611 GCF_000317375.1 Microtus ochrogaster
TTGTTGTTGTTGTTGTTTCGGTTTTTGGTTTTGGAGACAGGGTTTCTCTGTAGCTTTGGAGCCTGTTTTAGAACTAGCTCTTTTAGACCAGGATGGCCTCAACCTCACAGAGATCTTCCGGCCTCTGCCTCCCAAGTGCTGGGATTAAAGGCATGTGCCACCAACATTTTAAACTGAATGAGACATAAATCACCTATGGGGAAAGATTTTACAATATGAAGAGAATGCCTATATGCATCCTTCATTTGGCCTAAAGGATCATCTCCCTATGAAAGCCGTGGAGATCGACCAACAGGCTTTTCACCGCAGCTCTAGGAATCAGCACATAACACACTTATGTGGACTGTATAAAGAGTCTCTTCCAGGCTTTCAGGATCTGATTTAGTAACTAAGAATAATTGGTGTATATAAACACATAGTTGAGATTTTGAGTCATAAATCAGAGCTTTGCAATGTTTGGTGATCAGGAAGACAGGAGAGATGTCTGCTGTTTTGTCGGCCCGCTGTTTTGTCAGCTTTCCTACTACAGAAAATGTGAAGGATCAGAAAAGCTGACCCCGAAGCACAGGGAAAGGGAAAGAGAATGAGCTGGACGCCATCAGTGAAGTCCACATTTCCGTAGTGCGACTTCTGTGTGGCATTTGTCACCTCCTGCAGACACGTTAGGAAACATAAGCTTCAGTGTGAGGAAACCCGGTGGACACCGAGCTCTAGCTGCAGCACATTTGTCTACGTCTGTGTCCTTTTCTCTGCAGAGCTCGCTGATTCCTGCTTGGAAGGCTGTGTGAGACACATGCTCCAAGGGGCAGCTCTGCTTCATCTCCTGTCCCTCTACTTTCATGATTTTAGGTGTGTGTTGGACATGTACTACATACTTGGTACATATTTATCGAACTAAGGAACTGCAGGATTATTTGAAAACGCATGTACAATGCATAGAAACCAACAACTGTAATATACTAGGGCATTTTGTTATGGATTCAACAACTGTAAGGCTACAATATTCATTCACAATTGGCTTGGTAGAAAACACAGGAGAGGATCATCACTACATCCTTTCCCTGATCATGTGGAACAACAGAAATACATCAAACTGGAATTTTTAAGTATGCTTAATATCTTAAAAGACTAAAGATTTACTTGTTTAAGGAGTTCTTCTTTTGAGTAGAACCTAATCCAGTTATGTAAATGTCAGTTAAAATTATTGTTTGCTATTTTCATTGTAGTGAGTAGGTAGCCACCCTCCATGCCTCCTCCCCATCTCATTACGGGTCGATATGTTAACCTTTGAGAGCCTATCACTTAAAAGTAATATGGACATTACACTTTGAAAAGACATCATGTATTCAGTTTTCTTTTTGAAGAGAAGGCAGGGTTTGGATCTCTAGTGCTGTGAAAACCAAACAAGGGAAGCGAAAGTTTCAGTCAGAGGCAAGGGTGAGTTTGAGTGACAGGAGTGGCCTGCAGCTGTGTTCTGTCTGAGAACACTGGCCTGCAAGCAACAGCTCCTTACAGCTGCACTGAGTGTGACCTTATGGAGATATTCAAATGACAGTGGAGGTCTCTAGGGAGAAGAAAAAGGATGGAATGAGGCAGGATTCTGACTTGTTTCCTCCCCATTACCACTCACCCATTGAGAAAGGCAGAAAGGATTCTCTCTTCTTAAACTGTCCATTTTCCAAAAAATGCTCTGGATTGAAGGTGTCTGGGGTGGCCCACTCTTTGGGATCCCTGTGCAGTGCAGTCAAATTAGTGAGGACCATGGTCCCCTAAAGAAGACAACAAACAGTCAAAGCTGGATACGTAGAAGAGACCCAGACAAGGGATGGGGCTCGCATTACTTTTCACACCGAGAGTTCCATGAAAAATCCTGTCATTAGTCCAGATCTATGATGGATTGTGTGTCCTTAGGCTGTTCCAGGCCTATCAGTCTGCTCTTTATTACAGAATACAGGGCTGTGAGAACAGGCCAGCATGTGTCTAGGGAGACAACATGTACCATCCATGGGAAGATAACTGGACATGGGCTTAACAATCATGAACCTAGCTCCTTCCTCCAGGGACATGTGAAGAGGTAACCTGTCTCTGGGGTTAAATGAATGAATTGTATCTGTGTTTACAGAGTAGACTTAAACTTTCCAGGGGAGCAATACATTCTGAGGCACTAAGACAAAGTGTTACAGATCCACAGAGGCCTCCTCTGGCAGACACTCTTGATTCTGGATCCTGGCAATTGGTAATTGTCTAGGTGATTACAAAAATCACCAGTGAGACTAGCCATGAGGACATTTCTAAAGATCATTAAGTTATGGCAGGTGGACTTTCCATGACTATGTGTCACCATTCCCCATGCTCAAGTATTGCGTGGAATAAAAGGGGTGGGGGTTAACCTCTTGCAGGTTTTTCTTTTCTTTTCCTGACTACCATCATGAGGACTGATCTTCTGAGTCACTTCCTTGTTGTCATGTTGAACTGAAACCTTGGGCATTTATTTTGTCACTGTCAAGAAGAGTATGACCTTTGTTCATTAAACAGTGAGCAGAAAGAACAGAAAGGATTGTGCCTGAACAGAAGGAGTGTTATGTGGTCAGGAGCACGCTCTGCAGAAATCCTGAGACTCTAAGCTGGGCTGTGCACTTGGTCTGTGAACAGAGGGAATGCAAGAGGGATCCATGGAGAAAAGTATAAGAGAGATCTTTCAATGTCTAAGGTAGCAAGTCCTGGGCAGTACAAATAACCTAAGTAGTTCTGGATCTAAACTCTTCTTAGGCTGGAAATTATAGTGGAGAGATCTTAGGTAAAATTAATTCCCAGAGTTTCAACGGTCTAGTGTTTAGAGTAGGGACCAAATCGCTATGAAAAGGGGATAATAAGCACCCTCAGCACATGTATGTTTGGCAAACATCTGTTCTTATCTCTTTTTTTTTCTTATAATTAATGCTTCTTTTTTGACTGGTTTCTTGGTGAGATAAGTAGTTCTCAACAATGGGAGAGTACGCAAAGCTGGAAAACACCTGTGATCACAGATGTGGCAAGAACAACTAACTCCTGTAAGGTCACATTAGCATTGGAATATGTTAGGATACCCTTCAGCTGCTAAAGCCAGATTTACATTATTTGCTAAAATCAAAGTAGATTCCACCAAGAAACCTTCCTTTCTCTACGCTTTATGCACATAAACAGCATTTAGACACATTGGAGGAAAGCTCTTTTGTTTTTTTTAAAGGAATAATATCTGTCTCTGTTTAATTGTTTTTTGGAGGCAGAAATGCATGTTATGTTTTAGATTTAGATTACTCAGATAATGCCAAGGATGGACTGGAGCATTGGAAGCCAGGAGTGCAAAGTTACCTTACGCAGATGGAATCCAGCCAGTGTGCTATCAACTGTCACTTCCCTGGGAACATTCAAGGGGATGATGTTGCTCATCCTCTGCACCTCATGGATGACAGCATTGGTGTAGGGCATGGACTCTCGGTCAGCTGTGCTTGGCTGCCTCCCATGGCCAATCACTCTGTCAATCTCAGTGTGTACTTTTTCTGCAAAAAACAGGGTAGTGGGGGGAATTCAGCTGGTTTCAAAGTTTAGTGCTTTCTTCTGAAGGCAGAGAAGTTGTCTCCAAGCTGTTATCTCCTGACATTTCACCTACTGTTTTGTCTACAAAGAGACACCATGTTCATCAACCCCTCAAATACAGAGTTGGAAAACTGTCAATTCTGTAACTTTTCTTGTTCTTACAACATACCCATAGCTTTCAACTGATCTTGAACTGAATAGCTGCCATCAACTTGGCTAAGCTCACAGCTATAACCATGTGGGCGGGTTTCTGCAAATTGTTTTCTTTCACCTAGTGGTTTGTTAAAAATAAAAGCTTAATTTTCAGAGTTTGATGGTCTGGAAAACCTACAGTTAAGGCATCAGGACATTTCCTGTCTAAAAAGGATGAAGTTTTCTGTCTCGTGGACAGCAAAGCTTTGCTGTATTCTAATGTCATAAGAAAAAGGGAATCTCTTTGGTGCCCATTTTTAAAAGTAAAATTAGAAAATATTCCATGACTTTTATTTGTGTGTGCTTGCACATGCTTCCAAGTGCAAGAGTGAAGTCCATAGCACAGCTTGTAGGAGTCGGTTCTCTTTTGTGCTCTCTGCCTGCTGGGGATTAAACTCAGATAGTCAGGCTTGCAGAAAGTACCTTTAGCAGATGAACCATCTCTCTGGCCAGTCTGGTATCTCTTTTAAAGGCACTAATGCAGTTCACAAGGATAAACACCTCCTAACCCCACTCCACTAGTAATTAGGTTTCAAGAAAAACTTTATAAGTGATACAAGCTTTCACTCACTGAATACTGTAGACTGTGTTTTCTTAAGGAAATGTGCCAGAGTGGAAGGTACATTGTAAGCTATTGTGACCTTTGTTGCTGCTGAAGCTGCACACATTCTTCCAGTTTCGCTTTCCTTATCTGTCCACTAAGAATAAGTAGACCTTAGTTCAAGAATGTTTTAAATACTGCATGTACTGGCTTTGGGGGAGCCTAGGCAGCTTGGATGCTCACCTTACTAGACCTGGATGGAAGTGGGCGGTCCTTGGACTTCCCACAGGTCAGGGAACCCTGATTGCTCTTTGAGCTGATGAGGGAGGGGGTCTTGATTGGGAAGGGGGAGGGAAATGGGAGGCAGTGGCGGGGAGGAGGCAGAAATTCTTAATAAATAAATAAAATTAAAAAAAATAAAATGGCCTAAAAAAAAGAATTACTTGAAATTGTATTAACATAAGAAATAATTGAACCTTCTAGCTGTCCCCATATAGCTTCCGATTTTCTGTAGTAATAGTGATTGCACTGCTATTTCCTGGATTTCTTTTAGTTTTTTGACTGGAATGAGCTAAGTACAGAGAGACATATCACTGCATGGGCTGCTAAGCTAAACCCACATGTATATTTTAAAGGTATCTTGACTTCAAAATTTGAGTCTAAAGATATGTTAATTTGAAAAAGAGATTCTGCTTCTGTTTTCACAGAAGATGAGAAACTGTGGATTCTTCTAGGCTAATGTGGTTTGATGGACGAAGATCATGCAAAAGGTCTCCATGAACCTTATAAATAGTTCACTCAACCAAGAACAGAAAACAGTTTGGAGAAAACAATGCCCAAATTCCCAAAATGATTGTTTATAAATGTTTGTTTTAATTTATAGGGGTATATAGTATAAAGGTGAATACTTGCATCGGTATGGATCTTGGTCTATTCTTACAAAATTAAGGTTGATATTGTTACACTGTATATAAATACATATATATATATGTTCTTATTTAAGGTATTGTGTCTATGTAGCTCATTTGAAAATGTAATGTATAATCAAAAATTAATAATTAAACTATATTCATGTTAGATTTCTCAGATTTATAGAGATATATTTCAGATGGATAGGTATTCTTCAAATCTTTCTAAGACCTACAGAATATGGCATTTACAATATTTTAAGAATTTAGACTTTTTTTATGATAGTAAGTCATGTCTGCTTCCGGTACCACCAATTACTTCAGAGAGGTTGATAGACATTGAAGAAACTCATTATGGAATTTGCCTTCAAGGTGACAAAGCTAGCCATTTGGGCAAGAAAATGCTCTTGCTTGTACTGCCTAATATTATGCTATATGAACTGGATATGCAGGACCCATAGAAAAGTGACTGCTGCGCTTTCCAAAAGATGGGGTGGTTCTTAGGGTTCTTGCTTCACAGAGGAAACTGCCAGACATTCTTCAGGACACAGAGGAAAGTGTCTGACAAACTGCCAAAATAGGTAAAACAGTCTTTTAAATCCTGCTTCATGGAAAAGTCTTCCAGATACTATAAGCCTGTAGGCTGAATATGGATGCCCCAGAGTTACAAAAGAACTTTTAGTGACTGTCTAGGTATCAAGATGTCTCTGTCATTTCTAGAACTTTGGAAGTTGCTTACAATGTACTTCTTGTTTACTTGGGTAATATTATGTTCTTTGGGGGTCTTTGATGGAGTTGAAGACAGATAGTTATAGTTATAGTTTTCTTTAGTTGTGATAAAAGATAAATTAGATATGAAATTTTAGACTCACAAAGATAAATTAGATAATAGAATATTTCTTAAATTTTGCCAGATACAAATAGATTAAATATTGTAACAATAATTATTGCTTGATACTGGTTTTGTTATATTTAATCTTACTATGTTAAAGTTAAAACCTTCCTTTTATTTAGAAAGAAAAGAAGAGATGATGTGGGATTCCCCTCCAAATGCTGTTGATAGTTTTATTACCATTGGTTAACAAAGAAGCTGCGTTGGCCTATGGAAGGGCAGAATAGAGCTAGGTGCTAAAACTAAACTGAATGCAGGGAGAAGGAAGGCAGAGTCAGGGAAATGCCATGTAACTGCCAAAGGAGAAAGATACCTGATCCTTACCAGGCAGTCAATTCTTGGTAAAATTTAAACAATTTTAAGAGGTAGTGTCTGAGCACATTCTTCTGAAAGCTCAAGAACTGAGATAGCTCACTTTTGTTAGGGAGGAAGTCCAACACCCTGCCTATAGGCAAGAATAAGAACAATGCCAATGGAGAAAATGTAATGCAGGGAGACACCATGCAGAGTGTGTGTGGTTCAGTCTGGACAGACAGAGATAACATCAACAGGATGTCAGGTATCTTACTGAGGCATCCAAATGGTATTCAGGATGAAATAGGAAGGCATTGCTGAAAAGGAAGGAGGGACTGCATGGGCTTTAATCAGACAGTGTCACTTTTTACTGAAACCTACCTCATTGAAAGCTGGCTTCTCTATTTTCCCCTAGACCTAAAGATTCTTCAAGGCATAGATTTCAAGGCAAGCCTACACCTATAAATTATCATAATCCTGAAAGATGTACAAAAACCCTTTCCCAAGAACACCTCTCCTCATAGCTGCTCCGTGGGTTCCATTTCACTATTCTAGCCTTTGGCCTAGGTAAGCAACAGCTTCCAGAAGCACCACTGTGCCTTGCCCAATCTGTATGTGAGTTTGTGTGTACTGAGTGTATGCTCACCTTGCACTACTGAGTCTGTAGCCACGTAGAGCAGAGCCCAGCGCAGGGTCGTGGATGTTGTCTCTGTTCCAGCAAAGAAGAGGTCCAGAGTGCTCATGATGAGGTTTTCTTCACTGAAACTTGTAGTCTTGTCTGGGTGCTAGAAAAGTCAGTGTGTATATTTTTTTTAGTTAGAGGATTTGTGATTATCTGAAGAACAGAGTCATGAAACTAAGAAACAAATTTGGAAAGAATCTTTCAGAATGATATTCCCTTTGACCTCATTAGTTTGTATTGTTGTCCTTCAAGTGAGAGAGGTTGATCAAAAACATTTAAGTGGATAAAAACCGAGACAATAGCTTTTTATGATTACTCTTTTGAAAAAGCTTTTAGTAAAATGTAAGATTTTTGGAAACAAAGGAGCACTTGGATTCATGTATCAGTTATATGACTAAGTCATGACATGGCCTAGAGTGTTCTTTACCTTACGTTACATTTCTCTGCTTCAGTTTCATGACAAAAGAATAACACTTGTAGCAGGACGGTGGTTGCGCACGCCTTTAATCCCAGCACTCAGGAGGCAGAGGCAGGCGGATCTCTGTGAGTTCGAGGCCAGCCTGGTCTACAAGAGCTAGTTCCAGGACAGGAACCAAAAACTATGGAGAAACCCTGTCTCGAAAAAAAAAAAAAAAAAAAAAACAATAACACTTGTGATGGTTATTCTTGGGGTCAGCCTGATATATCTGGAATTATCTAAAACCCAAGTGACTGGGTGCCCCTGTGAGGAATGTATAATTCAATCTTTTAAGGTGGAAAAGCCCCCATTTAACCAGATATTTTGAGGTGGGAAGGTCCACCTTATATCAGCCACACCTTCTGGTGGCAGTCTATATAGAGGGCATAGAAAAAGGAAGTGTTTTCTCTTCACCTGGTTGTCCTTAAAATCACTGGAAGTCAATGCTTTCACTGGATTTAGAGCCTACTTCTTTAGGATTCTGGTGTATCCTGAATATCAGCTGAGAATCCAGCCTTGTGAACAGAACTACTGGATTCTCATACTTTCTGTTGGTCGACAGCCATTATTGAACTTGCTGAACCACATACACTAATAAATCCCCCCACATATACATATATACACATAAACATATCTATATACACAGATGTGTATGTGTGTGTGTGTGTGTGTGTGTGTGTGTGTGTGTGTGTGTGCATGCATGCAAGCTCACACACACACATTAGAATATCTTAAAGGGTGTGGTTCACCGACTTCAACAATGTCTGTCTATCTAAGAGAAAACAGCCATCAGCTTTTTACTCTAGAAAATCCTGAATAATACAAAATACATCTTAATCATGATAAATTGTGAGAAATGAAATGGGAATATAGCAAACACTGAACAAATATTTTTATTCCCTACAGAAATAATAAAGTGAAATCTCCATGTTTGCTGGTTGTCCTTTTTCTCATTTAATCTTTCATTTCAAAATCATGCCAAAATCTCTCAGGTCCTAACAATTGGTCCTTTAGAATGCCATATTTTCTTTACTAACTTCCTCTAGAAGTTTTAATTTGTCAATATTGTTCTTAATGTTGATGGTCTCAAACCTGAACTCCATATGGTAAAAAATTTGCCTCCTTCTCCAGGGATATAATGTTGCTTCTACTGATATTATGCCAGGAAGATGAATTAAACGAGACAGTGGGAAGCCATTTACCATTGTACACTTGGTCAGGAGAGGAACCTGGAATCCTGTGAGTCAAAGATTCTATGACAGATGCAATGATGTGTATTAGCCAGAGGCTTACCGAGATTACAGAAGTACAGTTAATGCTATGGTCTGAATGCAAATCATCCCCTAAAGGGTCAGGTTTTGAATGCTTGGCTCCTAGTTTCTGTGACTAAATTAGAGCTTCAAGAGAATTAGGAGGTAGGGCCCATTACTGGGGACAGAATCAAGGTTATAACAAGGTCCTGCACTCCGCCCCTGGTTCTCCTTCCTGGTAGATAATGATGGGCAGACTCCACCACACTCCTTTGCCACCATGAGCTAAGCATCTCTGCCATTCTTTTCCTGCAATAATGGGTCTAAGTTCTTTGAAATTATGAAACCAAATACGTCTTCACTCTCTTTAAGTTGTTTCTGAGAGTATTTTCACAATGATGCAGAAGAAGCAACTCCTACATGCAAGCAGCTGCTTTCTAGATTTCTGAGTAATTGGAGTCTTGAAATGAGGTCAGAGGGAGACAGAGGCCCCATTCAGTCTCTTTGAAATTTCACAATTTCAAAGAACTTAGACCCATTATTACAGGAAAAGAATGGCAGAGATGCTTAGCTCATGGTGGCAAAGGAGTGTGGTGGAGTTTGAAGTTAAACTCTGGCATTCAATTAAACTTTGCCTGTGTTCTGCAGTGGGGATTGAGATGGAGTGGATGACTGGCTTATAGACCAGCTCATTAAAAACTAGAGCTAAGAAGTTTTTATTATTTCTTACCTAAGGGTAAAGGCCCAGGAGGTGCATAAAGGGCCAATATCTTCCATTTTCAGGGCTTCATGCCAAACAGCAGTGGATCCCTTATTTGATTTTTATTAAAATTTTATTTGTTATTTTTTTCATATATTTTACCCCGACTGAAGTTTCTACTCCGTTTCCTTTCTAGACACATCCTACCCTATTCACTCCTTTTCCCTTCCCTAAAGGAAAGGGCAGGCCTCAAAGGGATATCAGGCAAACATGACATGTCAAGTTGTTATAAGGCTAGGCACCTCTCTTCATATTAAGATTGCACAAGGCAATCCGGTAACAGGAAAGAGTTCAACAAGTAGGCAAAAAGTCAGAGACAGCCCCTACCCCCCCTCTTAGTTGTTCCACAAGAAGACTGAGCTACTTCATGCAGAGGGCCTAGGTCACACCCCTACAGGATCCCTGTAATTTGGTCTCTCTGAGGTCTTATAAGTCCACGAGTTGATTATGTTGGCTTTCTTACGGTGTCATTACGTCCTTTGGAAGGTTCCTCTACCTCTCCAACAGGATTCACTGGGTTCTGCCTAATCTTCACCTGTGGGTCCTGTATCTATTTCCATCAATTGCTGGTAAAGCCTCTCTGATTATGGTTTTGTAAGGCCCTTATTTACGAGTACAACAGAAGAGCATTAGGAATCATTTCATTGACTTTTATCTGGTTGTTTTTGATTATATTCTATGTCTCTGATTTATCCAGCCTCTTGTCCCTAGCCCTCGTAGCAGGGCCAGGGGTGGGCTCCTTCTCTGGGCATTGGTCTTAAGCTAGACCACTCACTGGTTAGCCACGCCCACAATTTCTGTACCACTTTTATTCAGCTCATATTGCAGGTAGGTTTAGGATATTATTGTGTTGAGGGTTGGTGTCTCAATGCACCCACTGGCAGTCTTGCCTGGTTACTCATCTCCCATTGCTAGGAATCTTAGGTATGGTTACCCTCAAATATTCCTGGGAGTTTTCATTGCAGTAGGTTTCTGTCTCATCCTTGAGATGCCTCCCCGTTTCAGTTGTCTCTCCCAGTACTTTCTCTCTCCATCCTCCCCACCCCACCACCCTTTTCCCATCCCTACCTTCCCCCCCAGTCTACCTGTAACATGTATTCTATTTCCCCTCCCCAGGAAGATTCATACTTCCCCTTGAGCCCTCCTTGTTGCTTACCCTCTCAGGGACTGTGGATTGCAAAATTCGTTACGTTACAGTTAATATCCACTTATGAGTGAATACATACAATGTTTGTCTTTCTGGGTCTGGGTTTCCTCACTTGGGATGATTTTTTTCTAGTTCCATCTAGCTTCAGATTTCATGATGTTATTTTAATAACTGAGTAATAATTCGTTGTGTAAATGAAGTCTTTTCTTTCTCCATTCTTTGGTTGAGAGGCATCTTGTTTCTAGTTTGTGGCTTTTACAAATAAAACTGCTATGCTATGAACATAGTTGAACAAGTGTCCTTGTGATAGGATTAAACATCCTTTTGGTATATACCAGAGAGTAGTATAGTTGGTTCTTGAGGTAAGGTGATTCCTATATTTCTGAGAAACTACCATATTGATTTCCAAAGTGACTGTTCAAGTTTGTACCCCAACAAGAAAGGGAGAATAATTCCCCTTTTCCAACGCCTCCCCCGCAAGAAACGGCAACTGGGCCTTTGAACCCAAAAAATCCGGCAAGGAAAAAAATAAAACCTAAAAGCAATTTGAATAAAATTTCTCTGATGACTAAGGATGTTGAACATTCCTTTAAGTGCTTCTTGGCTATTTGAGATTATTCTGTTGAGGAATTTCTATTTTGATTTGTACCCCATTTTAAAATTTGGACTATTGGATTTGTTGACATTTAGTTTTTTTTAGCTTCTTTATATATTTTTGGAAACTAACCCTTTGTCATATGAAGAATTGATGAAAATCTTTTCCCATTCTGTAGGCTGTCATTTTGTCCTTTTTATGGTGTCATTTGCTTTACATAAACTTTTCAGTTTCATGAGCTCCCATTTAATAATTGTTGATATTAGTGTTTGTACTTTTGGTTCAGAACAGTTGTCAGTGGGTTCAAGCTTATTCCCTACTTTTTCTTCTATTAGGTCCAGTAGTTTTATGTTGATGTCTTTGATCCATGTGAACTTGAATTTTATCATAGATATGGATCTATTTGCATTCTTCTACATGCTGATATTCACTTAGACCAGCACCATTTATGGATCATTCTTTCTTTCTTTCCATTTTATTATTCTGTCTTCTTTGTAAAAATTTACATGTCCATGGGTGTGTGGATTTATGCCTGGGTCTTTAATTTGACTTCATTGATAAACATGTCTTTTTATATCAATATCATGTAATTTTTATTACGATAGCTCTATAGGAGAGCTTAAAATCAGAAATAGTGATACCTCCAGATGTTCTTTGATTCTGCACACAGATGTTCTTTGATTCTGCACAGTTGTTTTAGCTCTCCTGAATTTTTTGTTTTTCCATATAAAGCTGAGTATGGTTCTTTAAAAGTCTGTAAAGAATTGTGTTGGGATTTTGATGGGGATTGCACTGAATCTGTAGATTGCTAGTAGGACAGTAATTTTTACTATGTTAATCCTACCAATCCGTGAACATGGAAGATCTTTCCATCCTCTGATATCTTCTTTAATTTCCATCTCAGAGACTTGAAGTTCTTGTCATACAGTTTTTTTTATACTTACTTTGTTAGAGTTATCCCAGATATTTTGTATTATTTGTAGCTATTGTGAAGGATATTTTTTTCCATGACTTCTTTCTCAGACTACTTTTAATTTGTATATCAGAGGGCTACTGATTCTTTTGGGTTTATTTTGTATCCATCCACTTCACTGTAGGTGTTTAACATCTGTATGAGTTTCCAAGTAGGATTTGCGAAACTGTGCTACTTCCCTGCTGTAATGGTTAACACTCTGGACTTTGAAGCCTTTACTTCTAATAATATTCCTGGCATAATGCTCTCATGCATTTCTAAAATACTATTCGTAATTTATATTTACATGGCATGTTAATCATTTACCTACAAAGATGCCCAGATCTTCATTTTATAACGTGTGTATGGTACTTGATCAGCTAAGATAGGCTTTGCAGATGTGATTAATTTGAGAGAGGAATATTAGACTGAATTATCCTTATGAGAGGAGGGTTGAGCATAAGAACCAGAGAGAGAAGATGTAAAGATAGAAGCAGATAATGAGAGAGGAAAGATGCTACAAGGTTGATGCTGAAGATGGAGGAAAGAGTGAGCCATGCAAAGGATATCAGTGCCCTTTGAGACCTTGATCCTGGAGTCTCTATGGTGTTGGAGTCTCTCTAATCCTCAGAAGAAGCTCACCTGGCCAGTAGGAATAGGGATTCATCTAGTACTGAATCAGTGCAATGCTACACCCTTAAACACATGGCAACGTGATACAAGATCAAATAGAAACTACTAAACCACCATATTGCTTTTAAGAAGACCCTGGCAGCATCTTCCTCACCTTTGACATTTCTGTGAGGAAAGCATCAATGAAGTCTCTCGGTTCAGCAGGATTCCAATCTTTCTGGTGACTGTGCATCATGTGAGACACAAACAGTTTCAGCTTTTCCCAGTTTCTGAAAACTGTTTGGTGTGGTCCAGGAAGATATTTCATTATGGATGGAAAGACATTGTAGAGCTTATAAAGAAAAATAAGAAAATCTTAGAGACAGAGTGGAGTCATTTTTCTATATTTCTGAAGAATCTTGTCCTTCCCTCTGTTTCATTTAGTGAAACTTTGGGGTCATTTTAGTTTCTGGCTTCCTTGTCACCACTGTATATACAGGTGTTTATCTGTGACATGTAAAATATATGAAGAACCAGGCTACTTTTCACCAGCCCAGCTCCTTGCTCCCTGGTCTACACTATCATCTCTCCTATCTGAATTTTTGCATGCTATTCAATTGTTTTTTATTCTACTATTCATGCTTTCTCAGATCAGTTTGCAAATAGATCCCAGAGAGAACATTTACCAATTTCATCACATGACTTGTGAAACCATCTACTGCACTCATAATTGGTATGGTGTGTTGCACCTGTAAGCCCTACAGAGATGGAAGCCCTCAAGCCTTCATCATTATCCATGTTTCTCTCCACCCTCCAGTCATGTCCACAGATATGATCATACTGACGGCATTTCTTTTTCAGGTCTAAGCAGTTAGTATTCACGGTGACTAGAAAATATCTCTGAATCGAACATGACCCATGTCCTTCATTTCATGAAAGTAATACTCAAAAGTCGCATCCTTGGAGCTCTGATACTTGATTACAGATATAGGCTTTTTTCTAATCCTTTTTCAGGATTTATTTTTCTCAGGAAAATTACCGCTAATGTGTACTGTGTGGGTTGCTGTGTATGCGGGTGTCTCTAATGTAACTTCCATATGGTGAGATAGAAACCTTGACTAAAGTAAAGTGGATGATGAATAAAGTTTCAATAATATTTAGTGGGAAACAGATAGCATAGCACAGTGTAAAATCAACAATGCTTAAAATGAAGCAAATGTCTAGTTGTTACTTCTGCTACCAGAATAGTCTTAATAATATTAATAATTTTAATATTCTTAATAATATTAAAGTATTCTAATATTTATTGCTACCAGCAATATTATTGATAACCCTAAAGCATGTACATATTTAATATCATTCATATTGTTAAATTATATCAGTGTTTAATATTATTAAGTAATATTAACTTTGTACTCTTTAGCAGTGAAATGTCACTCTCTCTGCATACCAAATGGTATGACACAAAAAGCATTACACAGAGGAGTGGTGAATTACTGTCTACATTTGCTTGAATACTTTTGTACCAGGTTTCAGACATATGTTTCATTATTTTATATGTAGAGAGCCATTGTGAAAATTAATGGACATGTGCTTTTATAGTGTCTATCAAAGTGTTTCATTTAATGTTTTATGTCAAGAATGTTTATTATCACTCTTTCCTATCTCTCTGTTCTTTCTAATATTTCCCCTCCCTGGTACATAATCTATATTAAGTTGACTGGACACTCGCTGAACTTTATTGATTTCCTAGGTTCTGCTTACTAGGTGGAAAGCAAAGGAGCTGCTGAACTTGTAACTAACTACCACAATTAAGAGTTAAAACAAGGAACATAGAATACAATTAAGTACAACAGATCAATTTCTTTGTGCTCCATTTGTCTATAAGATTTGCTAATCAATTCATCAAATTTTAATGAGAGCATCCCTGAATGTGAAGAGAAAATGCTGTGGGAAGAGGATAAGTGAGAATAAATGCACTACAGAGATGTGGATGTATAGAAGCAAAAGGTCGCAAAGGGAAAGGGAACTTTTGAAGGACTAGTAATTGTGCTTCAGATCCATTCTCTCTGGAACCCTTGTGTACCCAAGTACACTAAACCAGCAAGGAGAAGGTCAGTGCAGCAGTATTATACACAGAAGAGGATCAAAAGCAATGTAAATCATGCGGACAAAGGACAGACTGGAGTACATAGAGTGGCTGAACTAGTGAGAGCTATGCAGGAATCTGTTTTGATTAAGAGAATTAACAAGTCAACCTGTAACAGTAATAGAGAAGAAAACAAAGACTAAATATGAATTTAACCGACCAGAAAACCACCTCAAAATTACAGGAATTGGTGTGAATTGTTTAATACCAATTTTTAATGTTAATGGCCAACATACAAACTTACACATACACACACACACGAGAGAGAGAGAGAGAGAGAGAGAGAGAGAGAGAGAGAGAGAGAGAGAGAGAGAGAGAGAGAGGACATAGACTAGAGGAACAAACAAGGACTGAAGAGTTGTTTCTAAGAGATATACTGTACAGGCAAGAGCACCCACAGACTGAGAGTAATAAGAGAGAAAATAAGCAACTATCAAGCAAAAGAAAATTTAAAACATACAGTTCTTGCTATCCTGGTATCTGAGAAATAGATTTCAAGTCCAAAATAGCTGAAAGTGACTTATAAAATGTCACTATAAATTAATAAAGAGAACAACCATTCAGTCAGGACAATTGTATCTAAATATGACTCAGACCAAATTCAGGCCTTCTAATTTCATGCAATCAACAATAATAAAAATAAAATGTCAAAGGAGTCCTGAGGTAATACAGAGTGATTTAAGTAACCTGCTGTCATCTCTAGATAGCTCCTCCACAGTGAAAATTAAAAGTAAAGAAAGAATCAAATTATACTGTAGATAAAACTGCCTTGAGAAATAGCTAGAGGGTAATTCTTCCAACAGAAGCATACATATAGAACCTTATCTAAAATGGAACACATTCTATACTACAAATGAACTCTTACCAGATACAAAAGAAATAAAAGTTATTTCTGAGCTGATAAAAGACTATAGCAATAGACATACTGAAGAGATACCAACCCGACACAAGGAACTATAGGCAACTAAGGGCTACTGAGAATAAGAGAAAACATCTACCCAGAGAAGATCCCAACAATTGGCTATCCAACATCAGATGACCATTCTTAAAAGCATACATGTAAGCAAGTTTATAAAGACTAAGCTCGTTGTATTATGTATTTAGGGATATACATGTTAGAACATATGCATATGAACCAATAATTCATGAAAACTTGAGGCTGTGAATGTTAAAGTGGGCAAAGAGGGTTACTTTAAAGTATTTGGAGAAAAAAATAAAGTATTTGGAGAAAGGAAAGGGAAGGAAAAAATCATATAATTATGCTATAATCTTAAAAATATAATAAATAACTTTTTAAAGATTCACACTAAAAATGACCCAAATGAGTGGATGTGTTCACTTGAACACCAGCACCATAATATTCATGAATATATTATTCCTAATATCCCAAACCTAGGAACAGAAAAAATGACAACACATTCAGACACTACACTGCCTACAAAGAGGAATCTTAAAACAACCTGATGGGCTCGAAAGTGACTCTGAGGTAGGAAGAGAGAAGCACAGAGGAGAAAATCATAGTCAATAATAAGACTGCTATGTTTTTAAAAAAGGGAATTTCCAAATACTTGTATATGTGCCAATGTAAATGTTAGAAATGTTTTTATATGTTAAGCTCTTATATTACAAATAGGTTTGTATCAAATTCAATATATTAGTTTCCAAAAATCTCCAAAACTAAAATAAAAAAATTATCTGTTTTTGAATCAGTCACAATCCAATATTGTTTCCAAAATATGTGAAGTCAAAAACTTACCAGGCACATCATTGATGCCTCCAAACACGTGACTTCATCCAGTAGCTTCAGCATCTCCTGAAACTGACTGTCATGGTAATCAAAGCGCTCCCCAAAGGTAATGGAGCAAATGATATTGGAAACTGCATTGTTGATATTGAAGTGAGGGTCAAAAGGCTGTCCTAGAGATGGGAGAGGGCATATGTCTTTAAAAGATATTGGGTAATTTCTGTTCCTCCTACCCCCCTCTGTCTCCCTCCCTTCCTTCCTCCCTCCCTCCTTCCTTCCTTCCTTCCTTCCTTCCTTCCTTCCTTCCCTCCCTCCTTCCTTCCTTCCTTCCCTCCCTCCCTTTGTTCTTTCTTTTCCTTCTTTCTTTATTTTTTCTTTACAAAGATTCCACACTATATAACATAAAATATGCACAGTAGAGCAGGATATGAAAAGCTCCAGCTCTAGCACTCTACAAGAGGCCTAGAACAATTTAAGGACTTTGTCAACATCTGTGAAGTCACGTAGAGAACCAGACTTTAAGTGCTACAATTTGCTTAATGACCCATTTGTGTGCTTAGCTGTAGAACTCCTTGGGCAAGGGAATTACTAAATGTTCATTGCTCAGTTCTCAGTGCCTAGCACACTGCAGAGAAAAGACTGAAATTTATGCAATAAGAATCTATTCAATGAATGAAAGGGCCACAGCCAACTGCACTTCCCTGTGACAGGCCCACCTTCCTCTTCTCCTATGGCTTCCACAAGATGGAGGGCCTCCTCCTGTATGCGCTGCTCTAAGCTCTTCTTTCCCAATCCAAAGTTCTTGAGTGTCATTAGTGCAAACCTCCTTTGCTCCTTCCATGTCTGACCATTGGACATGATCAATCCTGGAAAAAATACAATCAGCATTATGGCATTGCTATTTGAACTTAAAAGTACCAGAAAAACTGTATTAGACATGTATACAGAGGAAAAGAAAGCCCAATATGGGAACTGATAGCTGTCTAGAGACAATCTCAGTGCAAGTGACTAACATGTTCTGGTGATTTGCAACAGCATATAATTTAGTAAGTACTTCTTCTGTCGTATATAATTTTGTATTGATAGAAACTCTGCAGGTTTATTACCAACTAGCAAATGTCTGTTTCAGTTGGTGAAACACTGAGGTATGATAATAAATTCTAAAGTAATCTTTGATCAAGAACAAGTAGATGGACATCCAGGTATTCAAGTTTCCCTGGTTCTAAATCCCTAAATTGATTAGTAGAAATATGTCTATTTATGTCACAATGCATACCAGGAATGCATTCATGGATAAGGCAAGGAACACATTACTTATAGAACAATAAAGGCACTATAGGAGAGGTTCTAGCAAAGACAGACTTGAAAGATGACAAAATGCCTCAAGAAGTTAAGGATGAGTAT
>NC_022016.1:64331711-64347060 GCF_000317375.1 Microtus ochrogaster
CACACACACACACACACACACACACACACACGGGTGTGGGAGAAGAGGAACATGCTGCTGGGGTTAGCATCCACCATGTCTCAGTGCACATACAAGGCCACACTCCTGTCTATATCTTATCTTTCAGAACAACGTTCAACTCTTTAAACATTTAAAGTTCTGGTTTTCTTCTCCGTGTGTTCTTTCATTAACTCAATCATTTATTTTCTGAAACTTCCCCTTCTATGCTGGATCATTCAGTTACAGATTTCCTTCCCAATTCTTTGACAGAAATTTCCTATGACTTTTTTGTTTTATTTTAACTATCAAATTTCAAAACATTGAAGTTTTTTAAAGACAAATTCTAATAACACCCTCTTACAGCAAATTTTGTCTCAGAATATCCACTGAATCCCTATCATTTAAATAACCTCTTCTGATAGTCAGACTGTAGTTTTACATGTCCCAGGAGGAAAATACTCCTGGATCATGCATGTTACTATAAATGTTGCCAGCTACAGAAATTTACACTCAGTACATGTATGACAGAAGTTGTTATTACATGTCTGAAGTTCCCAAATAGAAGTCACTACCACAAGTCACCTTGTCTTTTGCCATTGTTCTCCCCGCCTCACTCACAGCTCCTGCAGTCTCCTGAGAACCCATTTCCCTGCAGCTAAGATATATGCCATGATGGTTTCTCTCCTGAATGACTTCAGTCCGTATGGCTTTAATGCCACCATCCCACTCTAACCTGCTGTCATTTTTTGCCATATTGACTGTTCTAACTCCTTTTATAATTACAGTGATGATTTCTTTGCTATCATTCTTCTCTTCTCTACCTGGCATCCTAAATATGTCTCAAAATGTGCAGTATTTGATCTTTTCCTCCTAACCAAAACCATTTAAGAGCTTCTCCTGTTGTTATGATGAAAACCAAGAGCTGGGCTCTTTCTTATCAACCTCAATATTTTTATGTACACTTAAATATATCCTTCAAATACTATACTTGCCACACTGGATCCTTGCAGTTTTACAAGATCCCTGCTGTATTGTGCCTTCAAGGATATTCCATCTCTTTGAGTACTTTTTTTATACCATTCAATGAATGCCATTATTTCAAAAGCTTTTCCTGAATCCTAGGACAACTTGGATGTCTTTGATAAATGCTTTATTATGGTAGCATGATAAGATTTTAATCAGTATAGTTAAGTGATTCAGACTTTCTTGTTAGATGAATTATGTGTTATAGAAGAATGATTTTATCTATTCTGATTAGTATTAATCAATTAGGCCGATGACTCTGCTTCTCCTAGCAGACAATGTAGTCAAAGTCATGCCATTAGTGGTTGATCTTTTCCAGGAGCAATTTGAAATGGAGAAGAAGTCTGTTTTTAACTTTCTTTTTTTTTTCAAAGAGTTGGTTTTATTTTATTTTTTTTAAATTTATTTATTTATTGAGGATTTCTGTCTCCTCCCCGCCACCACCTCCCATTTCCCTCCCCCTCCCCTGATTAAATCCCTCTCCCTCATCAGCTTGAAGAGCCATCAGGGTTCCCTGACCTGTGGGAATTCCAAGGACCGCCCACCTCAACTTTCAAACACATAACTTGATTTAATGATCACTTTGCATACTCATGCAAGTCTATTCTCACACTGTCTGGAACACTAGAGATTCCTGTGTGGCCATGGCTTCAGTGATGTAGTTTAAGGAGTCTTAAGCAAAAAGAGCAATAGCAGGAGGAAGCTCACTCACACCCATTTTCCTAGGGCAGAGAACTGGAGTGGAAAAACAGAAGTGAGGGCTCAGCCTGTCTGACTGGGGAAGGAGCTGTCCTTACCTATCCATGCATCTAGAGTTAGTCTGCAGGACACGTGGGTTCTCCAAGTCTGTCTTACAGGATACAGTGCAAGTCCTCTGATGGTTGCTTTCATCTAGGATATACTACATCTAGCTGACTTTGAAGATAACATTTCATGAAGGGTTTGGTTTATAGGAATGTTGTAAAATTACAGATATAGAGGCACCTTCATCACATCATAAAACACCTTATACTGCACTAGAAACAATGTTATATGCACTTTTTAAAAAATTTATACATGTGCAATATCAGTTGATCATATTCCTTTTCCACTCTTTCCAAAACTCTTTCAGGAATCTCTCTTAATATGTGTCCCATCCTCTATCAAAATTCATGTGTTTTTTTTAAATACCCTCTACAGTTAATAGTGTTGCCAGTTAAACTTACCATTGTCATTAAAGACACGTTTTCTGAGAGGTGTAATGGGGCGTTTCAAAAAGTTTTGTTCCATGTGAGTGAAAGCTTCTTTGATTAAGGGTAGTCCAGTTATGACCACTGAAGGGATATTACCAAAATCCAGGCTAATTAGGTCTCCGTACTTCTTCACAAACTGAAAAACATTTCAATAGTCATGGTCAAGTGTGTCTGTGTCAGGGATGGCAGACGTGTGTGTCTAATGGGACTCATGTTGAGAGGTCTCTATGTGACTGTGAATTGAAGGACTCACTGATCTTTGGTTTCTGAAAAGGTTTTCTCCTCCTCTGAACTAAATTCAAATTCAATTATAACTCGGATTTACTCTATTAAAATCATTGATAAAGCACATTATGAACTGAATGAGCATTTATAATGTACTACTAAAAGGAATGTAAAAGTATGGATGTGTCAAATAATATGCAAGGTCTTGACTCTGTCTCCAAACCCTCCTATTCCCCCTCCCTCTGTAACCTCAGTGGAACTCTGAAACATAGGCTGCAAATTCACAGACAGGACCAAAAGGTGAGAGAACACCCACCTGGTGGGACACCTCACTTTCTAGGTCCTTATACCATGGCAAAACTCCAGAGCCCTTCACCACTTGCTTCAGCTTCTCTAGCCAGCCAATAGGCAAGCTTCCTTCAGGTAGGTTGCTCCAACATCTGATGTGGGAGTGTCATATATCAATCTGTTGATTTCATTGGTTAAGCAATAAAGAAACTGCTTGGCCCTCATAGGTTAAAACATAGGTGAGAGGAGTAAACAGAACAGAAGGCTGGGAGAAAGAAGCTGAGTCAGGGAGTCGCCATGATTCTTCCACTCCAGGCAGACACAGATCATTCCTGGTAAGCCAGCTCGTGGGCTACACAGATTATTAGAAATGGGCTAGTCCAGGTGAGAGGGTTAGCCAAGAAAAGGCTAGATATAATGGGCCAAGCGGTGTTTAAAAGAACACAGTTTCCGTGTAATTATTTCGGGGCATAAGCTAGCCATGTGGGCGGCCGGGTGCTGAGGACACATCCCCGCTGTCCTTACTACAACAAACATCCCCATCTCATTGATGGGACCCTGTAAGCTACAAGTTCTACTCCACTCCCAAACCTCCCTATCCCATGCGACCTCAGTGGAACTCAGAAACACAAGCTGCAACTATCATAGAGGACCAAGAGAGTAAACCAAGAGAGCAGGCAAAGAGAGTGGGTCAAGAGAGTAGGCCAAGAGAGACCTCAGTGGTTCCCTGAGACACCAGGAACAACAGTACAGGGCAGATCAATAACAGTTCCTAAAGACACAGACAGCTACTACAAGGATTGGATCAAGAGGCAAACATACTGCCTGCACCAATTGGAGGAAGAGATGAGTAGGCACTAATGCTAGAGTTCATTCAACAACCTAAAAAGCAACACGGTACCCAGTGGTCATAGGACCCAACGACTTGATGATCCTAACCCAAAAGCAGCAGAAAAAAAGATTTTAAAAATCACTTTATGAGGATGAAGGAGACCTTTAAAGAGGAAATGAAATATTTCCTTAAAGAAATGAAGGAAAAGTCAAAAAAATATCTCAAAGATGAGGCAAACAGTTCAACACTTGAAGACTGATATAGAGGCAATAAAGAAAACACAAACTGAGGGAATTTTGGATATGGAAAAGCTGGATAAACAAACAGCAACTATAGAGGCAAGCATAATAAACAGAATACAAGAGATAGTGGGTGTTGAAGATACTCTAGCGGAAATAGATTCCTTAGTCAAAGAAAACATTAAATCCAACAAATTCTTAATACAAAACATCCAGGAAATCTTGGACACCATGAAAAAACAACCCTTAGAATAATGGGGATAGAAGAAGGAGGATAACTCCAAATCAAAGGTGCAGAAAATATATTCAACAAAATCATAGAAAAAAATCATTCCTAACCTAAAAAAGGATATCCCTATGAATGTACAAGATGCTTACAGAACACCAAATAGACTGGACAAAAAAACCCAGTCCCTTCACCATATAATAATCAAAATGAAAAACATACAGAATAAAGAAAGAATATTAAGAGCTACAAAGGAAAAATCTTAAATAACATATAAAGTCAGGCCTATCAGAATTACACCTGACTTCTCAAAGGAAACCATGAAAGTCAGAAGGTCCTGGACAGATGTGCTGCAGACACTAAGAGACCATGGATGCTAGCACAGATTACTATACCCAGCAAAGCTTTCAATTAACATTGACAGAGAAAACAAGATATTCCATGACAAAACCAGATTTAAACAATACCTACTCACAAATCCAGCCTTACAGAAAGTACTAGAAGAAAAACTCCAACTCAAGGAAGCTAACTGCACACAAAAAACACAGGCAACACATAACATCATACCAGCAAACCCCAAAAGGGAAATGCACAAACACTACCATCAAAAAACTACAGGAATTAACAATCGCTGGTAATTAATATCTCTTAATATCAATGGACACAATTCACCTATACAAAATACAAGCTAAGAGAATAGATATAAAAGCATGATTCGTTCTTCTGCTGTGTACAGGAAGCACACCTCAACCACAAAAACAGACATTACCTCAGAATAAATGGTTAGGAAATGATTTTTCCAATCTAATGGACCTAAAAAACAAGCAGGTGTAGCTATCCTAATATCTAACAAAATAGACTTCAAACTAAAATCAATCAGAAGAGATGGAGAAGGACACATTACTCTCATAACAGAAATGATCCATCAAGATGAAGTCTCAGTCCTGAATATCTGTGATCCAAATACAAGAACACCCACATATGTAAAACAAACATTACTAAAGCTTAAATCACATGTCAAACCTCACACACTAATAGTAGGAGATTTCAACACTCTACTCTCTACAATGGACAGGTCAACTGGACAGAAACTTAACAGAAAAAGAACTAACAGATGTCATGACTCAAATGAACTTAACAGACATCTACAGAATATTCCGCCCAAACACAAGCAATATACTTTCTTCTCAGAACTTCATGGAACCTTCTATAAAATTTCCCACATATTCGGTAACAAAGCAAAACCTCAACAGATACAAAAAAGTAGGAATAACACCTTGTTATTGAATCATCATGGTTTAAATTTAATATTTAACAATAACACTAATTACAGAAAGCCTACAAACTCATGGAAATTGAACAGTGTTCAGTTGAACCAACCTTGGGTCAAAGAAGAAATAAAGGAATAATTTAAAGACTTCTTAGAATTGAACAAAATGAAGGAGATTGGAACATTATGAATGCAGTCCTAAGAGGAAAGATCAAAGCATAAAGTTCCTACATAAAGAAAGTGGAGAAATCTCACAGTAGTGACTCAACAGCACATCTGAAAGCTCTGGAACAAAAAGAAGCAGACTCACCCTGGAGGAGTAAACAACAGGAAATAATCAAATTGAGGGCTGAAATCAATAAGATAGAAACAAAGAAAATACAAAGAATCAATGAAACAAAGAATTGGTTCTTTGTTAAAATCAACAAGATAGACAAACACTTATCCAAACTAATCAAAAGGCAGAGAGAAAACATCCAAATTAACAAAATCAGATCTGAAAGGGGGGATGTATCAACAGACACTGAGGAGATCCAGAGAATCATTAGGTTATACTATAAATAACTGTACTTCACAAAATTAAAAAAGGTAAAAGAAATGGACAATTTTATGGAGAGGTACCACATACCAAAATTAAATCAAGGTCAGGTGAATAATTTAAATAGACATATAAATTGCAAGGAAATAGAAGTTATCATCAAAAGCCTCATAAAAAAAAGCCCAGGACCAAAATGGTTTCAGTGCATAATTCTACTAGAACATCAAAGGAGACCTAATATCTATACTCCTCAAAGAGTTCCTTATAATATAAAGAGAAGGGACATTGCCAAACTCTTTTCATGAGGCTGCAGCTACCCTGATATCAAAACCACACAAAGACTCAACCAAGAAAGAGAACTACAGAACAATTCAACTCATAAACATAGATGCAAAAATAAATCATCACCCATGATAGATTTGGCTTCATCCCAGAGATGCAGGGATGGTTCACCATATGAAAATGTATTGTTGTAACCCACCATATAAATAAACTGAAAGGAAAAAGCACATAATCATCTCATTAGATGCTGAAAAAACATTTGACAAAATACAGCACCCATTTATGATAAAGGAATTTGAGACTTCAGTGATACAAGGAATATATCTAAAAATATAAAAACAACATACAGCAAGCCAACAGCCAATACCAAATTAAATGGAAAAAATGCAAAGCGATTCCACTAAAATTAGAAACAAGATAAGGCTGTTTACTCTCTCCATATCTATTCAACCTAGTTCTTGACATTCTGGGTAGAGCAATAACACAACAAAAGGAGATGAGGGGGTTCAAATTGGAAAAGAACAAGTCAAATTTTGATTATTTGCCGATGATATGATAGTATACATAAGTGACCCCCAAAACTCTACCAGGGATCTCCTAAAGCTGATAAATACTTTCGGTAATGTAGCATGCTCAGTCATACCAAAGAAAATTTAACCATGTTCATAGCAGCATTATCTGGAATAGCTAGAACCTAGAAACAACCTAGATGCCCCTCAACTGAAGAATGGATAAAAAAATTATGGTATATTTACAAAATGGAGTACTACTCAGAGGTAATAAAACAACAACATCTTGAAATTTGCATGTAAATGGAACTAGAAAAAATTCCAGAGTGAGGTAAGCCAGACCCAGAAAGATGAGCATGGTATGTACTCACTCATAAGTGGATACTATCTATAAAGCAAAGGATAATGAGCCTATAGTCCACTACCCTAGAGAAGCTAAGTAACAAGATGAACCCCAAGAAAAACATATATAGAGCCCCCTGGAAATTTGAAATAGACAAAATCACCTGACAAAATTGGGAGCATGGGGGTAGGGGGAAAGGGAGGGCAGAAAGGGGAAAGAAGGGGAAAGGGAAAGGAAGGAAGAGAACTAGAGAGAATGGGATAGTTGAGATGAAGGAAGGACAGAGATGAGAACAAGGAAAGAAATATTTTTTGATTGACTAGCAAGAAACCTGACACTAGAGAAATTCCCAGAAATGACCACAGCTAAGATCCTAAGCAATGAAGGAGAGAGTTCCTGAACTGGCCTTGTCCTTTAGTCAAATCGATGAATATCTTAAATGTCACCATAGAACCTTCATCCAGCAACTGATGGAAGCAGAGGCAGAGACCCACAGCAGAGCACTGGGCTGAGCTTCAAATGTCCAGTTGAAGAGTGGAAAAAGAAAGAATATGAGTAAAGAAGTCAAGTCCATGATGTAGACACCCACTGAAACAGTTTACCCAAGACAATGGAAGCTTACCAACTCCAGCTGGACAGGGAGGAACCAGCACAGCACCAAACTAGACCTTCTGAATGTGGGTGACAGTTGTATGGCTGGGGCAAACTGAAGGGACACTGGCAGTGGCACCAGGATTTATCCCTATTGCTTCTACAGGATTTTTTGGGAACCCATTCTCCTTGGATGTAATCTTTGATCAGCCTAGATATAACTGGAGGACATCTTGAATTTTGCATGCAATTGGATGGAACTAGAAAATACCATCCTGAGTGATGAATACTCAAAAAGATGAATATGGTATGTACTCACTCATAAGTGGATGCTAGCTATAAACAAAGGATGCTGAGCATATAGTTCATGATCCTAGAGAAGCTAAGTAACAAGGTGAACTCTAATATATATATATATATATATATATATATATATATATATATATCCATCCATCCACCTGGAAAGTCAAAATAGACAAGATTACCTGACAAAACTGGGAACATAGGTGTGGTGGGGAGAAGGGAGGGTGAAAAGGGAAAAGGGTGGGAGAAGTGGAGGGACAAGAGGAACTTGAGGGAATGGGATAGTTGAGTTGGAGGAAAGACAGAGATGAGAGCAAGGAAAGAGATATGTAATATTGAAGGAGCCATTATGGGGTTAGCAAGAAACCTAACTCTAGAGAAGTTCCCAGGAATCCACAATAATGACCCCAGCCAAAACCCTAAGCCACAGATGAGAGGGCGCCCTAACTGGCCTTGCCCTGTAATCAGACTGGTGAATATCTTAAATATCACTATAGAACCTTAATCCATAAACTGATATAAACAGAAGCAGAAACCCACAGTGGGGCACTGGGCTGAGCTGCCAAAGTCCAGTTGAAGAGTGGGAGGAATAAGAATATGAGCAAAGAAGCCAAGATCATAGTGGATACACCCACTGAAACAGTCTACCTGAGCTAACCAGGTAGCTACCAGGAACACCAGCTGGACAGGGATGGCACAATCATAGGACTAAACTAGTCCCTCTGAATGTGATTGACAGTTGCATGACTGGGGCAGACTGAGGGGCCCCTGGCAGTGGCACCAGGATTTATTCCTACTACTTGTACTGACTTTTTGGGAACCTATTCTCTTTGGGATGGATACCTTGCTCAGCCTTGATATAGTAGGAAGGATCTTGGTTCTTCCCCAAAGCAATGTGCCCTACCCTCTCTGAGGAGTGGGCGGTGGGTTGGGAGGCTAGTGGAGGGAATGGGAGGAGGGAGGGATTGGGAGCCTAAATTTGTATGTATAATGGAAAAAGACAGTTTGTTTTCTTTTTTAAAAAAATAAAAACATAGAATTTATTTTTAAAAAAGTAAAAGAATCTTGTGACCTGACAAGGCCTGAGGAAGGTCTGTCCATGTTTTTTTACAGCTTGCTTGGACGTTTTAGAAAACCAAATGTCTTTTAATTAGAGGATAATGCCATCTTCACACAGCTACTAGACACGAGATGTACGTGTGTAAAATAATGAGACTAACACTGAGGGCAGCCCATGCACCTGTGTGGAAAAGGTACTTCGATATAAAAGGAATGTTTAGCACTTTTTTCTTTATCTTCGCTTCACCAAACTCCGATTCACTTCAGAGTCTGAAATGTCTTCTTATACTTTCATTCATGCATTCACCAATATGCACTGAGTGAGCATCATTGTTTCTCTGGAAGTGTTTTTAAAAAGCAAGGGCTCTAACCTGGAATCTAGTGAAGGCAGGAAATTCAAGTCATTGCTCCTCAGAGAGTTCAAGTTGTCTATGTAAAAGTCTGTTGTAGGAAGCATGGAAGTCTGAATGAAAATTACAGTATCAGTGTAGGAAAGGGAATATTCTCGGTTTAATCATTAGTAGATATGAAAAATGCAATAAAGGAGTGGAGGCATCTCTGCAAATCTGGAGTGATGGAAGCATATAGGCTTTATGGTTAACTGACTGGGTTCCTGGGGCAAGTGCGGTCTTCCAAGTCTCAGACCTCCCAGTTATGAAATAGTAAAAAAAAATCCCTACTCAAAGAGTTCTGTGGTGTATAGTGAGAGTTGCACTATGAGAAGCATTGTTTAGTTCCAAGCACCCAGCCACCCACTGCATCTCCGACAAATGAATGAGCTCCGTGTTCAAAGGTTTGCAGATACAAATGCATGGTGAGAGTCAGGACAAGAGCCTACTGATCCCAGACAGCCAGACAAACTGAGCGGGGATTCAGTATGCTTTGTGCTTTACTTAGTTATGGATAACTGTTCTACTGTAGCTAGGATTTTCTTCACCACTCTGAAAAGGCAAATAAATTGTAGGTGGAGTAATCTCATATATCAGATTGTAGGCAAACACGTTAATGTAGAGATGTCCATAGGGCCTTAGAGTTTAGTGGAAGGTAGCTTAAGGAGCAGCCACGAAAACAAGGAGGTTGTTTAGGAGAGAAGGAGAGTTCCTTGGCAGGCCTAATGTAGAAAACATTGGTTTGGATGACGCTATGAGATCAATATCAAAGCTCCTTCCACCTGTGTTCTCGAGTCAAAATTATGTAGAGCCAAGCTCTAACTCTTGTCTAGCTGCAACAGTAGTGTCAAACAGAAGGGTTCAATTCCTTCAGGTTATCTGTGGTCTTCTGCTCCATCTCTATGCACTGTCACCCTAGCCTTAACTTTGAGAGCAAGAGCTGAACCCTTGGAAACAGTGTCAAAACATATGTCATGATTTGGGCTCATCTGAGAATCTTGCACCCACATTGAGGACAGCCTAGACTCTGTCATCCCTTTGTTATTTATCCATAAGCCTTAATGATTTCATTCAGCCTCAATTAGTCTACCCTATCTTGGTCATAAGCGCAAAACCAATAAGTGAATGTATTTTACTTTAAGAGCTATCAGTATTGGATGCATGCCTATCCAGTAAATTTCTAATTTCATTTTGAATTCCCAATAAAGGAGTTCTGGAAACAACTGAAAATTTGGTTTAAGCTTAATTACTTCTCTCTGGCAGTGTGTACCACCTAAATTTTGTAGCTGAACTTGAACTTGAGAAGGATCCAGAGACTAAGTTCTGAGGTAAATAACTTTTTACATTTTTCTTTTCCTTTCTTTTTTTCTTTTTTCTTTCTTTTTTGGATTTTTGAGACAGGGTTTCTCTGTGTAACAGCTCTAGTTATCCTGGAACTAGTTCTGGTTCTGTAGATTAGACTGGCCTCAAACTCACAGAGATCTGCCTTCTGAGTGCTGGGTTTAAAGGTGTGTGCCACCACTGCCTGGTGCCTTTTTCCATTTTTATCAGCTCTTTGGTTACGTATAATTCTAGTAGAATTATAGTAGTAAGTTTTATATTGGTATCAACCAAGTAAAGATCAGCAAGTCAATCGGCCTCTGAATTTCTAGTCTTTATGATTCTCAAATGTGTCAGTTCTGTCTTCAATTGTTTCATGTGGATTAAATGACTGAAATGATGTTTTAGGATAAGTCATAAGACAGGGCATGTTTTTCATTATGAAATATTAAGTCAATAAAAAATAATTTTAAAAGAGTATAGAAAGATAGGGTATGGCTGGAGTAATGGATCAGTAAAGAGGAAAGTTGCTCTTCCAGATGATCTGGGTTCTATTCCCAGCACCCACATGATTGCTTACAATGGCCTGTTGCTCCCATTACAGGGGATCAAACACCTCTTCTGGCCTCCATGGGCACTAGGCACATATGCAATGTACAGACATACATGAGAGTAAATTATTCATATACAAAATTTTTAATATATAAAAATTAAATATAAGCTAGTCTCAAAGGATTAAAACTGGGACTAATAATAGAAAAAAATAGAACAATGGATTAAAATACGAGATAAAATATTTAAGGAAAGCAATAGGACAGGACATCAATAGTAGGAATGAGATCTGTAAATGTAGTGTAAAGAAAGAAGGATCAGCAGAGGGAATGTTTAGAAGAAAAAGAAATTTCATTCCAAGGGTTAGTGAGACTAGACACCGAGCAATGAAGAGCAGCCTGGGAAAGATTCCACTATATCAAAGTTCTTAGACTTAAGAAAGAACAAAACAGTGTCACTCAGAGAGAAAATGAATTAACTTTCCCATAAGGAGTAAATAAGAAGGTTATTAGCCTGAATTCTTAAAAGATTGGGCAGTGAGATTGTGTGTGTGTGTGTGTGTGTGTGTGTGTGTGTGTGTGTGTGTTCCTAATGGGCGCAAGAAACCCATAATCTGCTTATTTATCAAGGTGAGCTATTCTGTTATCCATCTACTTAACATACTTAAGAGAAATGAAATTATACATAGTGTGTTTGTCAGATCATAATGGGGTAACAACGGAAATCTTTTATAGAAAGATATTAAAAGCAATTTTTTTGGCAACAAAGCATCATGTGTCATAAGTGAGGGCACAGATTAGAAACTAGTTCTACTGGCTGGGTTAGTCTGCAACCAACATCAGCCTACAGCCAGATCCTCCCGCCCCCAGTGCTCCGGATTGGGTCTTGGCATAGCCAGACACCCTCACTCTTTCTCACCTGCTGAACTGCCAGATGCAACTGTTCCAAATCCAACTGGAGCAAGTTTCCCACAAAGGGCAGGCGCCAGGGCCCTGGAGGGCAGTTCTTGGGGCGCCTGTTTATTAAGAAGTTGGTCAGGAGCAGGAAAGTGACAGCAGCCAGCAGCAGAGTCCTAGGATGGAGCGCTGCCCAGATGGCGGCCACCAGGGAGCCCTCAGTGACAAACATGGCCTGGTGCTGACGGCAGAGACAGTCCCTCTGCTAAGTTGCACCCTGCTTCTTGCAAACCACGCCCTCTCAGTCCTACCAGAGCCCTGCCCTGTGCGTTGTTCCTGCCCTCTCCACTGGCCCCGCCCCATCTCTCTGTTCTGCCTGGGAGCCAGTACCCTGTTCATCAGTACCGGTTAATGCTGCGGGCTTCCACAGAGGCCTCTGACACTCTGCGCTTTTACCCAGTCCACTCCCTCCTAATCCTTGCCTTGGCTCTCTTTCCTTTGCCCCATCTCCCAAGTCCTGCTTACCTGCAGGTACTCAACCTCCACCCCTAGGTGCCAGGCACTGTATTCCCAGCACTGGTCCCCAATGGGATTTAAAAGGGCTGCCTAAGAGCGGTTGCTATTTCAGAAATTTGTTTTTCTGAAGCCTTTGTGTGGCTCTGGGAATAGTGATTTACATCCTAGCAGACTCCTGGTTTATAAATGAGTTTTTCCCAGAGCTGGCAACCTTCCTGACAGGAAGACTCCTATAGACAGCGCCCCTGACAGTATGCCCGGGGCCTCTATCACTGAGCTCTCAAGCCCCCTCTTTTCTTCCTTTGGTCCTTTTTATACATACTTTTCACACATTTAAACTATTTTAGCTTATTTGAGAATTCCAGACAATATATTTCAATCATATGCTTTTTCCTCCCCCAACTCCCTCCTGATTTCACCTACCTCCCCACCTGAACTTCATGGGCTTTCTCTTTAAAACAAAACATAAATTTTAAAACAAAATGGTGTGTGTGTGTGTGTGTGTGTGTGTGTGTGTGTGTGTGTGTGTGTGTGTTAGATGTTAGGCACCTAGAGGAAAGGTGGCAGCTTTGGGAGAGTCCCTGACACTAACTGTTCAGCAGGTGAGAGTTTTGCAGAATTATCTGTGTCACTGACAGCATGGCAAGGTTCTGAAGAGAGCAGTCAGTACCCACCAGCAAAGAGAGTCCATTCTTTTTATTATGATGATTATTATTAATTTTATTGAGCTCTACATTTTTTTTCTGCTTTCCTCCCTTCCTCGCCCCTTCCCTTCAACCCTCTCCCATGGTCCCCATGCTCCCAGTTTACTCAGGAGATCTTGTCTTTTTCCCATGTAGATCAGATCCATGTATGTCTGTCTCCCTTAGGATCCTCATTGTTGTCTATGTTCTCTGGGATTGTGAATTTAGACTGACTTTTCTTTGCTTTATGTCTAAAAGCCGCTTATGAGTGAGTACATGTGATAATAGTCTTTCTGGGCCTAAGTCTTAAGAGAGCAGTCAGTACCCTCCAACAAAGAGCAGTCCATTCTTAAAGGTTCTGATAAGCTTGGAGGTTCTACGCCAGGAGGCAAAATAATTAAAAAGTTATGGATGTTCCATGCCTCTGGCCACTTACACAGAGAAAGAAGAGCAATTTTGTCATTCATGAGAGCTATAAGGAGAGAAAGGCTGTTTCAGCGAGGGATCCAACATTTCTATATATTTACTTACTTATTATTTTGAGACAGGGCTTCACTAACTGGTGATGATTGCCCTGAAACTACAATGTTGGCCAGGTTCCCCTCAAACTCACAGAGATCCACCTGCCTTTTGCCTTCCCAGTGCTGGAATTAAAGGTGCGCACCACACGTCAGGCTGCTGGTCTCACCTTTAAGCAGCATCTTATCAGAGGAGAGAGATTGTGTGTGGGGCGGGGGAGGGAAGGGATGGCCAGATTTCTCAGACTGCAGCAGCTGTCACTTAGCAGAGAGAGGGAAGATTCTCAAGCAATTCCCTCCCCATGAACTGTAATGTACAGTTATGAAGGTGAGGAAAGGTGTTTATTTAGAGCTGTACGGGTTTTTTAAATAATCGTTCTCAAGTTGGGAGCATTAATGTTAATTTATTTCTGTGTTTGTAGTCCTTTTGCCCAATACCATGAAGACTCGAATATATATTCTGAAAGGAAAGACCCTGCAACTTCTCATATTCACCACTGTATCTATGTATAATAACTTATTGATAAATAATAACAAAAATTGAATATAATGTCATGATTGTTGATGTCAAGGTCCAGTTCCATCTACCCTTACCAAGTAGAGGAAATGATTCTTATTATTTGGCTTCTGTGTGAGTATGTACGGGTGTTAGGAAAGCAATATAATTTTACCAAATAAGAAACTACTATGAGTTTCAGTTCACAGGAGGGGAAGACATTTTTACCAACTCCCATCTGAAAGAGGGCTAATATCCAAAATACATAAATAACTCAAGAAACCTGATAGATACTTTGCTGAGCCTTGATGCAGAGAGAGGGGCTTGGTCCTGCCTCATCTTGGTATGCTAGACTTTGTTGATTCCCGACCTTACACCATCTGAGGAGTGGATGGGGGCAGTGGGATGAGAAGGAAGGAGGAGAGGAAGAGGAAACTAGGGTTGGTATGCAAAATGAAAAAAAAAGTAATTTAAATAATCCCCCCAAACCAAATAACTCAATTAAAAAATGAGGTGCATATCTAAACAGACGTCTCAATGGAGGGCACTCAAATGGCTAAGAAAGGCCTAAAGAATTGTTCAGCAACCTTAGCCATCAGTGAAATGCAAATCAGAACTACTTTGAGATTCCTTCTTATACCTTTCAGGATAGTTAAGATCAATACGACAAAGGACAGCTCCTTTACATCTCTCTCTCTTTTAAAATACTTTTAGATTTTTTTTATGTATATGAGTGTCTTACTGGCACACATGTCTGTGTACCATATGTGTACCTGACGCCCTCTGAGTTCCGAAGAGGTATGCTCAAATTAGATTTAAGAACACTTGTGAGCTGAGCTGCCCTATGGGTGCTGGGGATTGAACCCAGGTTGTCAAGAACAGGTGCTCTTAAATGCTGAGCCATCTCTCCAAGTAGAGCCATTTATCCAGGTGCCCCTCCCATATCTTTAGAACAGGGATTGCGCTGGGCGGTGGTGGTGCACGCCTTTAATTCCAGCACTCGGAAGGCAGAGGCAGGC
>NC_022016.1:64347160-64358885 GCF_000317375.1 Microtus ochrogaster
AGAAGAAGAAGAAGAAGAAGAAGAAGAAGAAGAAGAAGAAGAAGAAGAAGAAGAAGAAGAAGAAGAAGAAGAAGAAGAAGAAGAAGAAGAAGAGGGATGTGAATCTCCTTCATTGGGTAAAATGGTTCCATGTACTGTTCAGACTTCAGAATTTCAGAATGCCAAGCTTTATTGGAAAACTGATTTCAATCTCTAAGTGTGGTACTGGTGGCAGAGGGGACCTCACCTTTGTGGTAAATGACTACGAAATGCATTGCATTGTAATAAAATGACTGCAATTCTGGTGAACTGTCCATAGAGACACAAAAAACAAAGTGACCCCAGGTGTTTGGAGTGAGGTGGTGATGCTGTGTAGCATTTCCTTTCAGGATGACAAGACCATTTCAGTGACAAGACAGAGCAGCTGTGATCACCTGCTTGATATGTTTGAAGCATGGAACCTACTGGCATTGCCTCATGGCGAGATAAGAAAGGTTCATGATGTTGATAAGGCCCCTTGCAAAGGTTATGTGGTGGTAGACAATTACTAGGTGGAGGGATGGGGAGGAGACTATTTATTTGTTCAGCTGCCTGAGAATCAGTAGGAAATTTGTTGCTGAGAAGCTGTCCTTGGATCATACATGGTCTTGTAAGTGCCACCAAGAAATTTATTGGTTCATCAACCTGTATCCATTTTCCATGACCTATTGGTAGCCCCCGAGTCTGAGCTGAATAAACATAGTTTCTTATGGCTCCTCATAAACTTCAGGAGACAGGCATGGTAGGAATGCCTCAACCTTTGTTTCACTCCTTATTGAGTCCTGTGTCCTCAAATGTATTACAGGGGCAACATTTCATACATCCGCATCCTATTCATTCCATTAGATTGTGAAATTTCTGCTCGCACACCACACGTTAGAGGAGAGAAACAGAAGCTTGCAGATTTAAACATCTTCTTGAATTCACATAACCCACGTAGTGCTTCACACAATGTTCCTCATATTTCTTCTTTGGTTCTTCACACAAAGTTTGGATCATTCAGCTTAAGTGAACACAAGAGGACAAAGGAAGGACCGTAGGAGTAGAGCTTTGGAGTTTTCTGTTGTGACTGAGATGCCTCTTATCAGAGGAAGCAATCATTGATACTTCTTTACCAGGCTAGATCTCACCTCAGGTCTGTCATATCCGGGACCTCCCAGTGGTTCATGTAATCCAGATATGGAATCAGACATACTTCTTTCAAACTCAGGGCATTGCACGTGCCTTTCTCGATCTCTGTTTGGAGATGTCATAGCTCCTTATTTATTTTAAATTTTTGCTGCAGCATGCCTGTGTCTATGTTTCATTGGAGGAAAAAGGAAGAGGATCCACAGCTGGAGATCCCATTTGGAAAACACCCAGCTTTATTATCACAGGCCTTGTAGAACAGATGCCGGGAAGAAATGAGGAGGTGAAGGGTATTGGAACTGCAAAAGCAAGAGAGAAATTATCCTTAAAAAGTTCATTAACAAGTCTGTGGTATTATTCTTGAAGGGGAATGAGCCTGTTCTTTCTTTCTTTCTCTCTTTCTCTCTTTCTCTCTTTCTTTCTTTCTTTCTTTTAGCATTTTCAGCAAACTTTCAGAAAAAAAGAAACACGCTTTATAGATAAAAATTTTCAGTAGATATCACAGTCACTCCCAAAATTTCTAGTTCATTATGGTAACATAGAACTTGGTCCTGAGACCCTGTGCCTTCAGAGCTCAGATTGAGATCCAACATTTCTGTGTTTCATTAAATATTGCTGTATTTTGTGTGTTCAGGTCAAGTGGAACCCTTCTAAGTTACTCTGTGCCATGTAAACCATGCTATTTTAGAATACACTTTGACTTGAGAGACTGCATTTTACAAGCAGATTTTGACTCCTTGCTTATTATAGCTCCCAATGTCTTATAGTTTTAAATATTCTATCACAGTGTATAAAGCAATATACAGGACAAGGGACCCAAAACTGTATAAAAGGTCAGTCTTGTGTGTGTGTGGTGTGTGTGTGTGTCTGTGTGTGTGTGTGTGTGTGTGTGTGTATTTTAAAACCTAAGTCTCTATTTATTTTATCAAAAAAGACTAGAGAGTCAAATTCTGGGGTAAAAACCTGCTAGCTCAGAGAGGCAGAGAAAATACCCAGTTGTTTTCTTCTCAGTTGATAGCTGAGAAAAAGCACATTCTCCTATGTTGTCTCAAACCAAAAAGACCACCAAACTGATCGTCCCTCTCTGCTCTTTCCTCTACATCTCTCTATCCATCTTTCTGATGCCCTCTTACTCTCCATAGTTACTTCCTATCAGCTGGTTGCTTGCTCCACCTATTGACTTGTGGAATGCTGTTTTTATTTAATCCTGTTCACAATAAGCAGAAAACTCTTGGGTTAAAGTGTTATGCCAGGGGTGAATCACAACATAACTAGAAACAGGCATTTCCAGTAATAACATAATTTTTGCTTTCACAGTGTGATCAAATATCCTGCAAAATTTCCCCCCATTTACATAAAAAGGGAAAGTTTTAACTCCAATGCAGTAAAACTTTTTACAATAATGAAGGTATTTCTGTCAACCTTTCCACAATGTTCAACTTTGTTGTACTTGGTAGTGTTATGAATAAGTATTTATGAGTTCAAATTTCTGTAAAATATTTGGACCAGTCTCATATGAACTCAGCAATTTGGATATCCTGAGTGGTTTGTACTCTGAAGCTGATCTTTGGGTGGTATTGTCAACTTAATTGCAATCATGGCTAGGTAGAAGACAGCAGTCAATTCAAAGGTGTCCACTTTTTGCACAGAACCTGGTGGCAGAAGTAGGATGAATGTTCTAGTCTGGGGATCCGAGTGGGGATTTCAGGCAGGTCAGCTGGAGACAGGCAATACCATTGGCCAATTTGCTCTTTTTCTTGGAACAGATTCTCTTGATGGTTCATACTTTATTTTTTCAGATGTTTTTCTTATCAAATGGTTTTTGGATTCCTTAGTTGAATGCCTTTATTCTTCTGGAAAGATAAAATCAAAACCTTGTCCTGATCCTAACTCTGGGGGCATATAGGGGGGATTTCCTTTTTTTCGCAGGTTATATCTTTCCTGGGGCAATTTTCTTTTGACAACAGAAAAGGTATTCTCTTTCAATTAACTTTTTCTTTAAATTTTGAAATGAGGAAGGTTGTTTCCTAATTTTCTGATAAATTGTCATACAGATATCCAAAGGGGCTATACTAGTTTGTACTCCCACCAGCAATGGAGGAGTGTTCCCTTTACTCCACAACCTCTCCAACATAAGTTATTATCAGTGTTTTTGATCTTGACCGTTGTGACAGGTGTAAGATTGAATCTCAGAGTTGTTTTCGTTTTGCATTTCTCTGATGTCTAAGGATGTTGAGCATTTCCTTAAGTGTCTTTCAGTCATTTTAGATTTCTCTGTTGAGAGTTCTCTCTTTAGGTCTGTACTCCATTTTTTTATTGGAATATTTGTTCGTTTGATGACCAATTTCCTAAGTTCTTTGTATATTTTGGAGATAAGAACTTTTTCTCAAGACTCAGCAATACCACTTTTGGGGATATATACAAAGGATGTTCAATCGTGCCACAAGAACATGTGCTCAACTATGATCATAGCAGCAATGTTTGTCATAGCCAGAACCTGAAAACAACCTAAATGCCCTTCAACTGAAGAATGTATAAGAAAAATGTAGTACATTTATACAATGGAGTACTACACAGCATAAAAAATTATGGCACCTTAAAATTTACAGGCAAATGAATGGATCTAGAAAACATCATATTGAATGAGGTAACCCAGACCCAGAAAGACAAATATATGTACTCATTCATAAGTGGTTTTTAAACATAAAGCAAAAAAAAAACAGCCTACAAATCACAATCCCAGAGAACCTAGATAACATTGAGGACCCTAAGAGAGACATACATGGGTCTATTCTACATGGAAAGTAGAAAAAGACAAATCTCCTGAGTAAATTGGGAGCATGGAGACCATGGTGGAGGGTTAAAGGGGAGGGTAGAGGCAGGGATGGAGAAGAACAAAGAAAAATGTATACCTCAATAAAAAAGATTTTGAAATGAAATATACCTTAGCAGGTGTGGATAAATATACCTATATTCCCCTTTCTCTTTATATATAAATTTAAGGTTTAAGTGTTTTTATTTTGAGATCACAAAGGACATGCACTTCAAATGTTAGCCTGCCTTTGGCAAATGTTTTATGTATTTAAATTACTTTAATTTTTATGTGCTTTCCTCTGCCTCCTAAGTGTTGTCATTAAAGGTGTATGTCTCCCAAGTACTGAGTTTAAAGTTGTGAACCATCATGTAGCTATGAAGATTCCCTATAACAGCTATTCTCATAGGTTTGTCCTGGTTTCGTTTGGGTCTCCAATTCTCCTTAATTTTTAGTGTTATGTATAAACTTTCAAGCTTTTCAGCTTTTCAAATGTGTTATCTATCACTGTTTCTGATTTATTCTGAATTTGTTCCCTGGAAATTTTTAATATTCTAGTCTTAATTAAACATGATGCCAATTTGCCCACCATTTCATTATTTTCAGATGTTTTCTGGTTGCTCATAAGTGTTTTTTAATCTAAGGAAGTTGTTCTGTCATCCAGAGCAGTATCGTTTTTAAAAACAGGCAATTAATCTTTTAATTGCTCTGTGAATGACTCTCTCTAATACTGACAGGGAATAATTGAATCAAATTTGATATCAGAGCCTTAAGGAGGCCCCCTAGGGTGTTTCCTGATGGCAAAGGGTTTCTTTACCTGTCCCTGTTGATCTGCATTTTATTAGTACAATACCAACATTTGCCACACCTTCTGCATACTCCAGAAGGTTGTATACTCCAGTATGTAATATCTCTTGGAAAAAAATACTGTTTCTAGGAATGCCTTGCCTATAACCCTTTTTAAAATGACCTTAATTACTACAATTAAAACATCTGACACTTTTAATTTACCTAAAACTTTTAGAAATTACTTTTCCTATCAGAGTAGCATCATAAATGTGAGATCCAAAATCAGCTATATTTCTAATCCATTCATTTATTGATGCTGATCTTGCCTTCAAAGGCCAACAATCCTTTTGTATTATGAATTAGCATTTTCAAAAGTCAAAGATTTGATTAGTAGTTATCTAACTTCTGGTTCTAATACTATTCTGTTTACAATTATAGTCAATCTTTGCAAAAGAAAAAAATCAACGAGGACTTTTTTTGGACCTTGTATAATTTTAGTAAATGACTCAAATCTCTTTTCTGATTCTTCAACCTTATCCCAAGTATTTAAAGCTGCTAAATGACATAGCATCATGTCATGTTCATCAACTTCAAGCAGCCTTTGTAAATCAATAAACCTTCACCTAGGAACTGATCTTGGGAAATATATAAATACCTGTATACTATTTTATTGTACTATGGCATTAAATTCCTCTTTCTACCACATTTGCCATTGTAACTGAGAACCAACTTCTAATATTGATGTTACTAAATCTTTCCAATCTTTGGGGTGATTCTCTTCTGAGTTACCCATGAATTTAATATCTGCTTTTTTATACAGTAAATGCATACTTATTTGTGGGTTTCTAATTCCTTTTTCCCAATTTTATCAAGAATAGAATATCTGCTCTTAAATGGTAAGGCCTGCACCTTCTCATATTCACCACTGATATATGATGAATAATATTCTACTGATAAGCAGTAATAAATATTGAGTATATTATCATGATCCTTGATTTTAAAATCCATTTGCATCTGTTCTTACCAAGTAGAGGAATTGATTCCTATCATTTGGCTTCCACGTTACAGAGGCACCATGAGTATTGTATTACCAAGTAAGAAACAACAAGCTGCAGCATACAGAATGGGAAAAGATTTTACAAACTCCACATTTAATAGAAGACCAATATTCAAGATGTGTAAAGAACTCTATAAACTCAATGTCAAAAAAATTTAAAAACTTAATTAACAAAAGGGGTACAGATCTAAACAAAGAAGTCTCAATACAGGAAATTCGAACAGTTGGTTTCCAGGCCTAGTTGGAGGTAGAGTTGCATAATAAGAGACACATCTGTTATTTGGGAGAGTCTTCATGGCCTCCTCCTGTGGGTGCAACCAGATACTCAGTTCTAATACTTATTGTCTCCTTGTACCACTTTAGACCAACATCTCAATGTGCCAGAAACAAATGCATGTCTATGAAAGGAGGAAGGAGACAAATTGAAGGAACACCTCTTGAGACCTGACTCATGATGCACTTAGCATTTTTAATTCAGCAATTTGTTTTAAGTGCATTTTACTTAAAGGAGGAATCATCATTCCCCTTGCAACTTTTAGATGAAAAGCTATGCCATTGAGCTCGTACATGATTTTCCTACCACCAAATTGGGTTTCAACAGTTCAGAAATTTGACTCAATGTTTTTAGCTCAATTCCTTCACTATTTCTTGTCGCCTTCATTCTCTAACATCACCCTCCTCTCATCTGAGCAAGGCCCGCAAGCTTCAGGACATCCACCATTTCTTCCTTTTTCTCTTTCCTTCTCTGGCATCGCAGTCTGGGGACAGCACAGAGACGGTGACTGACTGGGGAAAGGGTGAGGCCCATTCTGGACTTCAGGCTCAGCTTCTCATTGACTGGGGGCTTGAAGGTAAAGTTTTGCAAAAGAACAGTGAAGAAAATGAATAGCTCAGACCTGGCCAATTGTTCTCCTAGGCAGGCTCTCTTTCCTGTGAGACAAGAACAGAAGATGAGTCACTTTCTCAGCTGATTTTAGCGCCTGGAGGGACTGATGCTCCCAACTGCCTACTGTAACTACTTAGCTGACCATGAGCTTTGTGTCCATCTAATTATGTCTAATGTCTTTCTGATTTGGCCATTAGAGCCCCCATTCAAGCTGGCATTTTCTGATCTTGACCTAACAGTATGTCCCAGACTTGTATTTTAATCTTGCCATTTTCCCTGGTGTCCTGGTTCCTTGCATTGACTAATGTTAAGGAAAGACTTAGACAAGAGGCATTCTCACAACTCTGGAAGCTATTCTCTGGGTCACCTGACGCCATACACAATGAACTTGGTGTATTTATCAAATTGTGTGTATAGACACATGTATTTACACGTCAGTCTCTGTAGCGAATTTCTAGGTTCACACCATTCTTCTTTGATGGCCCAGGACAACCCTAGCATGCCACTGTTCTCTCCCTCAGTGAACATTTTCACCATGTATCTCAACAGCATTGCAGATTTCTACAAGGTCTCTAATCCATCTTTAAGCCAACATTTCCTATCCTTTTCTCTTTTGTGCCTTCCCCTCCTCACTTGTTGAGTCTTTCTCTTTATCTTCCTAGAACTGCTGGGTCTAGGGTCTTGCATATTCTGGAAAGCATACTTTTTCTGAGCAGCATCCCTGTTTATATAGCTGTTAACTATTTCATTTGAGACAGGATCTACCTAGTTTTCCCAGGATGCATTTCTCCTCACCATTGCACTTCAAATTAAGCCCATTTCCCTCTAAGAGTCTATCCCTCATCATATCTTGAGAATCTGAAAAATCTTATGAAGTTTTCAGATGTCCACCTTAGTGAAGAGTCTGTATATATAGGTCTTCATTCTTAGGGTTTTGAGAAAAAAAATTGAAGCAAGTTGAAATACCCAGGTAAGTCATGGAAGACTGAAAAATAGAGGGATCTTAAGCAGTGCCAAGTCCAGGGATGGACTGCATCAAAACATAAAGTGGAATCACCGTGGGCCATCTGGAGAAGTTTTAATTAAAGCATAGTATTATGGGATGAGAGGAGGGAATGGCTGGGTGGAGCTCTGAACTCTGTTCCCTCATCACAACTCACCCATTGAGAAAGGGAGAAAGGATTCTCTCTTCTTAAACTGTCCATTCTCCAAAAAGTGCTCTGAATTGAAGAGTTCCGGGGTGGCCCACTCTTTGGGGTCACTGTGTAGTGCAGTCAGGTTGGTTAGAAGTGTGGTGCCCTAGAAATGGCAGCAAAAAGTCAAGGCTTGATATATAGAACAGACCCGCAAGGAAGTAATGGTAGATAGTTCTTGAGCTCTCATGCATGACTCTTCCCACTTAGTACCTTCTCCTTTGTCGAGATAACTTTGCATTGACTGTGAGTGCCTTCTGGGGATATTTTAGTCCATTAGGTTGCTCTTTAATACTGGACACAAGTTTATAGGAAGAAGTCTGTACTGGTCTATGGAGAAACATGTTAGTATCCAAAGGAGAATAAAGATGCAGGCAAGAGTAAAGACCAAATCAGCCTCCTCCTACTTTAAGGACAGGGGCAGATCTATGAAGAAAATGATAAGACTTCCATCTGTGCTTTTCCATTTTTAAGCCTCACTGTGGAGGACTCTGATCCCATTCCTCAGGGTTAGGAGCACATCAAGAAAGCAGAGTAAGCAATCCCACTTCACTGAGCTCCTTGGAACCATGCACACTCTCAAGAGTGTGCCTTTACTTCACACTGAATCGTATATCCTATCAGGGATTTTCCCATCCTTCCTATCTCTCTAGACTTTGTCATGTCCATCCCTGATTCTGAGAACCACCTTAGGACAGGTGGCCCCTTGCTATCTGAGTCCCACATCTGCTGCACAGCTAACAGTGAAATGTGCCATGAACGTGAATACTGTGTTTCCTCCCATGATTTTATTACACACTGTGTAGTATGCTTTCATCATCTTATGCTATAATGAACATATTTCCAGAGTTAAACAAGAAATGGTAGCAGAATTTCCCTGACTGTGGGTAGCTCTCTCCCACAAGCTGACAACCTGAATGGAATAAAAAGGGTGGAAATGGGGGTGAAGAACCTCCCACAGGTTTTCTCTCTAGTTCCTAGCCCCCACGATGTGATCTGATTGGCCCGTTTGCCCCTTCTTGTCATGCTGAACCTTGTGTGTTTCATCACAACCAAGAAAATTTTGAGATCTGATAATACATGGTCAAAAGAAGAAGAGAAGAAACTATAACTGTTTGGGAGCATGTAGGGTGTAAGATTCAGGAAACCCTGTGCAGAGATATTGAGAGCACTGGGAGACACGATGGGGATTCCCTCTTTAAAGAGAGGGTATTTAACAGGGACTCATGGAGAGACATCAGAGGAGATCCTTTTAATATCAAAATACTACAGTCCTGTGGAGGAAGCATATGTTGATCAGAATTATCAGAACATGTTTGCTCCTGGACTTCCCTCTTTCTTTAATATTAGAGAGATATTGTACAAACCTAATTTCCATAGGCCACAACTTTCTAATCTCAAAAATGAGATGGAGAGTTATTCTGAAAAGTTGATTAGACATTTTGAAGATTAGAGTCAACAGCACACAAATATCACTTAGTAGCTATTGGCACTCTGTCCCTTTCAAATACTGAATTTTTGAAAAGGTTTCCCTCATGAGACAGAAATCATTTGTATGAAAGTTATAAGCCTGTGGTTCACTGTTTTAGAAACAACAGTCTCCCCGTAATGGTGGCACAGGGGCCTCAAGTTTCATCCACATTTCTAACTCATAGTTTCAAGGCCTGTGTAGCAGAATTTTCTAGCACAAGCCTGCAGTTCCTTAGTCTTGAGAGCTGCTCTCTCAGGTATCATCTAGCAGAGAACTGCTGACTGTGTTAGCCCACATTAGCACCAGAAGACGCTAGGATGCATTTATCAAACAAAGCCAGGCTTCGCCACTTTCCCCACTGTATATGTAGATATCTGTTTAGATGCATGGAGGAAAATTAGTATTTTAGCAGACATACTATCTTTCTGCCCAATTTAAATGATCTCTTGATGAAGGAATATATGTCTCTATATGTTAGGTTCTTAAGATGAGGTCAAAAATAGATATCTGATTCTAGGACAGGAACCAAAAGCTACGGAGAAACCCTGTCTCGAAAATCCCCCCCCCAAAAAAAATCGATATCTGAGGCTCGGAATGTATAGTTACCTTTGGCAAGTGGAATCCGTTCAAACTGGTGTCCTTTGAGACTTCCCTGGGAACATTCAAGGGCACAATGTTTCCCATTCTCTGCACCTCATGGATGACACTATTGGTGTAAGGCGTGGACTCTCAGTCAGCCAGGCTTACTTGCCTCATCTGGCCAATCACTCTGTCAATCTCAGCCTGTACTTTTTCTGAAAGAAAACAGGAGATCTTATTAAGTTTCAAATTTAGTTATTCCTCATAAGTTGTCTTGCTTTCATTTCAGTCTGGTGTTCTAGCTGTAAAGACATTTTATTAATCTTTTAAAAGATTGACTTAAAGGACAAATCAACAATTTACTGATTTTTCTCTAAGCCTACAACATAATCATAACTTTCCCAAACTGAACAGCTGTGATCAGCATGGCTAACTTTAGCGCAGTACCTAGACTGGTATGAGTGAGTTCCTTTCCCAAAGAGCATTATAAACAATTCACATTCATGAGTTTCATAGTCCTAGAGCCTGGGGATGCTAAGTGCATGGCACCAAGATGTTTCTTATCTGGTAGGAACAATTTTCTGTCTCATGGATTAGAAAGCTTCACTGGGTTCTCATCTCAAAGGCAGAAATAAGGCTCTCTAATACTTCTTTATAAAGAGATAATACATTTTTAGGACAGTATATTTCTGTCAGGGGAGGGTGTCTCATGGCACAAACATATACATAAATAGAGATACACATATGGATTTTGAATTAAATAGAAAAATATTTGGGGATGGAGGATATTTCAAGTAGTAAAGTGATTGCCATGTAAACAAAAGGACCTAAGACTTATAATTAATGTAAAAAAAAAAAACTAGGTATGGTGACATGGGCATCTAATACCAGGATACAACTAGGGAGGTGGTGGCAGACAGATCCCTGTGAGTTAGTGTCCAGGCAGTGTAGACTGCTTGAATAGTTCCAGGTTCATGAGAGATTCTGCCCAAAAAGTGGATGGTTTCTGATGAGTAATGGTAGCAGATGTTTGCAGCTATGCCATGGCTTCCACATGTGTGTGCATGCACGCACACACATAAACACACAAACACAAACATGGGTAGTTCTTTAAACAAATATTTCTTTACCTCATGGGAAGCACTCTGATTTTCTCCATCTCCATTTCTTTTTAAGGCAAAATAGTTGGCCCGTATCTACTAAATTGATTTTATACCTCATGAATAAACTGTTTGAAAAAACAAACATGAAAAAACTTTGTTCTATGACAGGAAAAATGCATCTATCCTCTAATAATTAAACTTTTCTAGAATCTGGAAGAATGCACATAATAGCATGGACCACTCTCCCTGATGAATGCCATTCACTGGAGAAAGGAACAATGCATCGAGCAGAGACATGGAAGAGTATCTGGTAATCTATGGTGGAAAACAACAGTAATTCTTCAATTATCAAATTCATGAAGGGATTTGAAATGACTTCAGGAGGTAGTACCTGAGAAGATTCTTCTAGAATGGGCAAAGACTGTGATAGAATACTTGATATCATGTCTTACAGGCAAGAATTAGAAGAATAAGGACAGGGCCAGGAGAGGACATAGAGTGTAAAAATGGCACCACCCAGGGTGGGTGGGGTTGAAGTGAAAAGACAGAAAGGTGACAACACAGTGCATTGAACACCAGAACAGCGTTTGAACAGAATTCAGGGGAAATGGGAAGGCCTACTGACAATGGAAGAGGAACATGAATGGATGCACTTTGTAAATGTCTCAGTCCTGAGAGAACATGGAGAG
>NC_022016.1:64359032-64364880 GCF_000317375.1 Microtus ochrogaster
AATGGGAAGGCCTACTGACAATGGAAGAGGAACATGAATGGATGCACTTTGTAAATGTCTCAGTCCTGAGAGAACATGGAGAGAACATGCCCGTTACCCAGGGCACATTGCCTCACAGCTATGGCCCTTCTTCTCACTTCAACATGTTTTCTTCTAGTGCCATTTAAGCTTTGGCTTTCAGAATTCTGCTCTGTCCAGTGAGGTCACTACATGTTCACCTTGGACTTCTGGGTAGAGAGCCATGCAGAGCAGAGCCCAGCGCAGGGTCGTGGGTATTGTGCATTTGTTTAATCAGAAGATTTGTGAGTATCCCAATGCTTGCTTTCTGATGCTCAGGAACACATTTGAAGCAGGCATTTAAAGTGATTTCCCCTTAAGCTCCTGAGCAAGCAGCTTTATCAAGAGTAATATCGTGTCTCTAGGGACTCACACTGGCACACAAGGTCTTCGTCACCCTGGGGTATGAGTTCAATAGGACTCATTAGAAAAGATATTACTGTGATCCCCTCAGAAAACATTTCCTGTTCCAAGTGCTGGAGGCTGATCAAAAGCTTCTGGTACTCAGGTGGATGAATAGCAAGACAACTATTTTCTTCTGACTATGTTTTTGGGAAAGATTTAGTAGGACAGTCACAGAACAGGATAAACACACACACACACACACACACACACACACACACACACTCATTTGGCTTTCAGCATCAGCCACATCTCTAAATCACTCTCTGACCTAAGAGGTTCACATCACATTTATCTGCTTATAAAAAAAAGAACAATATACATATGTTAACAAGCCATATCATCAGTAGGAGATACCGCAGGCACATATCAAATACTGTGCAAACGTTTTTGCTGATCTCAGAAGGAATCAAGTGAATTCTCTGTGTTTGTTGATTCTTTGATCTTCCCTTTAATCTTTAACAAGAAAAATCTTGCTGATTCCATTAATTATTCTTTGGGATATAATTCTATTTTTACTAACTTCCGGTAGAATCGTCATTCTTTATACTGCACATAATGTTATAGTCTCCCACCTACAATATAAAGTCAATAATTGGCCTTTTTTTCTGGGAATAAAATGTTGATTTTATTGATACTATACCAGGAGGATGAAATGTGCTTTAACAAATGAAAAATTTTACTATTGGGCCCCTGAGCAGAGAAGGAATCCATAATCTAATGAGTCAAATCTTATAAGAAGGATCCAGCGATGTGTATTTGCCAGGAGTCTATTGAGGTGAGAGCATTAAAAATAGTGTTATAGTTTGATTTTAAACTGATTTTAAACAGGCTCAAGTTTTAAATATTTGTTTCCTAGCTGTTAGGACAATTTTAAGATGTTCTGGAACGTTGGCAGGTGCTGCTCAGCTGGAAAAAGTCAGTCGTAGGAAGTGGGATTCCTGTGGAGGTCTCAAAGCCCTGGGTCCGGGCTATTTTCTGCTCTTTGCTCTTCCATTACACAAACAGGCTCCACCATCTCTTTTTCTCACTTTTACTCTTCCATGACGGACCAACACCCATTGAAAATATGTGACAAAATAAACCTCCAGCCTCTTAAATTGTTTCTGCTTGTTATTGAAACAAAACAGAGAAGTATTAAATACATTCATCCAGCTGCTTTCTGTCTGCTTGAGTATGGCTGGACAGTGTTTATAAGACATCACATGAAGGCTGATGCCACACCCAGACCTTATAAGTTATCTCTAACTTTCAGTTGAACTTTGCCTGTGTCTTGTAGTTGGGGCTGAGAGGGAGTGAATAATTGACCTTAGACAAACACATTAAAAACAGCTCTAATGTTTAATTGCTATTTTCTCTTTGTATTCAATTTCTTCATAAATAAAGAGAAAATAAAGGATAAAAGACAAGGAGGGGCATGAAAAAGAAGTATCTCTCATTTACAGGCAGGGAACCCTTTATTTCTAATAATGATCCAGATTTAATATTACTAATTATTTATTTATTTATTATGCATACAATATTCTGTCTGTGTGTATGCCTGCAGGCCAGAAGAGGGCACCATTATCTAAGCTTCAGATTCATTCTCTCTGGAAGCATTATGTACTCACAGTATGGTAAAGTCAAAACATCCACAACTGCTATCTGCACACATTCCAGAAGAGTGTCCAGGAGAGCACACAGTGTGACACATAAACACAGAAATATGGAAATACGAGCCAGGTGAATTCCACTAAAAATCGTGAACTCCTGAATCAAGGAATTGATAGGTACTGAAACAAGTACAATACTACATCAAACCTGCAAAAGTATTCTAGTAAAATTCATCAGTGTCTTGGAGTATATATGCAAGCAGATGGATTCAATAAAGGATCTGGAGAGGAAAGTCAACAATAGAAAGGGAAAGGTCAGTTACATGGATGACTATATCAGCAATGTGGTTGAAAAGATCAGCAAAATGGAAGACACGTGCAGAAGGAAAGTGAAGTTCTGATAAAAAGTGGAAATGTTAAAAATGAATAGTTAAAGTATTCAAAAAAACACAGTAAAAACCATTAGCAACAGACTAAGCTATAGAGAAGACTATCAGGAATGGAGCCCAGTGTTGAGGACACACTTCATTTCAACACCCACTAGGGAATAATTAGCATGACTACAAAGTCTAAGAACTCAGGGATACAATCAGAAACTAGATCTATGTGATCACAGGATCGCAGGGTCACAGATAAAAATCAAATATCTGGGATAAACATTCATAGAGAATCAATTGAATGAATTTATAGCAGACATTTTCCCAATTGTAGAGAAACAAATAGATTTTCAAATCCAAGAGGATTTTAGACCTTAAAATAAACAGACCAGAGGAAAGAGCCTTAGTGATATATAAAAGATGTAAAACAAACAAACAGACAAAAATCCTATAACATCAAGTCACATGCAAAGTCATAGAAATTAGGGTATCAAATCGTTCATCATCAATCCCCAAGCCAAGAAATGATATGGCGCAGTTTGTGCTCTGAAAGTAAATAAATGTCAACTCTGAACTCTATTCCCAGAATTGGTATCTTTTAAAATTGACAGAGAAACAAAAATATTTCAGGAAAAGTGCAAATCAAAGCATTTCAGGAGCACTAATCCAAGAAGACTAAAGATGTTTAAAGGATTATTATACACAGAATAAAAAGAATCCTAGTTGTGAGGACATAGGAAAAAATAAATTTCATGAAAAAGTATGGTTGAGCGGATGAGTGCTAGGGAAACATCCATAATGTCTAACACAAAAAAAAAACAAGCAATCTTCAATAGTAATAGAAAAAAAAGTAAAGTATAAATAAACTAGACAAGAAAAAAATAACATAATCACAGTAGTTAGTTTGTATAGTTCAATAATCATGTTAAATGTAATTGGTTCTATCAGAGAGAGACACAGACTAGCTGACCAATTAAAATCCTAGAGCAAAGTGTGTGCTGTCTCTGTGAAACAAATCTTACTGGTAAAGATAACGACAAAATTAAGAATCAAAGAAAGGAAAGCAATTTATAGAGCAAACAGAAGTGAAACAAGCTGACACGGCTATTCTGATTTCAGGTAAAACAGATATTAAATCCAATAGTCAGTTGTGATAATGTCATTGCATGAGGGCAACAGTTAATAAATCATAACAATTGTAAAAAAAAAGTTATACACAAGCACACTCTTTTACATTCCTGATACACACATAATGGAAGGAGAGAACCTATTCCTGAAAGTTGTTCTCTGACTTGAGTGCATCCACACACGTAACAAACGTACACATGTGCATGCATACACACTATATACAATGCAGTGAAAATGTTTTAAACACACACAGCATTCTCCAATATGTAAACACACATTCTCCAATATGTACAAACCGCAGTAGTGTGGGACTACTGTATCAGGCTTAGTAGAAGGAAACACATTTAGGAAAAAAATCCAGCCCTTGTAGGTAACTTCACCATACAACTGTTTTCCATATTCATGAACGTGACTGACAGATGTGGAGAGTATTTGCATGACTATAAGGAATACACATAGAAAATGGGACAAAGTTGGGGGTGACATTTGAACCCTAGAAGTTTATATTTTCTACCATTAGACTGATGCTTCATGTCAATGGGAATGGGCACAGTGAATTTTTAGTTATCTTACACGTCCAGAGGCAAAAATAGGACAAATGATAGTTTCACATGGACACTGATATCGAATTTTTATTCATAACACCCTAAACCTAGGTATAATTCATTTATCTAACTATAGATAAACCAACAACAATTCAGATAGTGCACTGCTAGTGTGAAGATAACAAGTAACAGTATACAAACAAGAATCTCAATACAAGAAGATGTGCTAGAAAATTCCTTCTGAAGGTGACTCTGAGGAAGGAAGAGAGTGGCATGGGAACAAGAGTCCAAGTAAACAATAAATTTCCATTCTCTAAATGATACCAGCATTCCCATAGGCATGTCTATAGACCAATATAAATATCAAAATAGTTCAAATAAATAATAGAAGTGTTTTGTGTATAGTAAGTTTCTTGTATTAACAAAAACCATTAAAGTCAAGAGGAGGACTTAAAAGGTACTTAGATCAAACTCAGTATTTCAAATGTTATCATATTAGCTACAAAATGCTATTTGCAATACCCTTCACAGACATGTAAAGAAGAGTGCTTACCTGGCACATCAGTGATGCCTGCAAACAAAAGGCCTCATCCAGTAGCCTCAGCATCTCCTGAAACTGACTATCCTGGTACTCAAAGCGCTCCCAAAAGGTGATAGAGCAAATGATATTGGAAACTGCATTGTTGATACTGAAGTGAGGGTTGAAAGGCTGTCCTGGGAGTGGAGAGAGGGAGGGATGAGTCCTTCAAAGTTATTCATTTGTTTCTATTTCCTACACTAAATTAACTTGATATGACAGAGGAACTCACATTACAGAGGTCCATGGAAGAGGCTCTGGTCAGAGCATACTACATAAAGACTGACATGTTCCAGGGATTCTGCTAATACATAGGAAGCCCAACTGATGACCAGGCCTTAGGTGCAGCAGTGCGTCTAATGACCATCTGTGTGCTTACCTGCAGAACTCCCAGCTCATGGTCAAGGCTACATGTTCACTGCCTCATCCTCAATTTGCCCAAGGGCAAGCACTTAGATATTTAGGAGGAATGTGCTCAATGAATGAGAGGGACACAGCCTCCTACCCCTGCCCTGTGGAATGCCCACCTTCCTCCTCTTTTATGACTTCCACAAGATAGCTGGCCTCCTCCTGTATGCACTGCTCTAAGCTCTTCTTTCCCAACCCAAAATTCCTCAGGGTCATCAGAGTGAACCTTCTTTGCTCCTTCCATGTTTGGCCACTGGAGAAGAGCACTCCTGGAAAGAAGACATTCAACATTATGACACTGAAATTCTGGTCTAAAAGTCCTCATGAACTCAATGACATGTGCAATGGAAAAGATGAGGCAATAAGGGCTTTTTGTAACTGTCTAGAGAGAATACACCAAAGCAAGAAACAAGATGGCTAACGTCCTGGTGATCAGCAGCATCACAAACTAGTATTTCTTATGTATTTTGTAATCTACTCTTTAAGGAACACTGCATGTTTATTAACAAGCAGCAACAGGTCCATTCCCACTGCTGCACAAAAAAGGAGGAATATATATAAAAAATACAAACTTTTTATGGAAGCACAGTTTTTTTGACCCTTTGGTGTTCAAATTCAAATGACCTTGTTTCCAAGGCTGACCCAAAAGTCTACTTAGTTGTGTTAAGTTGAATAACAGGAATGGACTAAAGGATAACACAAGGCACAGAAGTCAAAGAGGTATGAAAGGCTCTATAAGAGAATTCCTTCTGTTGTAGGGTA
>NC_022016.1:64365820-64372046 GCF_000317375.1 Microtus ochrogaster
AGCCCTTGTCAACACAAGCTTTAAAAGATGAAAAAAATTAATCAATATGGTAAGAAGCATCAGTGTTCCACAGAGAAAGAACAAGAGATAAACATTCCAGTCTGTTCAGCATCTACCACCTATTTCATGGTGCATGCAATGTCTTGTGCAAGTCAATTTCTTAACTTTCAGAGAAATCGTCAGCTCTTTACACATAAGCCCTAGTTTCTCTAATTCCCACACATCATCAGGTGGCCCTTTCCACATCATCAGCCTGCTGGTTCAGCAACTCAGATACTTCCTTTCTGAAACATTTTGCCAATAGCCCCTGGGATCCTGTCATTTCAGTGTTTCAACCTAATTGTTTGTCAGAAATTTCTCACAACTTTTGCCAGCTTGTTTCTTCTGCCAACTTTTGAAACTGGAATTATTCAAATCTAGAATATCTCTCTGCCTGGTGCATATTTAGGAAATCTTATCATTTCTACAATTTGAATATCGCCTGATGTTACAGGTGTACACCCCATAACCATGTATATGACCACTTGCCTTTGCAAGTTACCAGCATTGAAACTCAGCATACCTGGGACAGTTAATATTATTGGTATTTCTGAAACTCCCAAAAGAAGCTAGCACCATTAAAATGCCTTGTCCCCTGTCATTGTCCTCTTTGCATCACCCATTCCTATGGAAGTCCCATGTGAGACTCATTCTCTGGCCTGCCCTCTTGGTTATTATGTCACATGGTTTTGCTCTTAAATGACTTCAGTCTATGTGTCTTCAATGTCACTGTCACAGTCTAATCAGCTGTCATTTTTTTTTACTGCATTTTCAAAGCCCCACCTTCTTTAACCCACAAAGATATTTTCAAGCTGTTTTCTATCCCTGAGCATAGATGAGCCTCAGAATGTGCAGTGTGTGATCATCTCTACTCAGAATCACTCTTGCTGTTAGGATATAAATCAAGACCTCGGCTCTTCCTAGGCAAGGTGATCAATTTGTACCTACTTAGTTATCCTTTCCTTACTATGCTTACCACACTGGACATCTTTCTGTTTCATGAGGTCTTGGTCTTCTTTCGTATTTCATGGGTATTCTGTTCCTGTTGACTGTATTTCAACGTTAATAAATTAGTGTCCTTACTTACAGAATTTTCCCGTGAATAACAGTAGAACATTGATACTACTGAAAAATTCCTTGTCCCCTTAACATTGTAGTCCTGTGTGATTTTAATTAGCAAATTGACTTAGCATTTTTCATTTAATGGAGTATATGTTATGTAAACATGGAGATTTTGTCTATTATATGCACCATGAATCACTTGTGCCTAGCAATGTGCTCCCTATAGTGAACAACATAGCTCATTATGTACAATTAATGATTGGTTACCTCAAGGAGTAGTTAGGAAATGTCTAAACTGACACTTTGACATGACAATACACTTGAAGTTCTGCTTTCAACTTTGAAACAGGCAACCTGATAAAATGGCAATACCGAGTATTCATGTTATTCTAGTCTAACCCTGTCTAGGAGGCTGGAGGTGCCTGTGGTGCATGACATTAGTAATGGAGTATAAGAATCAATAAACAAGCAGAGCAGCAGCAGGAAAAGGCTGACTTACATCTGTTTTCCTAGGACAGAGCATGGGCATGTAAAAAAAGAAGGAAGAACACAGTGTTTCCAGTTGTGGCTGGATGCTGTAGTTTCTTCTCACCACACATTTAGAATTAGTTTTTTTCAAGACGTGTTTTTTTTTTAAATGTCTATTAGGGATGACACCATTAAGTCCTATGATGGGTGCTTTCATTCAGAAAATATGGCATCCCTCTTTTTTTAAGCATGGTAATTAGTGATGGGACTGATTATGGGAGTGTTAGAAAGTTAGATACAGGTACATTTAACACTACATAAACACTATAATACACACTCCATGTTGTTCATTAAACTTACCATTGTTCTTAGAGATACATTCTTGGATAGGAGTGACGGGGCATTTCAAAATGTCTTGTTCCATGTGAGTAAAGACTTTTTTGATTAAGGGGAGTCCAGTTACGACCACAGAAGTTACGTTACCAAAATTCAGGCTAAGAATGTTCCAATATTTCTTCACAAACTGAAAAATATAGCAAGAACTATTGTTCAGTGTGGCTATTTCTCTGTATCCTGGGTTGGCAGGCATGTGTATAGCTAATGGGACTCATGTTGAGAGGTTTCTGTGAGGAGATGTATTATTGTCTGTGGAAATATTTCGAAGTTGTGGTTTCCTCTACAGCACTAAACTAAATTCCACATCAGAAAAAAAAATTTACTGTATAAAAGTTAATTAATATGTTTGTTCGAATTGAATATGCATCTACCACATGTCAACCAAAGGAAGGTATAAGTATATAAGTTTCGTCAAAGTAACAAAATCGCTGATTTGAAGCATCCTGAAATCTAATAAAAGGAGAACATGTGACACATTTGACCTGACAAAGATCAAGGAGTGTGCGTATAGGTTTGATGTTGGTGCAGATTGTATGGGCTTCCTAGGAGATCAAAGTGATTTGTCAGAAAAAAAATGGCCATACTCAACACATGTTAGACATGGGATGTACATGCGTGATGAATTGGACAAACCCTAAGGGAACTCTGTGAATCTGCATATGGAAGAGGTTCCTTAGTGTGATAAGAATCATCTTCTGAAACATTTTGATATCCAGTGAGACAGAAAATATAAGACATCAGTCCAGAAAAAGATTAAGATGTATGTGTATGAGGCTGCTATAGCAACCATGGAATCCTTAGGTAATCACAATATCCAGCCTCAATTTAGGCAAAAGAGAATGTCTTCACAAAACCTTGCTGGATATGAACTGTACAATAAAGGTTTGAGGATGGCAATGGATACATCTCTGTATATCTGGAGTGATGTAATCATGTAGGGTCTATGGTTCACTGACCTGGGCTCTTGACAGAGGTGCTGTCTTCCAAATCTCAGACTCCCAGCTATGATAGAGTAAAAATTATTCCCCCCCTCAATGAGTTCTGTGGGGAAGGATGAAAGTGGTACTGGGAGAAACACTCTGTTTAGTTCCAGTACCAAGCCATCGACTGTGTCTCTGATAAATGAATGAACTCTGTGTTCAAGGCATGGGGATACAAATGCATGGTGAGAGCCAGGAAAATAACTCTCCAGTCTCAGCTGCACTCACTGAATGGGTACTCAGTATGCTTTATGATTTACTTCCTTCCTTATAACTGTTCTACCATAGGTAGAGTTTTCATGATCTTTGTAAAGAGGAAATCAATTTCCAATGAAGGAATGTAGCCTAGCAATGTCTCTTGCCTTGTGGAGGGACTCTTCCAGATGTTATATACATCTGCAGAGAAATATGACCTTTAGATCTCTATGATACTTGGAGTTTAGTGGCCGGTATAGTGGGGACTATGCATGAGCAAGTGAGTGACAAAGTTTAGGAGGTCAAGAAGAGGGACTTGGAAAAAAATGAGAGAAATGCATAAAACACAAGGTGTTGCAAAGGTGGATGAGAGTATGTGATCATTTTCAAATATCCTTCCATTTGTGTGTTCACAAATCTGTCCCATGTTGACCCAGCTCTGCTTTTGGTATCCTGAGTCTTGCCAGCAGTACCAAAAAAGAGGGTAAAATTCCCCCCAGGTATCCGTGGACTCCTTTCCTACTCTTACCTTCATTGACTTGTGCCCTATCTTATCAATCAAAAAATATTGGACCTTTGTGGACCCTGTCCAAACAAACGGTTTGATTTGATCTAATTCCAGTATCTTGTACCCGCATTACAGATTGAGGCATAAACTCTGTACTTCTTTAGTTCTTTATCACTAGTCCTTGCTAACTTCATTTGGTTGGAGCACAATCTGTCTTTTCTGGTTCGTAAGGCAGAAAACCAGAAAAGGCAACAAGTATATGCCTTTTCCTTTAATAGTTGTCAGTAATAGATGTGTACAAATGAAAAAAAAGCTAAATTCATCTTGATCAGTGTAGGGTGAGTTTTAAAGCTGTATGAGAATTTATTGACTAAATTTATATAAGTAATTTTCAATATCAACCATTAAGTTTTTGGAACAACTAAAAAAGTATAGGTTAAATATATCCTAACTAGGTTATCAGTACAACATATATAGTGTGTATCAAGTGAACTCCCTTGATTTCAGTCAAGAAATTTGAAAGAGTTTTTCTAAGAAAGATGACTCATTGGGGCTCAAGACATTGGATTGGGAGGTATCTGACCTGCTTTAATCTGAATTCTGATTCTTACCATACATGTTATTTGGGAGAAAATTGGTGATATTTTCTGTATCTATTTCCAGATCTTTGAACCTTAGATTCATTGTCATAAATAAACATGTCAACAAAACAAATAACAAAGTAATTATAACAATTTATAAATTAGGAGTCTTTCTTAGTAACTGATAACATCAGTAGGTGAGCAGTCAACAAGGATGTAGACAAACTAAGACTCAGTGGTGTAGAAGTTCCTTCTGTTTATGTGTTGTTTCATTAGTTAGTCAATAAAGAAACTGCCTTGGCCTGATAGGGCAGAACTTAAGTAGGCGGAGAAGACAGAACTAAATTCTGGGAGGAAGAAAGCAGAGTCGGAGAGCCGCCATGGAGCCGCCAGGTCAAACATGCTAAATCTTTCCCGGTAAGCCATGACCTCATGGTTATGTACAGATAATTAGAAATGTGTTAAATCAAGATGTGAGAATTAGCCAATAAGAGATATTTTAAAACATGGCTCAAACAGTGTATTAATGAATACAGTTTCTGTGTGATTATTTCAGGTGTAAGATAGCTCCTCCTGTTACAGCTCAGTATGAGAGAGATAACACCTATTCAAAATCCCAGTCTAGAGAAGTACAACACACACACATACACACACACACACACACACACACACACACACACACACACACACACACCCCACTTTTTAATTTTTCTTGGAGAAGCATGTTAACGAACTAAGCTGAGGCCAGAGATTTACACACACTTCTTAAAGCAGCAGGACATATCTGTCTCTATCATAATTTACTATTAGGTCATCAAACAGACCTGGACATATTTAAAGAATCCAAATCATACAGTGTGTTCTCTAACCACAATGGAATCACCCTAAAAGTATGTCATAGAAAGATAAGAAATTCTCCAATTTTTGTATCTTTCTCTTCTATTTTCCCTTCCTCCTTCCCCCTCTCCTTCTCTTCATCCCTCCTTCCCTCTCTCCCTTCCTCTCTTTCTCCCTCACTCCCTACCTCTGTCTCTCCATCCCTCCCTCCTTCCATCTCTTTCCCTCTCCCCCTCTTTTTTCTTACAAACAGGATTTCTCTGTATAGCCATGGCTGCCCTGGAACACAGTCTGTAGACTAGGCTGGCATCAAACTCACAGAGATCTACCACTACTGCCCTACTGAGCTTCATATTACTTAAAAGTAAAAGTTTAGAAGTTAACTCTTTGGCCTGGGATTAGCAATTGTGAGCAGGAGCCTTGAAGCCATACCTGTCCCCGTGGCCTGTTCTCAGAAGTCCCAGATTCAGCATCTCAGGATTAGATCAGGGCAATATTCAGGCACCATTCTCCGTTCCTACCTGTTGGATTGCTATGTGTGGTTGCCCCATGTCCAACTGGAATATGTTGCCCACAAAGGGAAGACATCGTGGCCCTGGTGGAAAGTTCTTGGGGGCGTCGATTTTTGAGGTAGTCAGCCAGGAACAAGAAGGTGACAGCAGCCAGCAGCAGAATCCAGAGATGGAGCCCTGCCCAGAGACTGGCCACAAGGGTGCCCATGGCTGAGAGCATGGTTAGTATCCTAGTAGACTCTTCAGAGGAATGAGAGTCTGAGCTGAGGCTCAGGGCTGCTAATCTTATAGGGCTCTCAGATAATCTATTCCTCTTCACTTCCTAACAAACCCCTTCATTTCCCTAAGAGACTCTAGGAGCCAGAGAGCACAGGCATATCAGTACCCAATGTAAATAAAAATTGAAGTGGTCACTGCATTTGTCACTTAGTGTTTGTGGGGGACACAAAACATGTGGAAATAAATGCCATAGACAGACTAGACACAATTACATGCAATGTAAGTGTGCACAATATAATAACCAAGCAGAAAGCTCAGATATCCTTATCTCTTTATGGCATGGGGAAGGCTGAGTAAAATGAACAAAAGGTTAAGTTTATTATGTGGACTTAAGGCAACATCCTTTTCTATTTTTAGAACAAACTCTCT
>NC_022016.1:64372146-64373279 GCF_000317375.1 Microtus ochrogaster
TGAATGAGCTCTGTGTTCAAATGCCTGGGGATACAAACATATGGTGAGAGCCAAGAAAATAACCCATCAGGTCCAGATAGCTGCCCTCATTGAGTGGGTGCTCAGTATGCTTTATGCTTTACTTTATTCTTTGTAACTGTTCTACCACAGTCAGAATTTTCATCATCTTTCTAAAGAGGAAATAAATTGCAAATGAAATAATGTAGCCTAAAAAAAGTCTCTTGCCTGGTGGAGGGGCACTGCCAGGTGTTATATACATCTGTAGAAAATTAATACCTCTGAATCTCTATGAGACTTGTGGTTTTAGAGGCAGTTGGGATGGGGACCAGGCATGAAGGTATGAGTGACAGAGTTTAGGGGAGCAAGAAGAGGGAGTTGGAGAGAATGAGAACAGCCATGAAGATGCAGAAGACATAAGGTTTTGCAAAGTTTGATGAGAGTATGTGATCATTTCCCAAGATTCTTCTTCCTGTGTGTTCTCAAATCAGTCCTGAGTTGACCCACCTCTCCTTTTTTTCATCCTGAGTCTTGTCAGTAGTCCCAAACAGGAGGGTACAATCTTCCTGGTATCTGTGGTCTGCTTCCCTACTATTACCTTCATTTACTTGTGCCCTATCCTATCAGTCACAAAACCTTGAATCTTTGTGAGTCATGTCAAACAAACATAATGATTTGATCTGATTCCAGGATCGTGCACCCATATTATAAATAGATCCTTACTTAGACTCTGTACTTCCTTAGTTCTTTATCCAGAGTCCTTGCTAACTTCATTGGGTTTTAGCATTATCTGACTTGTCTGGTCCGTAAGGCAGAGCGAACAAGTGTATGCCTTTTCTTTTAAGAGATGCCAGTAGTAGATGTGTACAAATGAGGAAAAAGGTAAATTCATCTTGATCAGTGTGTGGGTGAGATTTAGGGTGTATGAGAATTTATTGACGAAATTTATTTACTAAATTCATTGACTAACTTTCAATATCAATCATGAAATTTAGGGAACAACTCATAAAATAAGGCTTAAGTGCAACATAATTAGCAATGTGAACCACATAGATTCCCTCCTTGTACTGGAGCGGCATCCAGCATCTGAGACTCAGCACTAGGGTCAATGTTCTTTCCATCTTTTCCAGCTCTGT
>NC_022016.1:64373379-64378936 GCF_000317375.1 Microtus ochrogaster
AAAAAAAAAAAAAACTATCACCCTCAATGTTACTTTAGGTTAAAAAAAAATCTCTATTTGATTTGTAGTAGGACGGAAGTACATTTCCCATGCCCGCCTCCATATCTACATGAAAGAAGGAAAACTAACTCCAAGCACTGCATCATGGATTGGCTCCCTGCTTACTACGACTCTCACCTGTATTTTATCTTGGTCTACTTAAAGATGATCTGTCCCACATTTAACTGGTATTTAATCATTACAAATGCTTAGGTGGTTACTTTTTCCTCGAGATATCCTGAGTGTCCCCATAGATCAGAAAAGATTCCATCTATTGATAATCTGGGGAACATATGCTAAGTTCCCCACCATGATAAGATCCTAATGCCCATCTAGTACAAAGTCTAAAGACAGCTGAAGTTTCAGCCTCTTAAAAAATCAAAATGACTTGAGTCTGATTTCTCCTATGTTGGCCTTAAACATTCTGAGTCAGCCCCTTCTCAGAAGTCATGGGGTGGGGAAGCAGACAGAGTCTCCCTTGTCTAATAATTAACTTTCTACAAACAGAGAAGACATGAAGGGAAGAGATGGAGCAAAAAGGCCATTGAATAATTTATGGGAGACAAAACCATCCTCACGTGATTTGAATTCAGAATGTGCTGCTTTCGCAATTGTGTCTCTGGATGTTCTCTTGTAGGGCAGATACTGGCTTAGGACATTTGAGAGCATAACCTTTCTGAAGATGTCCCCTAGATAAGTCACATATTATTTCATCTACTCAAGAATGGGGTTTAGATGAGTCTAGACTTCTATCCTTGCTGCCAGTGGTACCTTTCAATCCTAAGTGGGAACCTAAGGTAACTTTCAAGCCATGCTTAGCAAGGAAGAAAAGCTGAGTGGTAGTTAGGCAAACTCACTAACAATGCTTCAAGATGCAGTCTGTCATGAACATCTACAAACCTAGTTGGGACAGAGACACAGCTGTTCATTGTCATCTACAACAGCCTGGTGAGTTCCCCTAGATTTTCCAGGACCCAATTTATTCCAAGTAAAGATTTTTGACTTGCAGTATAGTTTAAAAAATCTTTTCAAGAAAGTAAGCATGAGGGTTAAGAGAAAGAGAGCTCCTGAAAGGGGGTCCAAGATAGGAGGTGAGAGAGAGCTTCCCAGGAGGCCGTGGCATTCATGATTTTTAAGAATAGCATGGAACGATCTCTATTTTGTTTTTATCTTAAATTAGGGCATGAACAACTTCTCTTTGGAACAGTGACTTTGCCCCTCTTGGAGATAAAGTTTGATGAGGCACGGTCAGAGGACAATAGACAAGGCATGAGTCTGAAAATAGTTACATGTCTTTGATTGTTGACCAAATCAAAAGAGGTTGGAGCCACACAAAGCATTCACCAAAATCCACCTATGGGGATGATACTGGCAGTTTGGATAGAGGGGACCCATATTCGTATCTTTCTCATCCAGTGTAAAATGGCTTATTAGGCCACCATAACTGTTGACACAAAACAAAAATTTTACCTCTAAGAGTAAGATCCAATTTATTCCGGACATAAGTATGAGTTAGCATGGCCCAGGAACACAGATTTAATTAACCATAAACTCCTTGTTCCAATGTGCTAACAATTTCACGAAGTGTTATTGTAAAAGAACAAAGGAAGTCATAAATTATGGGACTCTTCAAATATGTTGATGTTCAACCATAGAAATACCTGGTAGAGGTCCAAAGGGTGTTGCTATGTGATGATAATCTTAGTCTTCAGGTTGGTTTAAGTCACTATTCTGTTCAATTAATATATCCCAAAGTTTGCACTTTAGGTCATATATAAAGGTAGGTTATTAGTGACCATGAGGGCACTAAAGTTCATCTGTATCTGGCCCGGGTTTGCAGCACTTTAACCTCTCCATGATTTTTGCAGTTCTAATCAGTTAATCAGCCTTGCAGAAGAGGCAGAGAGGAAAGTTCTTTACAGGAACACCCATTCACCAGTACATTGCAGAACTCTCTCCTGACATTTGTGCAATCATAGAAACTATTGCTTTTTTTCTTTGTCTTGGTACCCCTGAATTATAGCAGATTCGATTTTGTAAATTCGGGATGATCCCTAAGATAGTTTAGGTGAAAAGAATCCTCCCCTAGATTTCCTGCAACAACAAACAACACTCTAGCAACTCATTGCTGCATTTATTTTTGAAAATATTGTTAAAATTGCTCTTTTGGGCATAGATGACATGAACTAAAATTGTGTGTGTATGTGTTTGTGTGTGTGTGTGAATGCTTTAGAGTACTTCTGGAGTCATTTAAGAGGTAAACCATTGCTAGAATAAGTAAGTCACTCTAGGTGGTTTTGAGTTAATTTAGCTTGACCTCACTTACGGTTTTTTTCTCTCAGCTTCTTGTGTGAAGATGAAATATGGTCTGGCTGCCTCCCTGTTGCATAGGGGTTGAGTCTCACACTCCCAGTGCAATGCCTTCTTATAACAAACTCTATCCCTGGAAGCATAAGGCAAAACAAATCCTTTTCTAAATCAATGTTTTAGAGGGTCAGAGTATTCTGTCTCAGCAAAAGAAATGGAAGGAATATCAATTCTAAAATGTTTACTGCTTGATAAACTTAATATGTAAATTTTAAAGAGAAATTTTAGAATCAGCCTGTGTGTAGAGCTACTTTCATATGATTTCTGGGCTCTTGTCTAGATGAGCTGGACATATATCTTGTCTGTATTAATATATATTTTGTCTGTATTACATGAGACAATTATTAATGGGGAATGTTGTTTTCATTGTAAATAAAGTTATGAGTCAATATTTTAACATCTAACTTGGTGTACAACTTGTAATATTACCAAGATAAAACTAGTATCACAAAAATGCAGTGTTAGGTTCTCTGTTTCATTGCATCATTAAAAAGAATATTGTGTTTGCAAATAAAAATTTTCTTGTGAAATCTCTAGTATTTTATATGTACATATACATATAAAATAACATACAGAATAATCTGTGTTATGGTGACAGATGTAGCATTACAAAATGTAGTAAGCCTTTTACCTTATGTTTTCAGATAATTTTCTACCAAATACACAATGGCTATACCTATAAATGCCATTCACTATTTGTCTGTTACACAAAAAGAAATTGATAAGGTTTATAGAAAAATAAATCTTAAAAGAATAGAATTATATGTAAATAGGTTGACCACACCAAAATTGCTATTTATAAGGAATTTTCTCTGCTTTATATTTAAAGCAATTAGACTTAAAATATTTGTTTTCTTTAATTAAATAGGTAAAAAAACTATCTTTTTAAAAGAGAATTTAGAGGCTAGGAAGTTGGCTCAGTGGTAAAGGCACTTGCTTCCAGGTTTGACAACTTGAACTGGATCCCTGAGACCTAAGTGTTAGAAATTACTCACATACATGGACACACACACACACAAACAGAGTGAGAGAGAAAGAGAGAGATAAACAAAGAAACAGAGATACACACATACCATTCAACAAATCAAAAGTAAAATGTATTTCGTACTCTGTGTACCTCTAATTTTATCAGACATTGGGCAAAGTCAAGGCTTATTTAAGTATTAGCTTGTGTTAAAATATTGTAAATGACCACTTTTTTAGTTGTCTAATGAAATATATGAAGCATAAAGTAAACCAACTTAAGCACTTCAGACAATATAGTTCAGTATTTTTAAATGCATTTACACTTTTAATTTTGAAAATTTATAATGTTAGTTTCCCTTCTCTGTCTCCTTCCAGAACCTCCTCACCTCCCACCCATCTGACTCAATGCCTTTTTTTTATCTTTAGGAAACAAACAGGCAAATATAAAAGGAAAACAAAACAAAATTTTTTAATTTATTTTAAATCTCAAGAAATACACTCAACATCAGCATCATTTGTGTCCCGGCAATACTTAAGCATTCATGGGCAGCTTATTTATGGCAGGTCTATTATTGTTCCTATCCTGTGCAGTCCTGGATGCTTGTGTTATTGACATTCAAGTTTCCACAGGCTTCCTTTAAGCTGTCCATTCAGCAGTTTTTTTTTTTCTAAAGGTGTTTCCTTCTGCTAAGCCTGATACAGTAGTCCCATACTACTGTGGTGTGTACATATTGGAGAATGTGTGTTTACATATTGGAGAATGGTTGTGCGTGTTTAAAACATTGTCACGGCATTGTATGTAGTGTGTGTGCATGCACACAAGTCAAAGAACAACTTTCAGGAATAGGTTCTCTCCTTCCATTATGTGTGTATCAGAAATGTAAAAGAGTGTGCTTGTGTATAACTTTTTGTACACTTGTTGTGATTTATTAACTGTTGCCCTCATGCAATGACATTATCACTTCTGACTATTAAATTTAATATCTGTTTTACCTGAAATCAGAATAGCCGTGTCAGATTGTTGCACTTTTGTTTGCTTTATAAATTGCTTTCCTTTCTCTGACTTTACCCCATGTACTCCTCCAAGCACTGCTGTCTTTGGGTATTTGCCATCAGTCATTCTCATAACAAGCTCAAAGTACCCTTGCTGTATCCTGTAGTTTACTTGCTTTTGTAGATGGAGATGTTTCTTAACATCATCATTTCACAGCCTGTCTCTTCGTGTGACGCCTAGAATTCTCCTGAGTCATGCCATCTCAAACACATTCAGCCGCTGTTCTGAGGCATGTTTTATTGTCTGGGTTTCGGGGTTGTAAAGAAGGCAGCTCAAGACAGGTGTTTCAGATACTTGTAATTTTGTGGTTGTTATGTCTCTTCCTGACCAAACCTTTCTTTAGTGCCTAGAATTCAGCCCTCACTATCCCTATCTACCTCTTGATGTCTGAAATAGCTCCCTCCTTTGAGCTTAGGTTTTCTCTCAAATAAACAAAGTTGACTGTTTGCTTGAGGTTCTGATTCTTTATTACAATGTTAAAATCCTTGTCTACCCTTCCCATGTGTTGTATCCCCATCTTCTCGATGTTTACTTTCATACTGAGATTTTCACTGACTTCCACCACTCTATTTACCACAGCCTGCAGCTCATTGAGACTTTCAGCCTGTGGTGATGTATAATTGGTGAAATGCAAGTTATTGATTTGCCTATAAGAATTACTTTGAATCAGTCAAAGTCTGTGGAGAACTAAGTGATTAGTTTAAGACAATTGTAGGAGTATTGCAGGAATGCGTCCTGTCACCACCACCACTACCATTACTACTACTACTACTACAGACACACAAACACACACACACACATGCAAACACACACAGTCCATAAAAAAACAAAATCAGAACCCAATATAGAAGCAAAACACAAGTAACACAAAAAATGCCTCAACAAGCTTTATGAGAAAAAACATATAAAAACACCATGGAAAGTGAATATCCAAACTGGCTAGGCTCCCACAAATCCAGCATATTACGTAGGATCAAAACCCTGTGCCATTGTCCTTGGCTTCTCATCAGCCTCATTGTTCGCCATGTTCAGAGAGTCCAGTTTTATCCCATGCTATTTCAGTCAGAGTCCAGCTGGCCTTGGTGAGCTCCCAATAGATCAGCTCCACTGTCTCAGTGGGTGGGTGCACCC
>NC_022016.1:64379036-64380169 GCF_000317375.1 Microtus ochrogaster
TTTGTTAAGTGGATTAAAACTAACCAAAACTGTATATATTCCTTTTAAGCTGAAAAATCACTTTCTATTCAATAAGGAAACATAAAATAAATCTATGGACATAACAAAGCTTGGTAGCAGTACTTTTAAGACCTTATAGAAGACTAGAGTATTCCTTGAAATTTCAGAGTGTATATCTGCTCTTCACTATAATTCTGTGCACATGAACTCATTTAAGCACAGCTGTGTACACTCCTTGGTACATTAACTCCTCTCCAGAGTAACACTCTCATTGACCATCTTCTGAGAGAGCCTTAGAGTGCAGAAAATGTGCAAGGCACAGCCTAAGACGACATCTGCTATAGTCCTGCTAGAAACTGAGATGAAGATAAAGTACTGGAACCAATTCATAAATAGTGAGGTTGTCAGCAAAACACATATAGTGTGAAGGTTAAAATACTCATACTGTGATATCATGCCATACAGATACAAAGACTGAAGAATAAGTACACACAGGAACATAAAGGCTGCTTCCTCCAGGAGAAAAGTCTTATTAGAGGACACATAGCCAAAGGTCATGGCAAGTGATAGGGAATTCAGAAGTCCTCAACTGCAAGAAGTTCACAATTCTAGGCAGCATGCAAGTCAGAACAGGTTTTATTGTTGCCAGGGTCAGTCAGATTTCCGATGAAGGAAAGCTAGAAAGTGCTCCAAGGAAAATTAGATAGGAAACAAGGCTGCTTTTAGGCCTTACCATTGAGGCAAGTACGTTTTAGGTTCAGAAGTTTCACCACCAAAAGCATTAACTGGACTCTCTTGATTTCAATCAAGAAGTTTGAAGAGTTTGTTGTTTTTTCTTTTTTTAAGAGAGATGACTCAGACATTAAATTGGAAGGTATATAACCTGCTTGACTCCGGTTCTTATTCTTCCATATGTGTGATTTGGGAGAAAACGGGTGATATTTTCTATATCTATTTTCAAATCTACAAGCCTTAGGTTCATTGTCATAAAAATATGTCAACAGAGCCAATAATAAAATAATCCCAACAATTTATAAATTGGGGTTGTGCTTTAGAAGAGGGGCCTAGTAATGTGAGAAGCAGGTCCACCCTGTACTGCACAGAGAAAGCAGACAGCAAAAAGGAAGACCCAG
>NC_022016.1:64380982-64387627 GCF_000317375.1 Microtus ochrogaster
AATTATGTGTTTAAACCATTGAATAGAAATAAATAATAAGACATGCTCACCCTTCACATGCAATGGGAAGTGACAGGGATAATTAAACATGGCTGGAGGATTCACTATCTAAGCAAGGAAAATTACTGTGGATAAAGAGGAACATTACATGGAAGATGGTCATTCACCAGAAAGAAGAACCACAGTCTGTGTACATAGTGCGAACGACAGTCTTTCCAATATAGGGGAGAGCTTCCAGAACTGACTGGAAAGACGGTCAGACTCCCAGCAGAGTTGGAGATTCCAGAGCACCTTTCTCTGGAGTTGATAAAATCAGTAGAGGAACGGTCAGCAAGGATGTAGAAGGACCAAACAAGAATTAATAAGAGAGAACTAATATTTGTAGAAAACTCCAGTCAAGAGAAAAATAGACTTCTTTTTTTCTCAACAAGAACTTTAACCAAGTAAGTGGAGGTACCACCTTCCAACACATTTCTGAAGTTGGCAGGGCTTCTTTGTCAAGATATATCACCATGCCTCCTTCAATACACCTGGACTTAAATAATAAAGGTTAAAAGAATTAAAATCATATACAGTGCGTTCTCTGACAATCAAAGAATTACGACAAAAATTAAAACCCAAAAGTACAAGGGTAAGAATTATCTCCAACGTTTTGAAAATTGAACAGCATATTTCTTAAAGGAGAACTCACGGTTTTCGTTTGGAATAGCAGGTTGTCACCACCACCCTTTGAACCTGGTCCTCTGTCCTAGCATGGAGATGTCCCCTGTTCCTGTAGCTCAGGATTACATGAGGACAGAGCTAGGCACCCTTTGCCCATCCTACCGGCTGTATTGAGAGGTGGGGCTTCTCAAAGTCCAACTGGAAAATGCTGCCCACGAAGGGCAGACCCCTCGGACCCGGTGGGTAGTTCTTGGGGCGCCGATTTTTGAGGTAGTCAGCCAGGAACAGAAAGGTGACAGCAGCCAGCAGCAGAGTCCTGAGATGGAGCTCAGCCCAGACAGCAGCCACCAGGGAGCCCGCAGCAGCTAGCATGGCTGGAACTGAAACCGGTTCTTTGAGGAATGAGAGTCTGAACTGGGACAAGTCCCAGGTGTTAAACACAAAGGGCTCCCCACAGAACCAATCCCTTCATTAGTCCCTTCCCATTCCTTCCTGTGTCCTTCCTCTTTCCTCCCTGAAGCTGGGCTCTTTGGCCCGACCTGTTTCTTGGAGTAGCTTCCAATCAGCTTGAGGGAGCAGCTCTAATCAAGGGCACAGAGCTCTTCGCCCCGCCCCGCCCCGCCCCTCCCCTCAGAGTTTTTACCCTTTCCTCCCCAACCTTCCCTCACCTGCACTTTCTGGCTGTGTTTTGCCCTGCAGGTGTCCAGGAGTAATTCTATAGTGACTAGTGTTATGCCCAGCCAGGTGCCTGGCACTAGGTTCCCAGGGGAACACACAGGAAATGTGGTTTTAAAGGGCACCAATCGCTAGGCTGAGTGGAACCAGGAAATCTCAAGGGGCCCCACCCCTAGAGAAAGAACTACAGGCAACTAAGAGCTGTTGATGGGGAGATTTGGTCTTTTCCAGAGAGGGGTTCTCTAACTGGATATTCTATACTAAGTGGAGTGGCCAGCCCTGAAAACATGAACAGACCAGAAACAAAATGGACCCAGGAGGTTGTATTTATATATCCACGTGTTTACATAGATAACAACTATAATAATCGATTTTTAAGAAGGTCATTAGTCTGAGTGAGGAAGACATGGGCAGGACTGAAGAGAGGAAAGGGAAGGGAAGAAATGATGTGATTATGTTTTAATTAAAATTAAAAAGAAATTAGATGGAGTGTGGTGACGAATGTCTTTAACCTCAGCACTCAGAAGCAGTGCTCTCACCTCTTCAAGAAATCACTTCCCATTAACAAAGCTATGCTTGCCAAAAAAGTGCATCCATGGATGCCTAGTTAACATTTGTTGGAGGAGCATCTTGCTCCTGATTACTATTATGAATAATATTGTTATTGTTGTGGTTCTGGGGACTGAATTCAGGGACCTATGACAAAGCTACTTATTTATTATTTGTGTGCTTACACTTGTGACTTGGAGTGCCTCTGGAGGTCGGTGGATTACTTGTGGGTTTCCTTTCTCCTTTCACCTTATGACACCAACAACCAAACTGTATCCACGCTAACTCAAATTGCTAATAGTAATGACAAAATCTTAGAGACACAGGATAGTACACCATTGACGTATATGGGAATAAGATGAATGCTCGTCAACCTTTCATCAGAAACAGGCTAACAAACATGAAAACACAATATAAAGGAGTGGCAAATTTTTTTGCCCCTAAACACAAATTCATTACCCTAGAGAGTGAACTGGAGGGAAAGAATCACAGGAAAATGATCCTCTCTAAGACTTGACAAGTAAGCAGAGGTATCACAAATGCCCTTTCCAAAGTGCTAACAGAAAACTTCTTTCACTCAGGTTAATGGAACCACACTTGTTGTTCTTTTGAAAAACTACAACTCCCAGACTCCTCCTGGACTATGGTTACCTGTGCGCGCACCTGCGCGCAAGTATGGGATATCCTTCCCAGATACCCTTGTGCTCCCCATTAAAAGGCAGGGCCACACGAGGCCCTCTCTCCTCGTTTTGCCTTTCCTCGTGTGTCCCGCACGTTCCTCTGCCCTTCTGTGTTTCCCTCCCCCATTAAAGTGGACCCAAGTGGGAGCCGCCATATAGTGTCTGTGTTTGTTCCGCTGTGTGTGTGTGTGTCCTGTGCCCCGTGTTCAAGAAGAACACCCCTGCCTTTCTTTATTCTTTTTTTTTAAGAAGAACAACACTCTCATGCTTGCAAATTCTGAGAAGCCATTAGACTGAAAAGAGAATGTGCCTTTGACAGACTTAACATTCAAGATTGTGGTATTTGAATATAATTGGTTCTCATAATCTTATCAGGTCCTGAAATGAAACTAATGTTTAACTATGAGGCAAGAGGTGTGTATAACTAAGCATTAGCCATGATGTAGTTCCACCATCTTTGTCTGAGATCGATGTCTCTCAGTAAGTAAAACTGACAACTTGTGAATCCTTCTCCAGGAGATAAGATCCTTTTCTGGAAGACAAGTTTTTCCCCTGGCCAGTTCCCAGAGAGTTGTCTTACCTTGTAGGAGTTTTCTGGGTTATTTCTAATGTCCTGAGGTCCATCATTTCAGTAATCTGATATTTAAAGGGAAAAGCATGGGTTTCTTTTTTGAATATATTTTTCACTGGCAGAAATATTGGTAGAATATGCAACAAAAAAGATAAGTAATTAGTAAAGGGACAATGTAAGAAAAAAAACTTTCTCTGCTATTCATTTAACAGGAGGTTAATACCAGACTATATAAAGTATTAACAAACCAAATAATGTGTCTCAGAAGAGATATAAATGCTTAATAAATATATGGAAAAGTTTTCAACATTTTTATCCCTAGGAAATACAAATGACAGCTCCACTGAGACTCCATCTTGACCAAGTCAGAAAGTCTGCCATCTCTAAAACAAAAGCAGCCTATGCTGGTGATGAGCGGTCAGTGGATTTGTTAGCACTGGAGTTCTGTCAACCTTAAGACTCTACCCTTGGTCACCCGTCCTCTGACAATTAAGCAGACATGCATAGAAAGGAGATTCATTCATTGGAGCCATGGTGGGAACAAGAGTAAAGAGGTCCAGTAATCATCTAAATTCATCTTTGTTCCTAACATCAGGTTGAGGTTTAAGTGGAAGACAAGAAGTTCTCACAACTAAGCAGGCCTTGCTTTAACACCACCTATTATTAAGTATAGATGTCTGGACCAGTGTCTCCTGTGAAATAGTCAGAAGTGGTATAAGTTCTTCATCCTTCTGCTTTTCCCTGCATGACTTTTCTGGGGGAAATGCCAATCCCTTGGGGACAATTATCTCAATAGTTTCATAACCAAACTAGTTGTGGGTGCACTTTTGCCCCTTGGATGATTTTCCTGTCACTGCAGTTCTAGAAACTTTAATCATTGTTGGTGATAATGAATGTAAATAATTAACACACCCTATATGGTCACAGGTATAGAAGATCCTTAAAAAGCCAAAAATAGAACTTATGCGTGATCTAGCTGTTCAACTCCTGGGTATACACCCAGAAGAATAAAAGTCACATACAATAAAGATAAATGCATATCCAATTTTATTGAAGCACGATATACTAAAAATAGTACATTAAGGACAGCAATGAGAGAACAGAGTACTGCTCTACTAACGTCACACTTGTCAAATCAATGTGTTGACTGGGTTTAGTCACAGGGCGTAGGTAAACCATACCTTATATTGAACTGTCTGCAAGGCTGATCATCTGATAACGTTGTCAATGAATATCCCTATATTAGATTAGAAAATTTCAAGTACAGAGACCAATTATAATTCATAGCATGCTTTCTTTAACCATGTTAGTAGGTTTTTCTTCTTTCTTTTATACAGCTTTTGACTCTATAATGAAGGTGAAAGATGACTGTGGATTTGGGGGGGGGGGAACACATGAAAAACACCATGTGTCTGTCACTACCATAACAGCACAGAAAGATGACTGATTTACTGTTTGTAGAAAGAATGCCACTATTTTAATTTATTGGAAGAGAATTGGTAATATAGCAACACATGGACATGTTGAAATCGTATCAGGAAAAGGTTTCCTCCTCCTCCTCTGAATGAAATTCAATTCAATAAAAATGGAATTTACTGTATAAAAATCATTAATATAGGTCACTATGAATTAAGTAGGCATCTATTGTGTAACCCTAAAGGAACATAAAAGGATGTAAGTGACAAAAAATAAACACGGTCTCTACCTGAAGCATCCTAAGTCCACCGAAGGCAGAGAAAGAGACACACACATGTGACCTTACAAGTGCTGAGGAAGGACTGTGAATTTTTTTACAGCTTGTTTGGATTTTTTAGAAAATCAAATATCATTTTGCCAAGAGGATAATATTGTTTACTCTGCATGTGCTAGACATGGGATCTACATGTGTAAATAATGAGACTAGCACTGAGGGGAATCCATGCACCTGTGTGTGGGAATGGTATTGTGTTATAATAGGAATGGTTCAATATTTTTTCTTCATCTCCACTTCACCATATTCCAATTCCCTTTAGAATTTGATATTTCTTCTTAGACTCTCATTCATACCTTTACCAGTAAGAACTGAATGTGATGTGGGAGGGTCTTCTGTTTTGTGTTGATTTCATTGGTTAATAAAGAAACTGCCTTGGTCCTTTGATAGGACAGAAAAATAGTTGGTGGAATAAATGGAACAGGATGCTGGGAAGAAGGGTAGTGAGGTCAGATGCAATGGAGCCAGCCACCAGGTCAGACATGCTGAATCTTTCCTGGTAGACCACCGGCTCGTGGTGCTACACAGATTACCAACTATGGGTTAAAGCAAGATGTGAGAATTAGCCAAGAAGAGGCCAGATATAATGGGCCAGGCAGTGTTTAAAAGAATACAATTTTTGTGTTGTTATTTCGGGTGTAAATCTAGCCAGTGGCCGGGAACCAGGTGATGGGAAACGGCCGGGAGCTCCTTCTACAAGAGTGAGCACCAATGTTTCCCTAGACTAAATCATGAAGATGTAAGTGTTTCAACGAAAGTAACATATCTGATCTGTGACTCAAAAGGGGTTGCAACCCAAAGTTTGAGAACCACTGTATTAGTAGATATGGAGAACGCAATAGAAGGTAAAAGCTTTGAGTGGTTATATCTCTGAAGACCTGGAGTGGTATAAACATGTAGATTCTACAGTTCCCTAACTGTGGGCTCTTGGGGAAGGTGCTCACTTTTAAACCTCAGATCCCCAGTTTTGAATTATTCTTCCTTCAAAGAATTCCTTGGGGAAAGAATGAGAACAAGATGGTGAGAAGCACTGTGTTCAGTTCCAGCACCCAGCCACCCACTGCATCTCTGACAAATGAATGAGCTCTGTGTTTAAAGGCTCAGGGACAAAAATGCATGGTGAGAGCCAGGACAATAACTCTCCAGTCCCAGATAAGTGCACTCACTGAGTGAACGCTTAGTATGTGTCTTAGTTATGCTTTTATTGCTATGAAGAGACACCATAACCAAGACAACACTTTCTTTAATTAATTAATTTATTTATTAAAGATTTGCAAACACTTTTAAAGGAAAACATTTAATTTGGGCCTGCTTACTCTTCAAAGGTTCAGTCTATTAACATCATAGAAGGAAACACGGTGACATGTAGGCAGACACTGAGCTAGAGAGGTAGGTGGTAGTTCTACATCTGGATCCACAGGCAGTAGGAAGTGACATGAGTCACAGTGGGCCTAGTTGAACTTGTGAGACCTCTAAGTCCACCCCCGATAACATACATCCTCCAGCAAAGCCACATCTATTACAGCAAGTCCATACTTCCTAATAGAGCCACTCCCTATGGAACTATGGGTTCCATTTATATTCAGATCACCGTAGCATGCTTTTGATTTTCTTCATTCTTTATAACTGTTTTACTGTAATTAGGATTTTCTTCATCATTCTGGAAAGGCAATAGTTGTATGTGAAATAATTTAGTCCAATAAAGCTTTTTCCTGGAGGAGCAAAGCTTCCAGGCATGTAAGGTTTGAAGACAAACA
>NC_022016.1:64389085-64390404 GCF_000317375.1 Microtus ochrogaster
GAGAGGATTGTCAGATATCTGTGAGGGTTCAGATTGGACATGACCAGACTGAACTGGGCCAAGTGTGGAGAGGGGGATGGGAAGGGAGAAAGAAAAAAGGAAAGCGGGTAGGCAAGTGGCATGTTTGTAAACAAGGGCCAAAGATACAAAAAGGGGTGGGTAAACAAAAGGTCTTGATTATTTAGGAGGGGTGTCTGAGGGAAGGGCAACCCTGGGCTGAGAGCTGAGGGTATGAGACAGGGTAACAGGTAGGGGCTGAGGGATGTTCTGAGAGTAAGTACTTTGAGGCAGGGTCTGCTTTGATATGTAAATATCTCCTCAGCCATTTGTCCTGAGTTTGAAACTTAACAACACAATGGGCAGGATGTGTAAGGCTGAAGCACCTGTCACATAACACACAGGAATCACTGCTGGGAAGTTTCAGAAATAATTCCATCCCCACAGCATTCATGTGCTGTGCAGATATGGAGGTGAGGAGAGGTGTTTAGGGCTGACCATGTTTTTAAATTTTTATTTTGGGCATTCATTCTTTTTTTTTGTTTGTTTGTTTTTTGTTTGTTTGTTTGTTTGTTTTTCAAGACAGAGTTTCTCTGTGACTTTGGAGCCTGTCCTGGAGCTAGCTCTTGAGGCTGGTCTCGAACTCACAGAGATCTGCTTGTCTCTGCCTCCCAAGTGCTGGGATTAAAGGAGTGCGCCACCACTGCCCAGCCTGGGCATTCATTCTTAAGTTGAGAACACTAGTATCAATATATTTGTGAGTTTGTTCTCCCTTTTTCCCAATTCCATCAGGAATAGGTTATCTACTCTGAAAGGGTAGGGCTGAAACTCCTGATATTAACCACTGATATATGATGTATAATATAATATTGATAAAATTAGTAAAAATTGAACATATCACCATGATCCTTGATTTCTAAGTCCAGCTACATTAATTCTTACCAAGTAGAGGAAGTGATTCCTATCATTTGGCTTCCACATTTAGTGAGACACCATGAATATATGTGGGTATTAGGAAAGCAATAGAATTTTACCAAATGAGAAAGCACCACATGAAGCCTACAGAATGAGAAAAAAATACTTACCAACTCATCATCTCATATCCAAAATATATTTAGAACTCTAGAAAGTCGATGTCCAAAAGCTAATTTAAAAATGGGGTACAGATCTAAACAAAAGTCTCAACAGAGGAAACTCAAAGAGCTGACTTCCAGGCCTAGTTGGAGATAGAGCTACATATTAGAGACACATCTGTCATTTGGGAGAGTCTTCATGGCCTCTTCCTATGGATGCAACCAGAAAGTAAATTCTGATTCTTCTTG
>NC_022016.1:64392779-64395219 GCF_000317375.1 Microtus ochrogaster
GGTCAATCTGGAGATGTTTTCATTAAAACAGAAGATTATGGGATGAGAGGAGGAAATGGCTGGGTGGAGCTCTGAACCCTCTCCTGCTCATCAAAACTCACCCATTGAGAAAGGCAAAAAGGATTCTCTCTTCTTAAACTGTCCATTCTCCAAAAAGTGCTCTGGATTGAAGGTTTCTGGAGTGGCCCACTTTTGGGGGTCACTGTGTAATGCAGTCAGGTTTGTTAGAAGCATGGTACCCTAAAAATGATGGTAAAGAGTCATGCTTCGATATATGGAACAGACCTTAATGGAGGTAAATGTAGATACTTCTTGAGCTCTCATGCATGACTCTCCCCACTTAGTACCTTCTCCTTTGTCGAGATAACTTTGCATTGACTGTGAGTCCCTCTGGGGATATTCTAGTCCATTAGGTTGCTCTTTAATGCTGAATACAAGTCTATGGGAGGAAGATTGTACAGGTCTAGGGAAAGACATGTTAGCGTCCAAAGAAGAATAATGAGGCACCTCTTACTGTGAGGACCTGGGCAAGGAAATGATGAGCCTTCCTTCTCCGCTTTTCCATTCTCAACCCTCAGTGTGTGGAGTCTGATCCCAGTTCTCTGGGTCAGGAGCCCATCAAGAAAGCAGAGTTTGCAAGCTTATTCCATCAGGCTTCCTGGCATGGTGCTGGGGCTCTCCAGAGTGTGCCTTTTATCACACTGAATCACCCACCCTAGCACTGACTTTACCCATTCTTTTGATCTCTCCTGACTTTGTCATGTCCATTCCTGATTCCAAGAACTACCTCAGTGCATTTAAGACCCACATCTGCTGCACAGCTGACAGTGAAGTGTGCCTTGAATGTGATGACTCTGTCACCTCTTATATTACACACTCTATAGTATGCTTTTATCATCTTATAATAGTATCTGTGAACACATTTCCAGAGTTAATCAACGAATGTCAGCAGAATTTCCCTGACTGTGGATAGAACCGTCTTTTGTGTGTGGAGGGTATATGTTTCAGGAAACCCTGTGCAGAGATCTTGAGACTCCTGGGAGATGTGATGGGGATCCAGTCTATAAAGAAAGGGGTTTTAACAAAGATTCATAGAGAAACTTCAGAGGACATCTTTTAAATGTCAAAATACTACAAGCCCTATGGAGGAAGCATAGGCTGGTCAGAAAAATCAGAACAGGTTTGGTCCCAGATTCCCTTCTATGTTTAATAGTAGAGAGATTTGATGTAAATCTAATTTACTTAAGCCTCACTGTCTAATCTCAAACATGAAATGGATAGTTATTCAGAAAAGCGAATAAGACCTAGTAAAGGAGTTAAGAGTCAACAGCACACAAATATCACTTAGAAACTATTGACCCTCTGTGCCTTTCTAATATTGCATTTTTCCGTCATTTGACAGAAATCATTTGTATGTAAATTATAAGCCTGTGGTGTGCTGATTTAGAAACAAGAGTCTCACTGTCATGGTAGCACAAGTGCCTCAAGTTTCATTCTCATTTCTAACTCAGTGTTTCAAGGCCTTTGTAGCAGTATTTTCTAGCCCAAGCCTGCACTCCCTTCGTCTTGAGAGCTGCTCTCTCAGGTATCATCTAACAGAGAACTGCTAACTGTGTTAGCCCACATTAGCACGGGAAGATGCTAGGATGCCTTTAGCCAACAAAGCCAGGCTTTGCCTAAATTTGGGCAAGGACTCTTCTTTCCCCACTGTGTATGTAGATATCTGTTTAGATGCTTGGAGGAAAACTAGTATTTTAGCAGGTATACTATCTTTCTGCCCAATTTAAATGATCTCTTGAGCAAGGAATATATGTCACATTTAGTTTACGTTTTTAGGATGAGGTAAACAATTGTCAGAGGTATCCAAGGATGGGAGCACATAGTTACCTTTGGAAAGTAGAATCCATTCAAACTGGTGTCCTTTGACACTTCCCTGGGAACATTCAAAGGGATGATGTTACCCATTCTCTGCACCTCATGGACGACAGCATTGGTGTAGGGCATGGACTCTCGGTCGGCCAGGCTTGCCTGTCTCTTCTGGCCAATCACTCTGTCAATCTCAGCCTGTACTTTTTCTGAAAGAAAACAGGAGATCCTATTGATTTTAAAATTTGGTTATTTCTTCTTAAAAGATCTAATCTACATGGGAAGTAGAAAAAGACAAGATCTCCTGAGTAAATTAGGAGCATGGGGACTTTGGGGGAGGGTTGAAGATGGGAGGGGTGAGGCAGGGAGGGGAGCAGGGAAAAATGTAGAGCTCAGTAAAAATCAATTTTAAAAAGGCAAAAAAAGCAAAAAAAAAAATGAAGCAGTCTTGCTTTGATTTTATTTTAGTGACCTAGCTGTATAGATGTTTCCTTAACCCTTTAAAAGATTGATTTAAAGGACAAATCCACAATTCAGTGATATTTCTCTGAGCCTACAACATAATCCTAACTTT
>NC_022016.1:64395774-64407566 GCF_000317375.1 Microtus ochrogaster
GATTCATAGAGAACACACGAACATTCAGACCACAGCACATCTGTAGGCTCTCATTTCTCAAGGAGATACATCAGCATGGGCAGTGGATAGCAAGAAGTCGCTGCACAACATTGCTAATGAAATCCTTTAGATTTCAGTTTCCACATCTGATTAATGAGAATAACTGAGCCCTATCTTAAGGATGTCTTGAAATCTATATGAACAGATAGAATCATAATAAGGAATGATAATGGTTGTTATCTTTCTTCCAATATGCTCATAGAGCTTAATCAGTTATTCAGCTAAAAAGTCAATCTCCTGGATTCCTATTGGTATTTTGTGATATTTTGAAGCTGTTATTCTAGAAGTCAAGTATGTATTCTAACTCAGTAGTATTAATACTTAAAAAGATTATTCTCCAGCCACATACATATTTTAAGTGAAATTCAGTATGCATATAAATAAATAGAGGTACACATATGTATTTTGAATAAAAAAAGAAAAATACTTCGGCATGGAGGATAGTTCAGTCAGTAAAGCAAGCTTGTAGACCTGAGTCTGATTCTTATAATTCTTGTAAAAAAGTTGGATATGGTGGCACTCACTTCTAATCCCAGGGCACTACAGAGTTGATGGCAGACAGATCCCCATGGGTTAGTGTTCAAGCAGTGTAGGTTATTTGAGAAGCTCCTGGTGCATGAGAGACCCTGTCTCAAAATTGGATAGTTCCTGAGGAATGATAATTTGAAGCTGTGCTATGGCTTCCACATGTACAAACACACACACACACACACACAAACACACATGCACACACACACACAAAGGGGTGGTTCTTTGAACAAATTTTTCTTTACCACATGGGAAGCACTCTGATTTTCTCTATCCAAATTTCATCTCACTGTAAAAACCATTGGCCTGTATTAACTAACTTGATTTTATACTTCATAGATAAACTGTTACTCAATATTTGAAAAAAAAACAGAACAAACAAGAAAAATGTTCCTACCCTCAGATCATTAAACTTTTTTAGAATCTGAAGGCATACACATAATAGCATGGACCGCTCTCCCTGATGAATGCCAGTCACTGGAGAAAGGAACAATGCATATAGCATAGACATAGAAGAGTATCTGGTCATGTCTGGAGGAAAACAACAGTAATTCTCCAGTTATCAAACCATGAAGAGATCTGAAATGACTTCAGGAGGTAGTACCTGAGAAGATTCTTCTAGAATGGGTAAAGACTGTGATAGAACACTCTTTATATCATGGCTTCGATGCAAGAATTAGAAGAATAAGGACATGGCCAAGAGAGAACATAGAGTGTAAAAATGGCACCACCCAGGGTGGGTGGGGTTGAAGCTGAAAAGACAGAAAGGTGACAACACAGTGCATTGAACACCAGAACAGAGTTTGAACAGAATTCAGGGGGAATGGGAAGGCCTACTGACAATGGAAGAGGAACATGAATGGATGCACTTTGTAAATGTCTCAGTCCTGAGAGAACATGGAGAGTACATGCCCGTTACCCAGGGCACATTGCCTCACAGCTATGGCCCTTCTTCTCACTTCAACATGTTCTCTTCTGGTGGCATTTAAGACATGGCTTCCAGAATTCTGCTTTGTCCAGTGAGGTCACTACATGTTCACCTTGGACATCTGGATAGACCGCCATGTAGAGCAGAGCCCAGCGCAGGGTCGTGGATGTTGTCTCTGTTCCAGCAAAGAAGAGGTCCAGAGTGCTCATGATGAGGTTTTCTTCATTGAAACTTGTAGTCTTCTCTGGGTACTGGAAAAGACAGCGTGTCCTTGTTTAGTCAGAAGATTTGTGATTTCTCAATACATGCTTTCTGATGCTAGTGATCACATTTGAAGAAGGCATTTAAAATGATATTCCCCTTGACCTTCTCAGCCAGCAGCTATTTCATGAGCTATCTATTGTTTCCAGTGCAACAATACAGACACTAGCAGATCAGGTCTTCGTCACCCTGAGGTATGAGTTCAAGAGGACACATTTCAAATGATATTACTGTGATCTCCTTAGAAAACATTTCCTGTTCCAAGTGCTGGAGGCTAATCAAAAGTTTCTGGTACTCAGGTGGATGAATAGCAAGACAACTATTTTCTTGTGACTTTATCTTTGCAAAAGCTTTAGTAGGATGATAACAGAACAGGATAAACACACACATATTTAACTTCCAGTATCAGCCATTTCACTAAGTCACTATCTGACCTAAGAGGTTCACATTACCTTTATCTGCTTCAGTTTATAAGAAGAGAATAATACTGATATTTTAACATGCCATATCAAACTGTAGGAGATACAGCAGACATATCAAATACTCTACAAATGCTTTTTGTTGATCTAAGAAGGAATGATCTGTGTTTATTTATTCTTTGATAGCCCCATTAATCTTTCATAGGCAAAACCTTGTTTATTCCATCAATTATTCTTTGGGATAAAATTCCATCTTCACTAACTTTCTATATAATCATCATTCTTTATAATACTCATTATGTTGATGATCTCACACCAGCACTCCATATAGTGAATTATTTGCCCCTTTTCCTTGAGATGTAATATTGCTACTATTGATACTATACCAGGAGGATGAACTGTGCTAGAACACAGGAAAAATTTTACTAATGGGTTCCCCCTGGGTAGAGAAGGAATCTATTATCTAATGAGTCAAAGTTCATAGGAAAGATTTAGTGATGTGTATTTTCCAGGAGTCTACTGAGATCAGAACATTAAAAATAGTGGTATAGTTTGGTTCTAAACTGATCACCATATGCTCAAGTTTTGATTACTTGGTTCCTAGTTGCTGGGACTTTTTTAGGATGTACTGGAACGTTGGCAATTGGGGCTCAGCTGGAGGAAATAAGTCACTAGAAATCCTGTGGTTGTATCAAAGCCCTGGGTCCTGCCTAATTTCTGCTTCCTGATCTACCATGACACAAACAGGCACAACCACATCTTTTTCTCATGTTTTCTCTTTCATGATGGACCAACACCCCTTGAAAATATGAGACAAAATAAACCATGAGTCTCTTAAAATGCTTCTGCCTATTATTGTCACAAGATGCAAATGTATCAAATAAATCCATTCAACTGCTTTCTGTCTGCTTGGATATGATAGGAAGGGAGATTATGGGAAGGTAGATGACCAACCCAGACTCTAGCATTCAGTTGAACTTTGCCTGTGTCTTGCAGTTGGGGCTGAGTGGGAGTGAATGATTGGCCTTAGAAGAAATCATCAAAAACAGAACTCTGATGTTAAATTGCTACTTTCACTTTGTATGTAATTCCTACATGAATAAGAGGCAAATGAAGAGTAAAAGTCAATGAGAGGCATGAAAGGGAAGTATCTACCATTTAAAGGCAGGAAACCATTTATTTCTAATGACAGCACTGAGTTAATATTAATACTATTTTCACTCACACAGGGTAGGGTATGTGAAGCAATGATGTACAAAGATGTCTATATCTTCATTTTTGAAACCTTTACATGCTTCTTGAAAATCTAAAATAGGCTGTGTAGATAATTTGAGAGGGTACAATTATTTTGAAACTATCCTTAAGAGAAGGTGCTTGAGGAATACAATCAAATATATAAGAGAAAAAGAGATGCTACTGTTGAAATTAGGGAGCGAAGGGGCTGTGTCCCCGGCACCCGGCCACCCGCACGTCTAGCTCTAGCTTATGCCCCGAAATAATTACAACAAAGCTGTATTCTTTTAACACCGCTTGGCCCATTTCTATCTAGCCACTTCTAGGCTAGCTCTCACACCTGGACTAGCCCATTTCTCATAATCTGTGTTGCCCATGAGCTGCCTTACGAGGAATGATCTTAACCTGCGTCTGCCTTGAGTGGGAGAATCATGGCGACTCACTGACTCAGCTTCTTTCTCCCAGCCTTCCGTTCTGTTTACTCCTCCCACCTATATTTAACCTATGAGGGCCAAGCAGTTTCTTTATTGGTTTTTTTTTTTTTTTTTTGGATTTTCGAGACAGGGTTTCTCTGTGGTTTTGGAGCCTGTCCTGGAACTAGCTCTTGTAGACCAGGCTGGCCTCGAACTCACAGAGATCCACCTGCCTCTGCCTCCCGAGTGCTGGGATTAAAGGCGTGCACCACCACCGCCCGGCTTCTTTATTGCTTAACCAATGAAATCAACAGATAGAAAGATGACCCTCCTCCATCATGCTACAATTTTGGAATTGAAGACAGAAAAAGAACCAAAGCAAAAGATATCAGTGCCCTCATAGTCAGGTGTGGTGGTGCTCATCTTTAATCCCAGAACTCAAGAGGCAGAGGCAGGAGGGTCTCTGTGTGTTCAAGACCAGCCTGCTCTACAGAGTGAGTTGCAGGACAGCCAGTGCTACATAAAGAAAACTTGTCTTGAAAAACAAAGAAAAAGTAAGCAAGCAAGCAAACACACAAAAATGTTGTCAGCTTTAGGAGCTTGGAAATACAGGGTCATATAGTTCCCATAGTCTTTTAAAGAATGTTATGTGGCAGAAAGGAAGAACATATCATGAGAACTGTAAGAGAATAAAGCTGTGTCATGTTAAAGCAGTAACTTTGTGGTAGCCTACTGCCTGATCACTTGACAACTATTAAACCATTACATTGTCTTTAAGAAGAAGACACAGGAGCATCTTCCCGACCTTTGTCATTTCCGTGAGGAAAGCATCAATGAAGTCTCTTGGCTCATCAGGATTCCAGTCTCTCCGGTGATTGTCAATTATAGAAGAAACAAACGATTTCAGTTTTTCCCAGTTTCTGAAAACTGTCTGGTGTGATCCAGGAAGATATTTCATTATCCATGGGAAAATATTGTAGAGCTGATTGGGAAAAACAACGCAGTCAATGGGACACCAAGATGCCACTTTACAAGGCTTAAAGCTATAGTCTTGTGTTTCCCTTTGTTTCTTACTGTAAAATTGTGGGGCCAGTTTCTATCTTCCATCTCATTTACCTACAAAAATATTTCTACTCTGATGTGCAAAGTGTATTTGCCTTCAGAACACTTCTTTCTAGCCTCGCTGCCTGTTATCTGCTACATAACACCATCTCTCTCTGGATATTAGGAGCTCATTCAACACTTTTATTGATGATACTATTAATGCCATTTCAGCTTAGTTTGCATATAATTTCCAGAAAAAAATATTTATCAATGTAACCACATGCTTGACCCTGTGACTTTCTATATTCACGGATGGTCTCTAGACTCAAAGTCAGAGATATAACTATTTACCTGTAATCCCTGTGAGTTGGAACCCCCAGATCTTCATGATTGTCCCAGTTTCTCTAGGCACTCCCACCAGAGCAACCTCTGAGACCAAACTGAGGGCATTTCTGTCTTAGGCCCTTATTCATTGTGTCTAAAAGAAAATGTTGCTGAAAGAGTTATAGCCCTGTCCCTCACTTCATGAAATCATTGCTCAAGTCTCCTTACAGATCCCTTACCTGATTAAAATAACAGGCCCTTTTTTATCTTTCGATTTCTCTGTCATGACTTATTTTCTCTCTGGGAAATTACCAGTAATATATATTGTACAAGTAACTGCGCATCCTGATTACCCCACCAGGGTTTAAACCCCATATGGTAAGACTGCAATCTTTACTGAATTAAAGCTAATTGTGATGGGTGTTTCTATAAAATTTGTAGTGCATAACAAAATGTAAAATCAACATTTAAAATGGGACAGACATGGGTGTGACTTATACCTCTGTTTCCTCCTGGTTATAATAAATTGTAACCGATATAATAATGAGATTAACAATGTTAATAATATGGAAAATGCACGGTGTGCTAATGGGGTCTCCCTGTATTCAAACACTGAAAGGCATGAGATACTCAAAGCATTCCACAGATGTGTGGTGAACTACTGTCTGTCTTTTCTTAGATATCTCTGCATCTACTTGCAGACACCATATTGCAGCATTTTATATGTAAAAGATCATGGTGAAAAATTAGTAAACTTTTGCAGCTGTCCATTAAAGTGTCTGATGTAATTGGTCATTCCAAGAATGTTTATTATCACTCTCTTCCACCTTTAACTCCCTTCTAAGATTTTTTTCCCTTGATACACACACCTAGAAGTGAGCCTGGTACTTACTGGACTCCCCTGACTTCCCTGACTCTGTGTACTGGAAGGAAAATAATGGAGCTGCTGGGTTTGGACTACAATGACCAAGAGCTAAAACACAGAATACAAAATAGTGTAGGAAATAAATGCAACCGATCTCATTCTTTATGCCTATTTTCATACAGGTAAGTCATGCCAACTAATTTCTCAGTTATTAGTGAGGACAGCCCTGAATTTGAGGAGGAAACAGATATGGAGATGAGTAAAAATAAATCCACTTTGGGGTACATTATGGAGAATCCATGCATAGGAACAGAAAGTCTTCAAGAGTAAAATGAGCTTTTGAAGGACCAGATTCTGTGCTTCAGATTCATTTTCTCTGGAAGCATTATGAACCCAAAATTGTAGGGCCCTGGTCTCCCTTATTCATGTAGTGCATTCATGGGGACAGTTTATGATCAACTAACCAAGCTTCCTGTGTGTTTCTGTTCTAGCCCTGCCCAGGCTGGTGGTTAGCTGTAGGGCATTCACTCCTTTGTTAATATGGTAATTTCCCACCTGCCTGGGCCTAAATCCTTGTGCTGCAGTTAGGTAGATAAGGACTTCCCAAAGGCTGAATAAAGTGGCATTTGGCTGATCCCTTTTCGAATGACCCTGGTCTCTCTGTGTGTTCTTTTCATCCTCCATGCCTTTGCCCTACTGGCGCGCGAACTGTACCGAGGGTGTAACACCAAATCGGGTGTTACACAAAATATAATAAAGTCAAAACATCCACAACTACTCTCTGCACACACTCCAGAAGAGTGTCCAAGAGAACACAGAGTGTGGCACAGAAACACAAGAAATATGTAAATACAAGCAGGTTGAATGCCACTAAAAATCATGAACTCCTGAATTAATGCATTCACAGGTACTGAAACAAGTACAATGCTACATAAAAACTGAAAAGTTTTCTACAAAATATGATCAGTGACTTGGAGGCTATAAGAAAGCAGATGAATACAATAAAGGACCTGGGGAAGAAGTCAACACTAGAAAGAAAAAACAGCAAAATGAATGAGAAAATCAACAAATCGATTGAAAAGATCAACAAATAGGAAGACACTGAACACTTCAGCAAGAAACTGAGGATTTGCTTTAAAAAATGGAAATGGTGAAAATAAATAGCTCAATGAGTCAATAACACAGTAAAATCCATCACCAACAGACTAAACTATGCAGAAGACTATCTATCAGGAATGGAGCCCAATGTTGAGGACATGCTTCATTCATTCCATTAGGGAATAATGGGCATGAGTATAATGTCTAAGAACTCAGAGATACAATCAGAAACTGGACCTCAGCTGCCACAGGATTGCAGGGTCACAGATAAGAAAACAAAGATCTGGGATAAAAAATAAGTGCATAGAGAATAATTTCAATGAATTTATAGCAGACACTTTCCCCAAATATAGAGACAGAAATAGATTTTCAAAGACAAGTGGTATTTAGACCTTTAAAATAAACACTCCAGAGGAAAGCACTTCTGTGATTTGTTAAATATGTCAAAAAAATACAAAAGCCGTAAGGAAAAACATTAACTCATGTGCAAAGTCATAAAAATTAGAGTATTGAACTTTTTATCATCAATCTCCAAGCCAAGAAAACATGAGATGACAACGGTTCTCTGAAAGTAATTGTCAAACATGGATCCCATATCCAGAATTGTTATCATTTCAAATTAATGGAAAAACATTAATGGAATATTTTAGGAAAAGTGAAAATCAGAGCAATTCAGGAGCACTAATCCAACAATACTGAAGGTGTTTGAAGGAGTATTATACACAGAGTAAAAAGAATGTCAATTATGAGAACACAGGAAAATATAAATTTCATAAGATGAATGGTTAAGAAAATGAGAACTAGGGAAACATCCATCATGTCTAACACAGACAACAAGTAATCCTTGGTAGTAATAGAGAAGAAAGTAAAGTAAAAATGATTTAACCAAGAAGAAAAACAATAAAACCACAGTAGTTAGCTTATATGATTCAATAATATGTTGAATGTAAGTGGCTCCAACAAGCTAAAAAGAGACACAGACTAGCTGACCAAATATAAAACCTAGATCAAAGTTTGTGTTGTTTCTATGAAACACACCTTACAGATAAGATCGCCACAAATTAAGAATCAAAGAGAAGAAAAACATTTCTAAAACAAACAGAAGTTGAACAAGATAACACAGCAGTCCTCATATCTGAGTTAAAACAGACTTTAAATCCAAAGAGTTGGAAGCAATAAAGACATTGCATGCGGGCAACAGTTAATAAATCATGACAACTGCAAACAAAAAAGTATACATACACAGTCACACTTTTACATTTGTGATATACACATATGGAAGTAGAGAATGTATTCCTGAAAGTTGTTCTCTGACTTGTACGCACCCACACATGTAACAAAGTACAATGTCTTAAAAATGTGGAAAAATATACAAACATCTGCACACACATTCTCTAATGTGTATACATGAAGGTAGTGATGGACTACTGCAGCAGGCCTAGCAGAAAGAAAACCATTTAGATAACATCAAGCCCTTGTGGTTAATGTCAACATACAACTACCTTAAAGAGTCATGGGCATGGCTGACTGATATGTGAAGTATTTAAATGGCTATAAGGAGTAGACATGGAAAATTGGCCACTGCTGGAGGTGTCATTTGAACCTCAAATGTGTATATTTTCTTGTTTTAGACTGATTGCATCATGTCGATGGGTATGGGGACAGTGCACTTCTAAATATTTTGTTATATTATATGTTCAGATGCAAATATAAGACAAATGGGTGTGCCAAATGGACACTGATATAAAACTATTATTCATAACTCCTAAAACTAGAACAACTCATTTATCTAACTGTAGATAAAAACAACAACACATTCAGTGTACTTCTGGTCTACAGATAACAAGGAACAGGGTACAAAGAAGAATTTCAATGCAAGTAAATATGCTAGAAAGTTCCTTTTGAAGGTGACTAACATAGGAAGAGAGTAGCAGGGAAAAAAAGAAAGTCCAAGTAAATATTATTATTTCCATTCTCTAAATGATATCAGCATTCCCATAGGCATGTCTATAGACCAATATAAATATCAAAATAGTTCAAATAAATGATAGAAATGTTTTGTACACATTAAGATTCTAATAATCAACAAAAACATAAAAGTCAGAAGGTGGACTTGAAAGATATTTGGATAAAATTCAATATTTCAAATGTTATCATATTAGTTACAAAATGACACTTGTAATACTCTTGACAGACGTGCAAAGAAGAATGCGTACCTGGCACATCATTGATACCTCCAAACACGTGGCCTCATCCAGTAGCCTCAGCATCTCCTGAAACTGACTGTCATGGTACTCAAAACGCTCCCCAAAGGTGACAGAGCAAATGATATTGGAAACTGCATTGTTGATACTGAAGTGAGGGTTGAAAGGCTGTCCTGGGAGTGGAGAGAGGGAGGGATGAGTCCTTCAAAGTTATTCATTTGTTTCTATTTCCTATACTGAATTATTTTGATATGATAGAGGAATACACATTGCAGAAAACCATGGAAGAGGCTCTGGTCAGATCATACTACATAAAGACTGACATGCTTCAGGGACTCTGCTAATACTGGGAGGCTCAACTGATGACCAGGCCTTAGGTCCAGCAGTGTGTCTAATGACCATCTGTGTGCTTACCTGCAGAACTCCCAGCTTATGGTCATGGCTAGATGGTCATTGCCTAATCCTCAGTTCAAAGCACAGTGCAGTGACCAGAGCAAGCACTTAGACATTTAGGAAGAATGTGGTCAGTGAATGAGAGGGCCTAAGTCTCATAACCTCTCACACCTCCCCTGTGGAATGCCCACCTTTCTCCTCTTTTATGGCCTCCACAAGGTATTGGGCTTCCTCCTGCATGCGCTGCTCTAAGCTCTTCTTTCCCAACCCAAAGTTCTTCAGCGTCATCAGGGCAAACCTTCTTTGCTCCTTCCATGTCTGCCCACTGGAGAAGACCAATCCTGAAAAGAAGACATTCAGCATTATGACACTGAAATTCTGGTCTAAAATTATCTCATGAACTCTATGACATATGTGCAATGGAAAAGAGAAGGGCTAATAAGGGATTTGGTGACTGTCTAGAGAGACTACCCCAAAGCAAGAAGCATGATGGCTAATGTCCTGGTGATCTGCAAAATCACACACTGATATTTCTTATATATAGTGTAGTCTACTCTTTAAGGTCTCTACATGTTTATTACCAACCAGCAATAGGTCCATTCTTACTGCAACAAAGAATGGAAGACTACATAATAAAACTTTCCAAGGGAACACACTTGCTTAACACCCAGGGGTTAAAATTCATATCATCTTGGTTCCAATGCAGACAAAAAAGTCTACTTAGTTGTGTTAAGTTGAATAACAAAAATGAACTAAAAGAGAATACAAGGCATGTAAATTAAAGAGGTATAAAAGGCTCTATAAAAGAATTCCTATTCAATACAAGCTTTAAAATATAAAAAATTAATCAATAAGATAAGAAGCATCAGTATTCCACAGAGAAAGAACAGAAGAGAAACATTCCAGTCTGTTCAGCATCTGCAACCTAATTCATGGCATGCGCATTGCCAATGCTATGTGCAAGTCAATTTCTTAACATTCAAAAAAACATCAGCTATGACATGAGAATCCTCTCTGTGTGCTGTGATCATAACTAATGAATAAAGAAACTTCTTTGGCTTATTGATACAGTGGAACTTAGGTAGGCAGGGAGAACTGGACTGAATGCTGGGAGAAAGAAGGGTGGAGGCAGCGGACACCATGGATCTGTGACCAGAGGTAGATGTGCTGAAACTTTGCTGGTAGGCCACAACCTCATGGTGATATACAGATTAATAGAAATGGGTTAAATTAAGATATAATGGTTGGCCAATAAGAAGCTAGAGCTAATGGGCCAACCAGTGATTTAATTAATACTGTTTCTGTGTGATTATTTAAATTTTGGGTGGCCGGGACAAACAAGCACCCCATCCTCCCACAATTGGTGTGCCAATTTGGGTAACTACATCCACATAAAAACCAGAGAAAGCTTAAAAATTAATTCTAGACACAAAAGAACAGAGTTAAACATGGTTTGCTATCAGCATTTTTTTTTGTTGGATGGGCTCTGTTTGCTAGAAGCAAGCAGAATCATGGATCCTTTAAGAGAGATTTTCCTGATTCAGCCATAGCAGTAAAAAGGCTGTGGCCATTTTAAAACTCCAGCTTTCTGGGCTATGCTTTCAGTGTGAACTCTGGCTCTTGCAGGATACAAAGCATTTGGATGGGGTTTGTGAGCAGACTGCTGCAGCTTAGTTAATGGTGACATAGACTGGCTGTGTGTCTGAAATTGGGGTGGTGTGCTTGGCTCTCAGAGGCTCAAGTGGCTCTGCCATGCTGGACTAGGCAGGGCAAACAGGGAGCACTGTATTTGACCTAGCAAGGTTGCAGCTTATATTCATAAGTGTTTAGCATTTTAAGAAGTGCTTCTGGTCAGAAAATAGTTATAGATATGCAATAAAGACAAATTCAGATAAAATAAACACCTACAAATGAGTCACAGTGTTGAATAAATGTACATAGCTTGGGAAACAAAAGCAAAAGAGTACAGAGAGTCATAAAAAAGTAAATGTTTTTTTTTAATTAAAAGAAAGTCTTCAGGCC
>NC_022016.1:64409971-64411285 GCF_000317375.1 Microtus ochrogaster
TGTCTGGCTGTGGCTGGATGCAATGGTTCCTTCTCACCAACACATTTATAATTAGCTAATTCAAAATGTGGTTATTTCTAATCTCTTGAAATGAGATGACACTGTTTAGTACTCTGATGGGTGCTTTCATTCAGGAAATGTGACATTCTGCTTCCTTTAAATATAATAAATTATGGTGGAACTGTTTATGGCCATGTTGGAAAGTTAGATACAGGTATGCTTAACATATCAGAAGCACTATAATGCACACACCATGTTGCTCAATAAACTTACCATTGTTATTAGAGATACGTTCTCGGGTACGAGTGATAGGGCGTTTCAAAATGTTTTCTTCCATGTGAGTAAAGACTTCTTTGATTAAGGGGAGTCCAGTTATCATTACTGAATTTATATCACCAAGATTCAGGCTAAAAATGTTCCCATATTTCTTCACAAACTGAAAAATATACCAAGAGTTATAGTTAAGTGTGCCTGTGTCTGTGTTTCCAAGGATGGCAGGCATGTGTGTAGCTAATGGGATTCATGTTGAGAGGTTTCTGTGAGTGGGGAGATGTACCATTGTCTGTGGAAATATTTCTGAAGTTGTGGTTTCCTTAACTGCACTAAACTCAAATTCAAATTAGGAAAAAGTTTTGTTATATTATATAAAAGTTCATTAATATAAGTCTCATGAACTGACTATGCACCTACAATGTCTACCTAGAGAAAAACATGAGGATATAAGTTTCAAAGAAGAAGCAAAATCACTGATCGACAGCACCCTGAAATCTAATGAAAGGAGAGCATGTGACACATTTGACCTGACAAAGGGCAAGGAGGGTGCGTATAGGCTTGATGTTGGTGCAGGTTGTGGACATCCTCATAGGAGAAATGGTTTAATAGGAAAATAATGCCCCGCACTCATCAACATGCTTAACATGGGATGTACATGTGTGACAACTTGGACAGACACTAAGGGAACTCTGTTATTGGTGTGATAGAAATGTTCCTGATTTCTTTTTCTTTTTCACCAAACTTCAAACAATTTCAGGATTAGAAATTTTCTCCTAAGTCATTCATTCATATATCTATCCAACATGAACCAAATGATCATCAACTTGTTCCTAGACTAACTCATGAAGACGCAAGTCTTTCAAAGATATTAAAGGTTGGAAGTTAAAAATTTTGACACTCAATGAGGCAGAGAAAAAAAGGACATCAGTCCAGAGAAAGATTGAAATGCATGTGTACTAGGCAGATATAGCAACCATGAAATCCTAGTTAATCACAATATCTAGCATCTATTTAGGCAAAGGAGACCCTGCCTTCCCCTAA
>NC_022016.1:64414735-64449311 GCF_000317375.1 Microtus ochrogaster
ACAGGATAGAACACCATTGACGTATATGGGAATAAGATGAATGCCCGTCAACCTTTCATCAGAAACAGGCTAACAAACAAGAAAACACAAAATAAAGGAGTGGCAATTTCAAAGCAGCAAACAAGGAGGGGACTCTACCAATGCAGGGATCTACATCTGCAAATAATTTTCTTCAGGAACTAAGGCAAAATAAACACATTCTATTACTAAAGAAGAGGTAAGGTATATCTAATACAAGCCTATATTTCTTTCAAGTACTTGTATTAAAAAAAATCAGACAATATCAGACAAAAAAGTTGAGGATACAGCACAATGTTTTTGAAAACCAAGCACCAACCAGAACCCAAACAGAACTCATAAAGATGATGGCTGACTTGGATGCAATCATACATAAAAGAATAACAAAGAGAATGAGTGAAACAAAGAGTGGGTTCTTTGAAAAGATTAAAAAGACTGACATCTTAAAAAAGGAAAAGAAACCCTGGGAAGATCCAACAAATTAGTGGTGAAAAATTAACATTTTCAAACAGATGCTTTTGAGAGAATTGTTAGAATTTATTTTTGAAGCCTTGTCCTTCAATAAATTGAAAATATAGCAGAAATGGATAAATTTCTAAAATTTTATATACAATTGAATTAAAAAACATAAAATATGAACAGATTAACAACAAATACTGAGCTTTAGAACAACAAATATTTCTCAACAAGGAAAAGAGCAGTATAAGGTAGAGTCTCTGATATCTAACATCCCTCAAGATATTCTGCAAAATAAAAATGGAGCCAACACTTTCAAAACTCAATGTTTTGAACAGATATTATACTGATATTAAAACCAGGTAAGGATGAGAGAGAGAGAAAGAGAGAAAAAGAGAGAGAGAGTTCTTGACGAACATAGACATAAAAACACTTAACAGAGTGCTTACAAACCAAATTCAACTCCACATTAAAACAAATCATGCACCATGATTAAGTTGGTTTCATTCCAGGGATACTATGATGATTCAGCGTGTACAAACAGGTAAGTTCGATATTGTGCACAAACAGGATCAAGGGTCACACCTCAATTTAAAAAAAAAAGGCTGCGTGTTCAGCAAACCCAGAGTCAATTCTCTTTCAGTACACATACTGTTTTGCACTCAAAAATGAAATCAAGGCATAGCAGCAAGAGGACTGAATAACAGGAATATAAATAGAGAATGAAGTGGACTAATTATCCCAAAGGACAATATGATCCTCTACTTGAAGACACTTGCCTAAAGGCAAACTCAGAAAATGGAAATGCCCCCATTGTCATGGTGTGGCAGATTAATATAGTGAAAATTGCCACATTCCCCAAATTCCTGCAATCCCCATGAAAATGCCAATGATACTCATGAGAAGATAAATAATTACAATATGTACTTTCAAATTGTGCTATAGAACCTTAATAACAAAATCACCACGATATTGACACAAGACATACATATAGAAAAATGGAATGAAATAGCAGACCCAGAAGAAAACTCACACAGCTGCATGCATCTGATTCTAAGATACCAACATATGTTAGAAAATGGTAACATATTTTTTTAAATGGTGACTGTTGCAGGAAGCCGCTTATTGGTTTCTGGCTGTTTAGCCCTGAAATAGTCACACAGAAACTATATTACTTAAATCACTCAATGCTCATTAGCTCTAGTTTCTTATTGGTTAACTCTTACATATTAATTTAACCCATTTCTATTAATATGTGTACCATCATGTGACTGTAGCTTGCCGGCTAAAGTTCCAGTGTCCATTTCTGGCAGGGCTACATGGCTTCTGTCTGACTCTGCCTCTTTTCCTCCAGCATTCAGTTAAGTTTTCCATGCCTACCTAAGTTCTGCTCTATCAACAGGCCAAGGCAGTTTCTTTATTCACCAATGGTATTCACAGCATACCGAGGGGAATCCTATATCTCCTCCCCTTTTCTGTTTAAATTAAAAAATAAGGTTTTAAATTTAACATAGTAAAATTACATATAAGAAAACAGGTATCAAGCAAAAATTATAGTTATAATATTTATATCTATATTATCTTTTATCATGACTAAGGAAAACTATAAGTATAACTATAAATTCTTCAGCTCCATCAAAGACTCCAGAAGATATAATATTACCTAAGTAAACAACAAGTTCATTGTAAGCAACTTCTAAAACTCTAGAATTGACAAGGACACCTTGCTGCCTGGACAGTCACCCAAAGTTCTTCTGTACCATTGGGGCATCCATCTTCAGCCAAAGGCCTATAGTATCTGGCAGACTTTTTCATGAAGCAGGAAGTCTCAAAGACAGTTCCACCTATATTAACAGTTTGTCAGTAATGTATTTTTGTGTCCTGCAGAATGTCTAGCAGACTTTTTCATGAAGCAGGACCCTGAAGAATCATTTCACCTTTAGGCAAGTTCAGCAGTCATTTCTCTGTGGGTCCTGCATGTCCAGTTCATTAAGCAGTCCAAGCAAGAGCAGTTTCTTGCCCTAGTGGCTAGCAAACTCTATAAGAAGCCTCTTGGATGCCCATCTTCCTCTTGAAGTAATTGGTGCTGCCAAGATGTGTCTCATTGTCATGATAAGTCCTAAGTTCTTAAAATATTCTAAATGCCATATTCTGAAATCTTTGAAAGAAAAGTTTGAAGAATGCCTATCCACCTGAAATATATCTCTGTACATCTAGAAAATCTAACTAACATGACTAAAAGCTAGACGACTCTCTATTAACTTATATTTCTGAATTAAATATTATACTTTTAAATGATCTGTAAAACATAATACCATAATCGAGAGCAGAAATAAACAAATAACAAAATTGACTTTAAATCTGTATCCATAAACCAAGATCCATACCAATGCAAATCTCTATAGCATATCCCCCTTTAAATGTAAACAAATATTTATAAACAATATTTGGGAATATGGGTGTAGTTTTTCTCCAAACTGCTTCCTGCTTTTTGTTGAGTGAAGTAATTTTTTGGATTTGTTCATGGCAACCTTTCAGGAGGTCTTGGTTGATCAAACAACATTAGTCTGAAAGGATTCCACAGGTTCTTATCCTTTGTGGAAACAAAAAAAAGAACCTCTTTTCCAAAACAACATATCTGTAGGCCCAAATTCTTAGGTAAAATACCTTTATCTTTGTTTAAATTAGCAGTACATATAATGAAATGTCTCTCTGTACTTAACTCCTTCACAGTCAGAAAATTCAAAGAAAACACAATAATATACATAATCCAGACTCTGTGAGTTTTTCATCTTTACATAGCTTATTTTTCTTTATTCCTTTTAATTTATGACTGTCTGTACTCTGTCTTTTTAAAGACTTTGTTTTATATTTTTTTCTAAACCATTTACTCTCAACTCTTTATCTACTCTCTCCCAAGCCTACATACATTTTTTAAACATTGTGTCTCATTTAGAGGTCTTTTATGTCTGAATCTGTCTTATTGTGCATATGTAATTCTTTGCTGACCAGAAGTGCTTCTTAAAATGCTAAGTGCTTCTTAAAAAGCTTAAGTGGTGTCATTGCTAGGAGAAATACCACACTGCCTGCTTGTCCTGCCCAGGCAAGCATTGGTCAAGCTGCTCGCCACCTCCATGAGCCTTGCATAATGCCCTATCTCTAGGCACATAGCTGGTCCATTTTGCTACCAAGCAAGCCATTGCACATTGGTCATAAACCCTATTCAAATGCTCAGTATCCTGAAAAATCCAGAGGTTGTGACTGGCTGCATGACCCAGAAAGCCAGTATTTCTTTCAAAACAGTCCAACCTTTTTTCTGCTACTACTGATTCAGGAAAACCTCTCTTAAAGGAGCCAAACCTCTGCTTGCTTTTAGCAAACAGAGCCCAACCAAGAAAATGCCACTACCAAACCATGCTTAATTCTGTTCTTTTGTGTCTAGGATCCTTCCCAAATTCTCCCAGATTTTAAGTGGATTTTAGTTGGCCACATGGGTGTCAATTTGTTGTAAGGAGGCCACTTGTTCATTTCCAGCTGCTCAGCCCCAAAATAAGCACACAAAAACTGTATTAATTAAATCACTGCTTGGCCCATTAGGTCTAGCTTCTTCTTGGCTAACTCTTACATCTTAATTTAACCCATCTCCATTAATCTGTACATCACTACAAGGTCGTGGTCTATCAGAAAGGTGAAAACCAGATACCTATTCCTCATTCGGTACCTGAATCAGAACAAAGTACATAAAAGGTTTTAATGTAAGACTTAAGTCTTTGAAATTCTTATAGAAAGTCAATGGTGAAATACTTCAAGATGTAGGAACAATGACTTTATGAGCTCTTATACCTCAGAATGTAATCACCAAACAGTCAAATGGGATTTCAAGGAACTAAGAAACTTCTGAACAGCAAAAGAGATAGCAGAGTGAAGTGACTGCCCAGAGTAGGAGAAAGTCTTTGGCAGTTATTTACTCAAAGACAGCCAACCAAATGAACAAACAGCCAAACGAGCAAGACTCAAGCATTTTCTCAGAAAATTGGGAGTAGATCTATTTCAAGACTCAGCTATAACACTCTTAGGCATATGCCCAAAGGATGTTCAATCGTGTCACAAAGACACTTGCTTAACTACGTTCATTTTAACACCATTACTCATAATAGTCAGAAACTAGAAATAATTTAGATGCCTCTCAACCAAAGAACAGATAAAAACGAGACCAAAGTATATTTGTGAGCATTTGATTCTACCAAAGTCCAACTTGGCCAACCATAAAGTTTTCTGGTGTTAAACAAAGGGCATGAATGAGGGGTTACCTAAAGGATTATGAGGGACACCAAAACAGCTGCTGTCAAGGACTGGCCTCGACCAAAATACTTCTTACCAGGGTAGGAGTGTGGAAATAGAAAAATTATATGAAGATGCATAAAAATAATAAGACAGAAAACAAAAGACAGTATTGGGAGGGTATTTCAGGTATCACTCAGTCCCTGAAATCACCCTCGTTTATTTTTCCACAGCTTTTATACCCAATGTAACAGGAGGAGAAGGTAACAAAAAAACTTCATTAACATGACACAAAAGATTAACTCACAGGGTCAACTTTGAGAGATCCAGTCTCTGTTGCCTAGGTGATGAGGTGCCCCAAGTCACACACTCACACACACTGAGCCTTGTACACTAAACACTGCCCTTCCCCAGGTGACCTCATAGTTACAATGGGAGGAACAGAAGTACATTTGCATATCCTGACCACCAGCTGTCCGGAGGGCACTGAGCTATCTTAACTTCAGAAGGGTATTAGTCAGATGAAAATTTCCGTTGTGTAATTGTGCACAGTTGGAACTATGAGGAGAGAGTTTGATGAAAACTGTTGGACCGGGTAGGAGTTATGTGAATATCTCCATGGAAGAGAGAGACAATGACTTATTCCCCTTACCTTCATGTTCCCACGCCTACTGTAGTGTATTAGATCATCAGTAGTCATTTTTAAAGTATTGTTAATCTTGTAAAATAACTTGAGTTTTGTAAATATTTCTCCATATGGATATATGCTTTGTGAATGCAACCGAAGTGGAAACATTTAGCGGAAACTCCTCACTTCTTCAAGAATAAGAACTAGAGACGTCCTTACATATTCTTGCTAAAAATAGATAGATGATAGAAAGATGATAGATAGATAGATAGATAGATAGATAGATAGATAGATAGATAGATAGATAGATAAACAAGGACAGTCATACAGCAAAGAGCTGGTACCTTCTAACCCTACTGTAACCCAAATACAGGAAGATAAAAGGCCTTTTCCAAACAAAACACATTTATTTCAAAAATTACATGTGACTTACATGCCTATTCTCAAAACCATTTAGTAATTCTTTATACCTTGAGAAAAACTATTAATAAAAAGAACTTGCTTTTTAGCTTTAAAAGGGGTGGGGGAGTCAGGCAATCACCTCCTGAGTTAGAAGGTGCCTTTAAGCCTGTTTGTCCCAGACTCTGACAGTCAGACAAGGTGAAAATGGGCTTGCATTTTTCAGCCTCCACAAGCTGTGCTGATGCCAATTTTCAGCCTGTCATGGATGATGATAACTGCTTGTTCAGCTGGACTGAGCAGGAAAAACTAGATCACAAACTCATTTCCACCCCTGAAACCTCTCCCATCAGGGCCCAGTTGCTGGTCTATAGATTTTTCTGTGTCTCTGTCTCTCTCTCTTTCTTGCCTGCTTCCTCTAACACAAATGGTCCCATTAAGAGCTAGGACTCTGGGGCTGGAGAGAGAGTTCAGCAACTTACAGCACTGGTTGTTCTGTCAGAGGACTTGGATTTGGCTACAGAATCCATGTGACAGCTCACAACTGCCTATAACTACCGTCTCCAGAGAATCTGACATATTCTTCCAGTCTCTGAGGGCACTGCAGGTAAGAAAGATAAGGTAGAGAAGCAGGCACACTTCATCTCAACAGGCTCAGTGCTTTATTTGACTATCAAGGGACCCCAACCTTTGTATGGACACAGGCGCATGCATTCACGAGCACATGTGCACAGACACAAACACACACAGAGAGAGCTACCAAGAAGTTGTTGGGGGTGGTGACTCAAAGCAGGGTGGGTTGTTTTTGATACCAAGTATATACAGGTAAAGGGAAATGGTCAGGCTGGGGCTAAGCCATTCTTTAGGGATAGAGGTCTCCTCCAGGGAGGACAGGAGCTGGCAGCTTTAAGCTATGAAGAAATCAGTAACCTTGTGGGTGGTGACACAGGTGAAAGGGCAGGGGTCACGGAGGAAAGTTAGCACAATTGTGATTGGGCCTGCCAAGGGGGAAGTCCATGGCATTCTTCCAAGCAGTTCGGATACCCTTCCAGAAAGTATGGTCTGTTCCTCTTCTGTTTTGAGTTCTAACAGTAGTTTAGTGTTTTCCTGTGCTGGGATGGATCCGTTGGCATACAAATAGCATTCTTCTCCTAGGAAGGCACAGCTGTCCCCTTTGTTCAGCAGTCATGGAGTCCTCTTTGATTTTGGAGAAGCACTGTGGACACAAAACCTTTTTGATTTGCGAGGGTTATGCTTTGTTTTGCAGGCCAGGCCTTTCTTGGTCTGATTGGTGAGTTGGCTGAGATGTACCTGTTGGCACCCCACAGCTGTTGCAGGATTACGGCCGCTGGCAGGGCTTACATGGAGTCTTGGTTTGGGTACAGAAGGAAGTTCAGAGGATAAGACGGTAAAAAATATGAGCGTGAGAATAAGAAGGAAAGGGATGATCATCAGAGGAGCCAAAATGGGAGGAAACTGAAGCCCATACACAGGAAGATGCTTGGGATTGGATTTTTTTTTTCTGGTCCCTATGTCTTTGGGTCCCATCTCAAACCAGTTAGGATTTGTTGGTGCAGAAGCAGCATTGTTCTAGGAGGAGAGCATGGATCCCATCTTTGGTAATAGTAAGATCTAGAAGCGGACTACTTTGGCAGCTAAAGAATCAAGTTGGTCCTAAAGGGTGTTAAGCTGACCCAAAGTCCAGCTGCTTTAGTTCTGAGTTCTGAAAAAAATATCCAGAGTGGCACAAAGAGAAATGAGTATCATGGGGTGAGATACTCCTTCAGAGGCCACCCAAACTGTTTTATAAGTTTAGGCCGCAGATTTCTCCCTGAGCTGACAAAAGAGACGATGTAGAAAGGGCAGCAGTTAGGAGCCTCAGAAGAGGGTCCATCAATCATCAGAGGGCCAGTAGGTAGTAACTGTACAACCCAATCAGAAATATTATGAGAGAAAATTCGTGTAGTAAGGTTAAACACAATTGTACCACTGGTTAGAGTAGGCCATGTACCAGGGTTCTGTTGAAGGACATCCTAACTGTAATGATCTGTTTGTAGCATCAGGCTCCTGCATAAGGAGCAAGTGCCTGGAAGCTTTGCACGAGAAGTCGGTTAAACTCAGCATCTAATTGGCGGTTTAAAAGAGAAATAGAATCTCATTGAGACATTTTTAAAGAATTGTCTAGCAAACTTTTTAAAGGCTTCACTTGGATTTTTTGAATAAATACTCCAAACTCTAAGTTTAATGACAGAGTATCTGGCAGCCTGCTCTAAGCACAGAACATGGGTGGCTAGGGTACGGAGTGTGGAGTTAACTTTTGTTAAGAAGAAGAACTAAAGCCAAGGGAAAGGGACTGACCAACTGACCTAGTATGCAGGACCCATTATCAGTCAGGTGTTAGGCTTGGGTCCAAGTTGCCCATGGTCCCACCACCTTCATATGTCAGTTTGGGACACAGGGAGGGCAAAAGAATTACTTGTTGCCTCTCAGTTGTTTAGACATTTAGAGTGTGGGTATAGGCTCTAAGATCATCCATATGTTAAGACATGAAGAGTAATTCCTCGTTCCTATTGATAAGGAAGAGTTGTTTATTTTGCTTTATTGATTTTTGTTTTTATTTCTGGTTTGACTTATATAGTCAGAGCTGGTCAGGCCTACACAGCCAGAGACAGCAGTAGCAGACTTCTGGGTGTGTGTGGGTCTTATTTCCATGTCCATCCTTACTCTGTAATGAGGTCAGCATGCAAAGGAACATGACACACTGTAGTAAATTAAGATTACCTGTACATGAATTCTAACAATCAACTTTTTTTTTTGTTGTTGTAGGTTTTTAAGTTAACAAGAACCAAAAAGGTAGAAGGGAGATTTCAGAGAATTGGGCATCCATAATTACATTTATGGGTCACTTTAACTTTTATACACACATTTCTCTTGATCAAAAAAATTAAATACCATGAGACATAACAGTAATAAAGGAACTCATTAGGATTAGGCAGTATTTAGGTCCTTTAGTCAGTATATATAAAAATTTCTGTTTATATCGGTAGATCTGTTCTGATTTTTAGATCTTAGCCCAGACACCCAGAGAACCTTGAGGTCTCATATAACTTGGGCCTAATCACACGCAATTAGCTGAGGAGAGTGAATGGATATTTGAGAAAGGTTCGCTGGTGACCTTGTCTATTCCCTCTTATTTAAAGGAAAACAAACATGTAACAGTTTAGCGGTAATTATTTTAAGCAGGCATAGTTGAAGTTCTGAAGATGGCTATTGCTCTGTTTAAAAGATATTGTGCAACATCACCTTACTGTATACATGAGTGATGCATTAAACTAATATTACCTGTAAATGTATTGTTAAACCACTAGACCTTGTAAATTTTCAGGTAAACCTTATAGAAAAGATAAGACAGCCTTATAACGTATGGTAATTTCTTTTATTAAAATCATTATTAAATTCATATTTACATCACCTGACAGAATTTAGTTAAGGGAGCCCTGTTGAAACTATGATGCTGGAGTTATGATAGAGAGAATTTAAACACATGGTTCTTTGTATCAAGGAAGCTTCTTTGGGCAGCACACATAGAAATCCACAGCTGATCACAATGCAGAGAACAGCTGACTTTGGGGTATTCATCCCCAGAAGGCATATCTATAACACACCTTGTAATGGCTTGTTTCCTTTATGTCCCTCATTCTTTATTTCCTCTCAAAAGACTTGCATACTAGATGTCAATCAGAAATGAAGAAAGGAGGGGAAAGGGCTGCAAAAGACGAATGGTTATTGGAAGTTTCATTCACAATTTTTTGTTATATAATTCTTGGATGGGAAGGAGACTCACACTTTATACCATTTCAGTGAAATTAGAAGAAAAAAAAAGGAGACAAGGCTCGTGCATAGAAATTTCCACCAGGAGTCATGGTGAATTACTTTACAAAGTACCTGGTTCATTGTGGTTCCAGGATACTTGCTGGGACCCATTGCAACCATGGGGATAAGAGAGGCCCCCATATTTTTATTGTTATCATAATTATTGTGGCAAGATCAGGTTGGGCCATGCTCTAAATGACTCCATACTCTATAAACAGTGGTCTACTAGGCCATGCCTTGCTTGAAGATATCTGACTCCACATTGAGGAGGGAAGACGACAGTGTATGTGGATTAACACAGGAGCAGATTCACCAGCGGTGCACTGCCCAGGCAGCACAAAATGACAACTCAGTCCCAAGAATAGAAAATGATGTATGAATTTATTATGGTGTCATTATTCTCCCGTAGGCACGATGATATGCACCCTATACATTTAATAGGGTAAATTTAGACTAAAAAGGCACATATGTATATTAAAATCACACCTAGATCCTCATTGGGACCTTGAGAGCTCAGTCCAGTGCTCCAGTGTGGGTCTCTGTCTCTATCGCCATCCATCATCAGATGAAGGTTCTCACTCAGGATAGTGTTGAGCAAAGAAGTCGGGACCACGAGGGGTGCTCCCACCCATTGAAACAGTGGAGCTGATCTATTGGGAGCTCACCAAGGCCAGCTGGACTGTGACAGAAAAAGCATGGGATATAACTGGTCTCTCTGAACATGGCGAACAATGAGGACTGATGAGAAGCCAAGGACAATGGCATGGGGTTTTGATCCTACCTAATGTGCTGGCTTTGTGGGAGCCTAGCCAGTTTGGATGTTCACCTTCCTAAATATGGACGGAGGGGGGAGGACCTAGGACTTACCACAGGGCAGGGAACCCTGACTGCCCATTGGACTGGAGAGGGAGGGGGAGAGGAGTGAGGGGAAGGGGAGAAGGGTGGGAGGAGGGGGGAAGGGTGGGAGGAGAGGGAGGGAAATGGGAGGCTGGGAGGAGGTGGAAACTTGGTTTTTTTTCCTTTTCTCAATAAAAAAAAAGAATTAAATAAAAAAAATCACACCTAGAAAGCAAAGCAATGTTAGATAAAACTTGGAGATTTTTTCTTGGTAAAAGTTCCACAGAGAAGCTCAAAGACAGGTCTCCAGTAAGGATCTTTTGATAACACTGTGCATAAAAAAAACAGGGTCTGAGGTTTGGATCTTGAGAGCAACAGTAGCCCATAAGACTTAAGGAAATCTCTTGCTCGTGTGAATTGTTCAAGAGCTAAAGAGAAATGATCTCTAAGTTAATTTTTGGCTTATGTTGTAAGCTACAGATGCCTGGGTATGGAACGGGGAGAGATAAGTAAGTGTGCAGAGCTACTATAGCTGCCTTGCTTCTGTCCTTGGGAACCTCAGGCTATTGCAGTCAAATGCTTCCTTGATATAATAATTTATTTTGTTGCTCCAGAATCTCTGGAATCTTGAGGACCAAAAGATGTGGGGGTGATAGCCACTTTATTAGCGTTTTTTCTTGCTTTAATCGTAAGTAGATTAAAACCTTCCTATCAATGTTATTAGACCTACTTTATAATCAGTAACTGATCTCACTGATCATACCCAGGAAGAATTTTGCCATTTATCATGCCCTGTTGAAAAATTCACTGCTGGGGCCCAGTGAGTTCTGGCTGATAATAGGAACCACCTAAGGTTAAGCCCCAGTTGGAAACGACATTCACACCCGACACAGCCAGGTCCTATGTGAGAATGTATATAGGAATAAATGTCTAATGGAGGACTCAAGGCAAGAAGTTACTGTAGAAACAGAAAATGATTCCGATTTCTCTTCAAATCTGCTTCCAGGATTTGCTTTCCTGTGGTTATACCCCACCATCTCATGGGTCTTAGGTTACCTACAACTGCTGTATGTAAGTCATAGAAACTGCTTCCCCAGCAATTGCCTCGCCTGCTTGCTGGGAGTTATCCTGCCCTGCTGACTTCCGAGAAACCCACTCAGAGGCAGAGCAATGCAATGCAGCCACAGAGCTAGCCAGTGGGAGAGCCTACACGGACACCCTCCCTTCTGCACAGGCTACAAAAAGCAAACACACATTATTAATGAAAGGAGAAAAAGAGCGGTAAAGTAAAGGCATAACTTTTATGATCATTTTTTGTGATTTCCATATCAATTTAATCCACCATTTCTCATGATCTCTGCAAGCATTTTCTTTACTGGAGGAATCATCTTTCTCTCAAAGTCTTAGGTGAGAAGTGTAATTGATCTCATAAATGATTTTCTACTTATGAATCCATAATTGGATTCAATCTCTTTAGTCTCATTATAACTACTTCCCTGGTCACCTTCATTCTGTCCCCTCAAATGTGATGAGGCACCAGGGTCTTCCAAGCAGATGCCATTTCTTCATACTTTCCTTTTTCAACATCACAGCCTAGGAATTGCACAGATGCGGTGATTGACGGGTGAAAGGGTAACAGACGTTCTGGACTGCAGGCTCAGCTTCTCATTGACTGGGGGCTTGAAGGTAAATTTTTGGATAAGAGAAGTGATAAAAATGAACAGCTCAGACCTGGCCAATTGCTCTCCAAGACAAGCTCGTTTTCCTGCAAGACAAAAACAAAGGAGTACGTAAGTACTGTGCATTCACTATAAAATCTGCACAATAGGAAACATATGAACAAGAAAATAGAAGCTATTTATAACTCCACAGTCCAGACAGAACCATGGGCACGATGATATGCATGCCTGTGCTGTCATCGGGATTGTGCTGAACATTGTTATAACCACTATCTTACTCAACTCTTTAAGGTGCTTTTGCTACTTTGTTTTACTCGGGAAACTGATATTCCCAAACTGATGACTAGTTCATGCTTCTGGTGTGCTCTCTACCTTCCACAGATTGCTGAAGGAACAAATGCAGATACTACAGGCAAAACTTTTCAGTAACTGTGTGTTGCCATAGTGCTGGCGTCATAGTGTGTGGACGTGTGTTCCATCAATATGTTTAACTCATCATCTCTGCTCCCTTCATCTTCATTCTGTTAAGCATGACTAGTAATATGACTGGTAACTTAATAAAATGGAACTGAATCAGCTCTGTTGTAAATTCCCAATATTCTTCTAGAATTCTTCTGTCAGGACAAAACTTGATCTGTAAAGTCAGGAACCCATATTCCTGATTCAGCCTTTGTTCAATCAAGGACCACTGTGTGACTACAACTAACCCACCCATTTTTCACAGAGCTAAATCTTTCTCACTTGACAAACACACAGAGTCTTGTTTCTTACACAGGTTCCATGGCTGGACAGTCATCAAAATTATCCAGCAGGAACTTACATACTTGAAAAGGATGAAAACAAGGGACACTCAATATGAAAGCTTTGGATTTAATTAAAAAACAAGTCCAAGATCAGGAGCCAGAACAAACCTGTCCTCCTTTGAAGCTCTTTATGTCAGGTGCTGTGTGACAGTGATAGACAGCTGTGACAGTGACAGGCAGCTGTGACAGTGACGGACAGCTGTGACAGTGACGGACAGCTGTGACAGTGACGGACAGCTGTGACAGTGACAGACAGCTGTGACAGTGACAGACAGCTGTGACAGTGATAGACAGCTCTGACAGTGACAGGCAGCTGTGACAGTGATAGACAGCTGTAACAGTGACAGACAGCTGTGACAGTGATAGAAAGCTGTGACAGTGACAGACAGCCGTGACAGTGATAGACAGCTGACTACCACTTCCTGGTTGAGACTGTGCTTAGGTCATCTTCACATGGAAAAACACATGAATTGCCTCACTACTAAAATAACAGAAATGACCTAGGCTTTTGGCAAAGTTTTCCATGCCTAGCTTTTGTAAGCCAGTGATTTGATTTATTAAAAAACAAAGACCATGCTAGCATGAAACTGCCAGTGCTCTGCTGTATAAACAAGTAGGGCTTGGTTCAAGAATGACTGTGCCATCTGTCTTGCTAATGCACAGGCCATAGCCCTACTTATTTTTTCCAAGAAAAAAAAAGCTGATGTCTGAATTTCCTTCTTCCAGGGAGGCTGCATACAGAAAGAGTAGAGACAGGAGGAAGGAAGTAACTGTGGCACAGGTAGCAGTAAAGCAGAAAACACTCACAGCTGTTGGCACAATGTTAACCCAATAGGCATTTTAGGTTTCTACATTCTGCTCAATGTAACTGGTCTTCATTATGGCATCACTTGTGTGAGCATCCTCAGGAAACTTGAATTTTATTCTTCTTCATCAGAAGGAAATGATGAAAGCAATACAGATCTCATTGCTCTCATCCATGGGGTCCATATCATGTGTACTAGCACTTCAACGCTATTCCAACCAAAGACTGCAGTCGTTTCCCTCCCCTGGAGTTGGGCTTGGTCTTGAGGCTTGACTAGGTCATCAGAATGCAGTGAAGTCATGGGGTGACAATTTCCAGGCTGTGTATTTTTGTAATCCCTCCTGGGATATTATCACTACCTTATAAACAGAGAGCTGGCTTGCCCAAGGGAAATAAATAACACAGAAACAACACAACTAAAGAATAGAATTATACGGTGGAGAGAAGGGAAAGGCTAGGGAGGAGCTCTGAACTCTCTCCTGCTCATCACAACTCACCCATTGAAAATGGCAGAAAAGCCTCTCTCTTCCTAAACTCTCCATTCTCCAGAAAGTGCTCTGGGTTGAAGACATCTGGAGTGGCCCACTCTTTGGGGTCCCTGTGCAATGCAGTTAGGTTGGTCAGGACCATGATTCCCTAGAAAAGGCAGCAGAAAGTAAAGACTTAATAAAAACTCCCACATAAACAGGTGATGATGCTCAAACTGCCATACCTGGCCTGGGGCACTTGACATCCTGAACTTTCCTATTCTCTGCAACTGATTCACTGTCACTTGAAATATTCCAGCCATTTGCAAAGGTAGATGGACCATGCTTTATTAACGAATATGTCTACTTTACCAAAAGTGGCTAATATAGGTTTGAGAAGAGGACCTGAGAGCATCCATGGGGAGATGATGAGTAACTGTTCATGTCCCCTTTATCTAATCTTCTTCGTTTTTTTTCTGTATATTATTAAAGAGACAACAGCCTAACTCACTACTGCCAAAGATGCAGGGATGTATCAGAAAGCGTTCCTGTTATGGCAGATACATCACACAATACCCAAAATCACCAGAGTAAGCCTTTCCCTCTCCTTGCTCAATCATCAGCAAAGCTGGACCACTCTCGAATCCATCACCTCCATTCCGGTTTCCCACTGAAACCTTAGTGCAGGCTCCATATCCTCCTCTTGCAACTACCTAATAGCTATAACTGTGTTCCACAGTTTGAAGGCTGAGTGGGCTCTGCATATGATGTAATTGCATAGTCCACTCACTCACTCAAACTTGGAAAGCAGGTTTCTCAAATCCTTATATCAAAGATTCATCCTGTGTACTCTCAGAGTCACTGTTTATTGTTGACCTCTGACTGGGCTCCCACTAGAGCAGTCTTCCTTTATGATCCATGTTGCAATGCTGATTGCTTTAGATGGAGTATTCCTTTGCATATTGACACATAGCTAGTTCTTCACCCTCCTTCAATCCTCAGTTCCAATGCCTCTTTCCCCAGAAACACTCACTGATTCCTGCAGTTGCTACTCCTTTCCCCATCTTGTCAGTATCACAGAGAAACAGAATGGTTTCCTTCCTACAGCCCTTATGGTTTATAACAGGGACTCCCATGACTCAGGTATCCCAACTACAGACCCAAACCTTGTGGGTATTTAATGAACATTCTCTTGATTAATAAGGAATAATTTCTATTCTGAGTATAAGGTTCCATATATGTAATCTTATTATATTTCCATATGGAGTCTATAAATATGGTTGAAAGCATTTTTGTAGAAGCTGAAGCTGTGATTGGTTAGGAGATGTGCTTGTCCAGTAGGAGTAAGTGAATTCAGCATTGGAAACAGGTTTATCTGCTGTTAAGGCCATGATTTCCCACATCTGTTGAACACAGCCATTTAGATTTATCAGCACCCAGGGAACTGATGCTGATGGAAAGAGTTGGTATGGCTGTCTGAAAATGAATTAATGGACAGAAAAAATGCAAACAGCGTTGGAAAAATTCAGTACTCAACTTCAAGTCATGAACTGTTGTTCATTGATAAGAACAGTAAACACAATGATTGTTCTCTGCCTCTTCAGCAAAGGTCCTCTGCTAGGATTAGACCCGCAATATGCTGAGGAGGCCCATAGGAAACAAGGCCAGGTTTGGCCTAATCACACATGATCAAGGAAGCTTCCCTTCTCAACTCCTCATAATAGATTTGAAAATCCACTAATGCACATAGACGGTTTTGACAGAAATATACTTCTTTTCCTATGGAAACCATTTCTCTGGTCAGGACTACATGCCACTTTTTAAATTTAGGCTCCCAAGATGACACCAACGATGGACCAGAGGATCTGAAGATGAGTGTTACCTTTGGCAGGTCAAATCCAGCCAACTTGGTGGCAACGACCACTTCCCTGGGAACATTAAAGGGAATGATGTTGCCCATTCTCTGCACCTCGTGGATGACAGCATTGGTGTAGGGCATGGAGGCTCGGTCAGCCAGGCTTGGCTGTCTTCCTTGACCAATCACTCTGTCAATCTCAGCCTGCACTTTTTCTGAAAGAAAACAGGAAATTCTATTACCTTTAACTTTAATGCTTTCTTCTAAAGATATAGAAGTTGTCTCCGAGACCCTTACCTGCTTTTATTTCACCTTAGCACTCTGGTTATTAAAGAAATAAAAGTTTTCTCAACCTTTCAAATACCTGTTTTAGAAAACTGTCAATTCAACAACTTTCTTTGAGTTTACAACATAATCATAAATTTCCATGTGTTCTGAGCTGAATGTCTCAGATGAACACAGGTAAACTAATAGCAGTATCTAGTCAGGGCTTCTACAAATAGGCACCATGCATAGTGGGTGACAAACCACACAAATGTATTCCTCATAGTTCGAGAGCCTGGAACTTCTGAGACCAAGGCATTAGCAGTTTTCTTGCCTGATAGACAATTTTCTGTCTCTTAAGTGCCAAACCTCTACTGAGATTCATGCTGTAAAGAGCAATGAATCTTTTTGGTAGGGACTAGCTCTCTGCACAAGAGCCATTCACCTGCTGCATGAGGTAGAGCTGAACAAGAGCATGGCAAATAGGACACAAAGGTACAGAACATCTGCAATTCCTACTGTCTTAAGTAGCTATAACAGCATGGGCTGTAGACAGCAGTGTGTTGCTGAACAACATTCATGGTGAAGATGCTTACATTCTTTGAGCTTCATTTTACCATGTGATTAGTGAGAATAAGTCTGCCTTATCCTAAGGATGTTTTGAGATTTATATGAACTATTATAATAATAACTGATTGATTCTGCAACCTGTCTGCCAGTATGGTGGTTTCTCTTTTTCAAGAGTAATAGAGGTTGCGCTAATTTTATCTGATTGGTTAGCTACACATTTCATTTAAAATGAATTTGGAACACCGAGCCCCTTACTATTACCCTACATGTAAAAATTTCACATAAAATTTATATAATATAAAATTTATCATTATTTCTATGGTGATTTTTGAGGAAAGATTTGTGTCGCCAGGATTATCTTAAATTCTCAATAAAACTATCTTAAACCTGTCAACGATTGAGATTAATGGTGTGGGCCACCAATCACAGCTCTTTAACTATTTTTGTGTGAATAATTCACTAGCCTTTAGTATGTTCACACTGTTGTACATGTTTATTGCTGGAACTTCGTGGTACAAAAAAGTTGATATCCATGTTACAAAAACTGATTCCCCTCCCTGCATTCTACCTTCGGTGTGCACAATCTGACTACTGTTTTAGTTAGAGAGTACAGTATTTGCGATTTTGTGATCATCTTCTTGAACTTAGCACAGTGCCTGAACTGGTGCAGCATCATAATTCCTTTTCTGGGGCTGGAGGATGACTCAGTGGTTAAGATCCCTCGTAGCTCTTGCAGAGGACCTGAGGTTGGTTCCTAGCACACACATGGTGGCTCATCACCATCTATAATCCCAGACCAGAGGATCTGATGCTTTCCTCTAACCTATGCAGGTATGAGACAAGCATGCAGTAATCCACTTACAGGTAAAGCCACATATATAGACAAAGCACTCATACACGTAAAATTAATCTTTAAAAAATTAAAACCAATTTCTTACGTCTGATTAAATTTCCATTAGATCTCAGACATATTCTGTACTTTATTTATTCATGTCTTATAGATACTCTGGTTTTTACCATTCTTTGACTATTATGCATGTTGTGAAATGAACATAGTTGTAATTACATTATTTAAATCTACTGATATTTTGGAGTCTCATTTTTAGGAGTTAAGTCTGTATACTAAGTGAAATGATTTTAATTAAAAAAAATGTAGTAATGGGACAGTAATATGCCTGACAGGGTAGAGGTGCCTGCTGAGCTGAGCTAAACCTGCAGGTTCCACATGGTGAAGGAGATAACTGAGTCCTGCAAGTTGGCCTATGACCGCCACACTTGTGCCATGGCACTCTACTACACCCCCTAAAACATAACAAAAACTTTAAATGTAATCTTCAGGAAGAAATGCATTTTAAATGGTGACTCAATAAGTGTATAGGTAAAGATAGATACATATTAATTATACATTTCACATTAATAAAGAAAGTTTACTCTTGGGAGATAGCTCGATTGAGAAAAACCTTACTTAAACATGGGGACCTAAGCTTGATCCCTAGAAAAGTCAGGTGTGACGGCAAAAGCTAGTTGTACTGGAGACAGAGAGAAAAGGGGACCCCTGGAGCTCGGTGGTTACTTATTGAATTCTAGGCCAATGAGAAAATGTATCTCAAAAGCAAAAAAAAAAACAAAAACCAAAAAAAAAAAACCAAAAAAAAAACAAAACAGTGAACTATGCTTGAGGACGGAGGTCTGAAGTTTTCTGCGGCCTAAGCATGCATGTACACATTTACACATACATACATTCACATAGGGTCACTCACACAAAGGTGAAAATAAGGTAATGGACAAATCTGACTTTACCACATTGGTAGAGCTCTAACTTCCTCTTTTTGGTTTATATCCTAGGGCAAATAGGTACTAAATTGACTTTAAAACCCATGAATAAATTGTTAGTCATACTTTGAAAAAATGTGGCAGTATATGAAAAATGTTCCCAACCACTACCTGCTAAACTCTTCTAGACTGTGGAGGAAGAGAAATTATGAGACAGACAATTCTTTGGTATGGACAACGAGCAGTGGAGAGATATAAAAACAATGTACAAGGTCCAGTCATTGATGGGAGAAAATTGTTCATCTCTAGAAAAAGAAAATGACAGCAATTGCTTAGTCAGTAAATTCCTAGAAAAATCTGAAACACCTTAGAGATGTGGTACCTTAGAATATTCTTCTAGATATGGAGGAAATTGGAACAGTATATTGTTGGTGGAGAGAAGACTTAATGTCATGACTTAGAGACAAGAATGCAGACAGTGACCAGAGAGGATATGTAACACAGGAAAGCTACCATGCAGGGTAGGAGGCGGTTGAGGATGGGCAGAAAGGTGCACATCACATGACTTCAGAAACCACACTAAGGCATTTGCACAGTATAAAACGATTAATAAAAACCCTGAGACATAAATTGTGGTTCTACCTAAAGTTCAGAAAAGTGAAGCAGCCAGCCACTGGCTCTTACCTCTACCTCTTTCTGAAATGGTGGTCCTGTCTCCAGGCAACTCAAAATGAGACTGAAGGAGAGCTGTTTCCTTCCATCTTATATTCCTTTCTAGGGCTGGGACTGCTGCCCAGTTTCTATGGCAAACTAGTATGGCTACTGGGATTAAAGGTGTGTGTCACCACTGCCTGATCTGCAAGGCTGATCAGGGCAGCTGTTTTACTCTCTGACCTCTGGCAAGCTTTATTTATTAACAAACGAAATACCACTACAGCACAGTATCCAAGGCAAATAGGAATGCATTGCTAAATAGAAAGGAGAACATGTGTAGATGCTCCTAAGGTAATACCATCCTTTGCTGGAATTGATCACACTGTTCCTTGATTCCTCTGTTTTGTTTTAAACCTTCTGCTTCTTGAGCACACAAATGCTATAATATTGGCCCTGCTGTGCCCATCCTAATCTGACAGAACATGTGGAGGATGTATTCCATCCCAAGTGCACTTCACCTCACAGTCATTCTGTCTTTCCCATCTCACCATGCCTTCTGGTCCCACCCGAGCCACAGATTCGAGATGTCCCACTCCACCTTTTCCTGGTGCATTCACCCATGCTCACCTTGGACTTCTGGGTAGAGGGCCATACAGAGCAGAGCCCAGCGCAGGGTCGTGGATGTTGTCTCTGTTCCGGCAAAAAAGAGGTCCAGAGTGGTGGTGATGAGGTTTTCTTCATTGAAACTTGTAGTATTGTCTGGGTACTGGAAAAGACAGTGTGTACTTATGTATTCCAAGGGTCTCAGTCAAGACCTTAGGGTATGAATTTGGAATGATTCGTATAAAGTAAGAATCCCTTTGACCACATCAGGAAGTATTTCTGCCCTAAGTGCTACAAAGGGACGACCAAAACCTTATGGCACTTGGGTGGATGAAAATCTCAACTATTTTCTTCTGATTATATTTTTCGAAACTTTTTGTCCAATGGTCAGAAAAAGAGTTAAAATCATCTTTTGTTTCTAGTATCAGCCACATCTCTAAGTCACGATTTGGCCTAGGACACGCACCTAACGTTTCTTTTCTTCCGTTTGATAAAATGAGGATAAGAAACATACCTTAACATGCCATTATCAATCATTTGAGACACCACAGGCACACAGCCAACACTTGACAGATGCTTCTGCTTATACCAGAAAGAATCAAGTAACTCTCAGTGATTTCTGATTCTCTGATCTCACCATCCATCTTTCTTAGTCAAGACTTTTTGATCCCATAATTTTTTTTATGGCATGGCATCATTTTTACCAGCTTCCTCTGGAAGAATAAATCTGTTAAGATTGATTATAACATTGATGGCCTAACACCTGGATATGACAAGGAAATATTCACCTCTTTCTCTGAAGAGAAAAAACATGGCTTTTATCAATATTATTTAAGGAAAATGAAATCAGAGAGAGGATAAAAAAATTACTATTCTGTCCTTGTTCAGAGGAGGAGCACTGATCCAGTGATGTGTACCAGTAAGAGTCCTAGTGAGATCCAGGCTGTATTTGTAATATGGTTTAAATCTGAAATGAAAATTCGGAGCCGGGCGGTGGTGGCGCTCGCCTTTAATCCCAGCACTTGGGAGGCAGAGGCAGGCGGATCTCTGTGAGTTCGAGACCAGCCTGGTCTACAAGAGCTAGTTCCAGGACAGGCTCCAAAACCACAGAGGAAACCCTGTCTCGAAAAACCAAAAAAATAAAAAAAATAAATAAATAAAAAAATAAAAAAAAAAAGAAAATTCGGAATTACTACAAGCTCACTTTTTGGATGCTTGGCTCCTAATTGTCTGAAGTAGTTTTGAAGGTTCTATACTATTGGAAAAGGGGGAAGGACCTAACTGGAGGAAGAGACTGCTAGGAGCAGCTTGTTTGCAGTTATATTTGGACGCTGGATCTTGCCTTGGACTCTGACCCTAAAGCAGCATTATGTGAACAGACTTCACCATAGGCTTTTGTCACCGTTCCTTCGCCATGGTGACAGACCCAACTCTAAAATGGTGAGCAGAACCAATCTCTCCTGTGTTGATTTGGTCAGGGACTATCACAATGATACACAAGTCACACACACACACAGCTGGTTGCTGCCTGGCCTCTTGTGTATTATTGGACGGGGCTTTTATGTGGATTCAGGAGGCCTCATCTATATGTTAAAGCCAGGTTCTTGCATTCAGCTGTGCATTGCTTATATCTGGCATTGGTGAATGAGATCCAATCAATGACTGGCCCCAAACCAACTTGTAACAAAATTCAACTCTGAAGTTTAATTGCTATTTTCATTTATGATACAGCTCATTCACATCTGGCTAAAAGCCAAGAGAGAAACACGGAAAGATAATATCTGGCATTATCATGGCTTCCTGCCATGACCATGAACTCTATTTCTAATGACTCTAACAATCCTGAATTAATGCTATACTATTCCTGATAAGTATTATACTCTTTTCATCTAATTTTCCTGTAGGGTATCAAACAAATGATCTAGGGAGACATCCATCTGTTCAGCTCTACATTGTGCTTAATACCCCATAATCAACCTTGTGTATGTGATTAATTTTCAAAAAGAAGGTTGTACAGAGTTGTTATTATAAAATGGAGATCAAGGTTCAGAAGCAAAGAGATGAGATATAAAGATTGAAGCAGTGATCAGGGAGAAATAGACATTACAGTCTTGGCATTGAAGATGAAGGAAGGAGACAAGGCAAAAGGTATCTGTACCCAGTAGAATCTGGAAGAAGCAAAGTAATGAGTTCTCACTATTTCCATGTAAAGCCGCCTGGCCAACAGGCATACAGAGCGTACACAGTTCTATGAGGGAACACATTTGTGTTATGTCAAACCAATAAGTTCAAGAACACAGGCTGCAGAACCAACTGGAAACTATTAATTTGCTGCTTCCTCTGCAAGAAGACAACACAGCCAGCACCTTCCCCACCTTTGTCATTTCCGTGAGGAAAGCGTCAATGAAGTCTCTCGGCTCATCAGGGTTCCAGTCTCTCCGGTGATTGTTAATTATATCAGAAACAAACAATTTCAGCTTTCCCCAGTTTCTGAAAAGTGTTCGGTGTGATCCAGGAAGATAATGAATTATCCTTGGAAAGATATTGTAGAGCTGATTGGGAAAAATAAGACAGTCATGGTGCCACATGTCAAAACACTCTTGTCCTTCCCTTTATTTCCTACAGTGGCTAGTGAGGCCACCTTGACTTCTGCTTCACTCTTACTCCATACCTGCCCCCTCCACAGGCATTTCACAGTAGAATATAATTATATGGTTTTTTTAACCATTACATAATCTTGCAGTTTGCAAAATTAAAGTGTCCTTTACTTAATTGAAACAATTTAACATTTTAACAATGACATGTACCTGATGCAAGGAAAATGAATGCATCAAGAACCCTTAAATAAGTACAAATGTGTATACTATCTCACATAGTTTTATACCAAGGCAACAGCATGACTTCCAGGAAGCATAGGTGACCTTAGGAATTAACTTTCCTTTAAAGCTGTCTTTCCTATTTAGGAATAAGCCTGAGAGACCAGTAAGGTGTGGAAAATATTTAGAAGACCCTAAGGATTGAAGGGACAAAAATTGGAACATAGATTTCCTAAGCTGGGTAAAGTTTGAACACCAAGTGTTTACTGCAATGTAAAAACAGGAATCTATTTGAACTTGTAGTTATTTTTTATGTGCAGATGCAAAGTCTACACAAATCCGTGAATGGGTTCACATGAACACTTGTTCCAGAACATATACTGCAACGTTACTAATATCACAAGTCAGGGAACAACTCAAAATTCCAAAACATGGGAAAATAATCATTAACAGTAACACATTTTGCCCACCCTATTCCCAGTGAACAAAGCGCAACACATGAAGCAGCATATTAAGTAAGTAAGCTGAGCTGGTAAGTAACCAGCACCAGCATTCACAGATACATGGGCATCCTGCAAATGTTGGTACTTCGTTTAAGTATTAGAAATGTGGCTATACTCATGCAAGAGTTTTGTATATTATCAACAACTCTGAAACCAACAGATAGATTTGAATACATTTGTGCTAAACTCAACTTTAAGATACTATGTTTTAACTTCAAAAGCACTAAAACACAAAAAGGAGGAGTCTGTTTGAATTAGTCCCTCGTTAATACTCTTCTCAAGACATGAGAGGGTGGCATGCTTACGTGGCACATCAGTGATGACTCCAAACACATGACCTCATCCAGTAGCCTCAGCATCTCCTGAAACTGACTATCCTGGTACTCAAAGCGCTCCCCGAAGGTGATAGAGCAAATGATATTGGAAACTGCATTATTGATATTGAAGTGAGGGTCAAATGGCTGTCCTGGAGTAGAAAGGGAGCCGAGTTGTTTAAAGATATTTATATTTATATTGTCTATAAGCAATTAACTCCAAATAATAAAACAATCCTTGTGCTTCCCCTCCCCCTACACAAATATTGGAGAATGCAGAGAATAAATAATGGATTCTGGCCACAGCATACATGTGGGGCTTACATGATCCAAGGTTTCTGTCAATGGATGTAAATCAGATAGACTACCAGGATTAAATTCAACAAAGTGTTTAATAACACATTTTTGTTTGCTATGTTATAGCGCTCTAGGATAGGCTCATAGTTCAGTCTTCAGTACCCAGTCCAGAGCAGGCCTGGACAAACAGATGCTTAGTAAGAATCTGTTCACCATTTATTCTCAGCCCCTGCCCTCTGAGATGCCCACCTCCTTCCTCTTTTATGGCCTCCACAAGATAGCTGGCCTCCTCCTGCATGCGCTGCTCTAAGCTCTTCTTTCCCAACCCAAAGTTCCTCAGAGTCATCAGGGCAAACCTTCTTTGCTCCTTCCATGTCTGCCCACTGGAGAAGATCAGTCCTGGAAAGGAGAGATTCAGCATTATGGAACTGAGATTCTGATCTAAAATTACCCGACAAGTGGCACAGGCCCCTGTGCTATAGAAAGGAGATGGGCCCATAAGGCTCTTGGCAGCTATCTGAAGAGACAATCCCAAAGCAAGGGAAGTAAGATTTACTGACTACTTACAACATCAAATACTTTGGTGTTTCTTGTGTTTTATGTGATTTAACACTTTCAGACATTTCATACGCTTATTGACAATTAACTCCAGACCCATTGCACCTGATACAAAAGCCGAGACATTGGGATAAAGCTTCCTTTATAAAGAAATCTAGTTAGCAGATTGCAGCTGCTATATTCAAGTTTCAGTCTCTCTAGTTCCATGGCCCTTTGGTCACACAAATCACACAACTCATGCTAAGCTGAATAACTGGGATGCACTCATGAATAAGATAAGACATGTACTTTTAGCGAGGTAAGGAAATTTTATAGAAGAGGTTCCAGCCGAGAGACACAGTGAAAAATGAATGAATGACTTAAGACACAGAGACCATGGAGCCAAGGAGAAGGGACATGCTGGTGTACACAGCATCCATCCACTATCGTGGCATATACAATGAATGCTTCTGTCAATTTGGTAACTGTAAGAGATATCCTTAGATCCTTTACATACCCGTCTTAGTCTCCTGATTGCTACTGTTTAAATGATAGTAATAAATATTCAAACCTCCCAGTTATATTACTGGCCAGAAGGCTAAAGACCACTGGAGGATACAGAGTCATAATCAAGAGCAGCAGCAAGAAGAGGCTGGCTGACTCCCATCTATTTTCCTGCGGCAGAGGGTTGGGATGGGAAAATGAAAGTGAGGGCACAGTATGCATGGCTGGACATCCCATCAGAGCATCAAGAGTTAATGTACAGGACATGTGGCTTTTCTTAAATCTAGAAGAGAGACATGGTAAGTCCTCTGAGAGGCACTTCTATTCAGAGAATACGGCACCCTGCTTCCTTGTTAGATGGCAATTTATAATGGGGTTAGCTTATGCGAGAATTGGCCAGTTATAGACAGGCACCTTTAACACGCCACACAATTACAATACATACCATATATTGCTCAAGGAACTTACCATTTTTCTTAAAGAGATGTTTTCGGGGAAGAGTGACAGGACGATTCAGAAAATTTGGCTCCAATTGAGTAAAGACTTCTTTGATTAAGGGCATGCCAGTTATAACCACTGAGGGTATATTAGCAAAATCCAAGCTTAAAACGTTCCCGTATTTCTTCACAAACTGAAAAATATTCCAGTAATTATAACTCAGTGAGTCCATGCCTGTTGGTACAGAGATGACAGGCACGCATGTAGCCAATGGGACTCATGTTGAGATGTCTGCAAAGGCAAGCATCTTACTCTATGTAAATGTTTTGAAATTTTTCTCTTATAAATTGGGTTCAATTACAATATACACTAAGAATAGAAATTTCCCTTTATAAAATTCCTAAAGAATTCAGCAAATATGAATGAGGTATGCAGCTACTCTACTTCCCTAGAGGAAGACATGAGGGTATGTGTAGCAACCAATAAGCAAAGTCTCTAACCTGAAGCCTCCTGAATTTAACGAAGGCAGAGAACAGAGGAAAAAGACCAAGGAAGGTCTGTACATGTTTGGTGTAGCTTGAAAAACACTCTTGTTTAAACAGAGAATAATTCCTTCAACATCTACTATATACAGAAGATTCCTGTGTAAGCAATGCACTACCACTGAATATAGTCTGTCTATTTGTGTGTGGAGGAGGTATTTGGTATGATGAGAATGTTTCTGGGTTTTCTTTTTTCTCCTATTTACTTTAAGAATTTCCTCAAAAAAATTTTCATTCATGTGTTCGTCAATATGAATTGAATAAGCATCAGTGTGTCCCTAGACTAGGTTATGAGGACAACAAAGTTTTAAAGAAATCAATGTTTCTAAACTGAAGCATCTGGAGACCACTGGAGGCAGAGTCCTATTTTTCTAACTTTCCAAAGGCTGAAATTGTGTCTTTAGATTCTACTGTAGCAAGCATGGAATTATTAATAAACTAAAATATCTGTAGATATCTGTAGCCAGAGTAGAGTGTGCCCTTCCCATAGCTTCTTAGATATGGAGAGTGTAATGAAGGGTGGAGGCTGGCAGTGGAGACTTCCCTGTCATTCTGCAGTGATGCAAACCTGTAGCTTCTATGGTTAACTGTCTGTGTACTCTTGAGGAAGCAGTTCTATTTTTTGAAACTTAGTATGAACATTAAAAAGTTATCCCTTCCACACTGGGTTCTTTAAGGAAGAATAAAAGTAGAAACATGAAAGCCACTTTGTTCTCAAGTTCTAGGCACTCAGCATCTCTGAGAAATTAGTCGGCTGTTTAGTTGCAAAGCATGTGAGGTACAAAATCACGACGATGAGGATGAAGGAGCAGGTTGCATTCTGGTCATAGATAATACTCACGGAGTAAATGAATATCAATTCTCGTGCTTTATTTCATCCACTTTAAAACTCCTCACCACAGTGAGCATTTCCTGTCTTCCCAAAAAGACAAACAAGTTGGATGTGAAGTAGGGTAGCCAAGAAGACAAAGCTGTTGCTTGGGCTGAGGAAATCACTAGATGTTATGTAATATTTGAGGAAAACAAGATGACTTTGAGATATCCAAATGAACTTGGAGTTTAGTGAGAGCTATAGAGTGGGAGGCAGGCCTGAGTGTGTGGGGTGGGGAGCTTGGGTGAAGAAGAGAGAAATGGAGAGAAGGGAAGAGAAGGTCCACGAAGATGTGGAATGTGAAAGCTTGTGCAAATAGAGTTGAATGACCATGCATGAGGAATATCGAACTTTCTTTCCCGTATGATCAAGAGTTGACTTTTGGAAGGCTCCATTTCTGCATTTTGTCCTCCTGAGTCACATCTAGCTTCAACAGAGATATGAAACAGAGATCTCAGTTCCTCCTTTACCACATTTGTGCAGCCTCTTCCGAAGGAATGGAGAAAGAAAGTACTTCAGATCAGAATGGAAAGGACAAACTTGAAAGGTCAGAAAAAAAGACAGCTATGGGAGGACAAGGAAGGGGCAAAGACAACAGACTCCTGTGCCTTTGAGTTCCAGCTGCACTGACACTACAGAGCAGGGCACTGTGGGATGTGGGTCTCAGTGAGTGGGGACAGCACCTGGGGCAGTGTATCATACAGGGGAGAGGACTCCCCCATGTTTGTAGTTGATGCACTTCACATGGAAAATGGTGGTAGCAAACTCTCAGGATGCTCATTTGCATATTGAATAATGCAGAGCAGATGCTGGCAGGACGATAAAAGAGATGGAAAAAGAGACGAATAAAGACGAATAAAAAGGCATCTACTCGGGGAGTGTCCAAGAAACACACAGGGAAGGGATAATGGAAGAAAAGAGGTGGGAAACAAAAGAAAACTTATGAGCTTAAACTGTTAAATAGAAATAAATAAAAAGATACACTCAGTCTTCACATGTAATGGGAAGTGACAGGGATAGTTAAACGTGGCTGGAGGATTCACTATCTAAGCAAGGAAAATTGCTATGGATAAAGAGGAACATTACATAGAAGATGGTCATTCACCAGAAAGACCCGCCAGTCGTACATGTGTACATAGTGCGCATGGCAGTCTTTCCAATAGAAGGGGGAGAGCTTCCAGAACTGAGTGGAAAGACGGAGAGTCAGCGGAGCTGGATTTTCCAGTGCATCTTTCTCTGGAGTTGATAAAACCAGTAAGGAGTGAAGGACCAAATTAAAATCAATAAGAAAAACAAGAAAACCGATATTTATACAGGTCAAGAGGAGACCATATATTTTTTTTTAATCTGGACCAGAGCTCTAATCGACATCTGTGGAACCCCATTTCTTAAACCAGCGTGGTGTATTTATGAGGATAAATTTTATGTCATCCAATTCACATTGACCTACTTTTAAAAATTAAAATAATACCCAGTATGTTCTCTGGCCATCAAATCACAATAGAAATCTTACAACGACAGATAGACATCTCTTTGGCAACTAACTTATCTCTGGGTTAACAGGCTGCCAGTATCAGCTTACAATCAGGTCCTCGGGTTTCAGGTGCCAGGGTCCCGTCCCAGGTCACAGCCAGAGGCACCCTGGACTCTACTTACCTTCTGGAGGGCTAGGTGGGGTTGCTTTGGGTCCAAATGAAACAAGCAGCCCACGAAGGGCAGGGGCCTGGGCCCTGGCGGATAGTTCTTGGGGCGCCGCTTTTTGAGGTAGTCAGCCAGAAAGAGGAGGGCAACAGCAGCCAGCAGCAGAGTCTTCAGATGGAGCTCTGCCCAGATGGCGGCCACCAGGGAGCCTGTTGCAGCGAGCATGGCTGGTACTCAGGCAGGATCTCTGGGAGAATGAGGATCCCAGCTAAGAAAAGTCTTCAGGGTCACAGCCTCTGGTTCCCAGAATAGGCCAGCCTCTAGGCTTGTCCCGCCCCCTCCCACAGAACCCCACCCCCTCTCCCTCTGCGGATTCCTCCGCCCAGCCCAGCTGTGCTTGCTGCCAGCCCTTAGGCCTGGCGGCAAGCTCTTCTAAAACTTGTTTCTTCTCAACTCTCTGAGCCAGAGCAGAGCTTTGTGCCTTCTGCCCCTTAGCATTTCCCGCTTTTCTCAAGGACCCAATCTCCCCGCCCCCTGCGCCCACCTGGACGCTCTTGGTCACGTGCTTTACCCAAATTCCTGTTCAGGTGTTTAGACTTTCCAGCCTGTTCCTCTGGAGAAACTAGGGTGAATTCCAGGAAGGAGGCACTTGGTAATGTCTGGCCTAGCAAAGAGCCTAGCTCATTCAGACAGACCCTCCACCTGGTTCTCGGTTTATGATTTGCAGAAATTCCAGAGATTATCATGGGCATCTGAACTCCTGTTTTATGAACAAACTTTGACCAGGGATTGCAACCTCCCTGGGAAGTGAGAGAGAGTAGCGCTGGCCTCACTTTGACAGTGCTATGCACAGAGAATAAAAGAATCCACAGATTCTTAGTGAACATCGAAGGAGCACCCTGGTCTCGATTCTATTTTGTTTGCTTGTTTTTTTTTTTTTTTTTTCCCATGTAGTATTAGGGACTGAAGTCAGCCCTTGAGCGTGTTAGGCAACCTTCCCATTGCTTCATTGGTTTGTTTACTTTCTTCCTTCCTGTTTGCAGTCATTCAGAGCAGGTTGTAGTCAGCAACTGATGCTCTGCCAGCCAAGTGGAACCCTACTGAGGTAAGTTTAAACTAGGAACAGAAATGAAAATGTATGTTCTTAAAAATAATATATTTGAAACTTTCAGGCCGATAGTGAAATCCATATCATAGATAAAAGCAGATAACGGGTATCTGTAATGGCAGGCATAGACTCATACCTTTGAGTCCTTGCAAAAACTACAAATTTTGGTTAGAAGCATGAATATTTTTCTGCTCTCCAGAGAGCCAGCTATGAATTGGACAGAGATGTCTTTGACCTGTTGAGAAATACATTCAAGTTCATATTTAAAGGGCAACCAGAATAAATCTAAAATCTTGAGCTTGTGACCGAAGCAGTAAGCAGTCATTGCTCTATCAGCTCATCAGAATTATACAATAGAAGGGGAAAGAAATCAGAAACATTTTCCATATCTTAACCTGTATTTACTTTTTACATAGCTTTTTAGGCCCTCAAAGATTATGAGCTTTTATATACTCAGACTTTTATATATTTTAAAACTTTTTTATCTATCAAATAAGCTAACAAGTTGGCTATAGCTTTGTGGAAGGGTCTGGATACCTGTTGCTGTTAAACTGACAACATTATAGCTGGCCTAGCCATCAATACTATCAGAGATCCTGGGAGGATAAATAAATTATACCATAATACAGACAAAGCAGCTTCCAAATCTATTAAAAATGTCAGGGACCAGAGTCCATACACAGTTAGCCATACCCAGGTCTCCATAGCATTAAACACAGAAGGATCCAGAACAGCAACCTTACAGTATTAGCCAAGATCATAAGGTGATTTTTTTTTTCCCTGTGGAAGAGGGACATGGAAAAGACTGACCTTATTTTGTCTAGGTAAAAGTGACACAATCAATTATCCAAGGTCCTGCTGTTTATCCACAGTCTGGACCGGGTCCTTGGCAGCAAGTGTTGCACTGGGGCATCTTGCCCAGTGATAAGCATCATCGTAATCCAGATGGAGACATCATAGTATCCCATAATCTTCTTTGGAGACTGTAGGTCACTGCTAGGATCTCGGAGTCTCTGTCTAATATAATAAGCTTTTTAATAATTATTTTAAATGCCATATTCTGCAGATCTCTGAAGTATTAGGGCTGCCTAGTCATATCTGATTGAACACACTTTGTTTCTAGTTACTTGTTTTAAGTCTGACTTTAAAAACATATACAGAGACCTAAATAAGGCTTATCCCAGTCATTAATTATATCAGTACTTTAAGGATGACTAACTAACTTATATTCCCTAACAGTCTATAATAAGTTAGAAGCTCTCCTGAGACTAAAAACTTTACATTCTGTCAGCAGAACTTTGGACTTTTCTGTTATGACTAAGTTGCATTCAGTCAGAGGAAGACATCTTTGGTCCTTAGTTATCAGGCTAGATATTGTCTTGGGTCTGTCATATCCTGGAGTTGCCCACAGTCATGGATTTCACTTATATCAAGGTGGACATACTTTGTAAATGCCATAGGCACTCTTTTTCTTTTCTTTCCTAAGCTTCTTTTTCTCTTTTCAGGCTTCTTCCTAATTTTTAATTTTGACTGCAGTATGCCATCTTATATGTTTATAAGACAGTAACAGAGATGATTAACACCCTGCTTTTGGTAAAATATTCTCATTTTCTGTCCAATGGCTTAAACACCAAGTATCAAGCAGAAATTCAGAGAGAAGGGTTGTTGTGCCTTACAAGTGACTGATGTGGAAGAAGTGAGGTAGAATTCGATGTTCAGCAAACAGGTAACTTCAGGCAATTACTGCTTTTGAATCTTTTACTGGGTTGCTCTGAAACTTTTATTCCAAGATAGTCAGGGCTCAAGGAAGGGACATAGAAGCAATGATAAACCCTCAGAGGAGATCTCATCACTGGGGGTAGAAAAGGGATACTAGAGCATGCAAAATCAGGGAGGAATGGTGGTGGGAAATAGCACTCACAAGATCTTTATGGGAAGGAGACACTTACCACTCTCACCAACTTAAAAAGCCATGGCGATGCAGTTTATAGGTGGAAATGTTTATTAGGATTCATAGTCAAAGACTTCCCTAAGTTTCAGGTTCCTTATGATAACATGGTACTCGGAACTAGGTCTTATTACATCAAGGCCTCATCAATTATGTATTTACTGTGATAAGTTCAGGATGAGTGAAGCAGGTTATTCTGTATCGTGAAAAACAGAGGCTTCTTAGAATGTATCTTACCCAGAAACACTCCATTTAACAAGCAGATTGTTTCCACTTTGAGAATAAAAGATGACGGAACATCTGGGTGGACATAATAATGGTACCATCTGTCTAACACCACCCACAGCACAGACTGATAAATGCCTTATTCTTAGGCTTAGGAAGCACTCTTATAAACTGATCAGCATGACTGAGATTATAAGAGCATACCACAATAACCAGACCTAGAACCAGGAAAGGATATACTTCTCTCATCTGGGTAACAGTAATGTGCAAATAACTTGAACTGTGATTGTGACAGCCCTCAATAACTTGTCGTTTTACCACCTGATGTGTGATCAAAGATAGACATCTAGAGATTATCAAGTGGCCTAGATGATTTAGTCCCACCATCAATATAACCTACTTAAAATGACTCATTTATGTTTGACTTTTGAAACTGCCTTTTCTCTTTTAGTGACCATGTCTTTCAGGGTTCAGCATTACTATGCCATTTCTGATGCTGTGTTATATCGTATTGTGCCAGCATCCTGTGATTGCAGACTTCTGATGTGAGCCACTTTAGTGTAAGGACAGGACTGTTGGAAAAGATGTTCACACCCTACATACCCTAGCCCTGTGTGAAAAGGTAGGTAGGACATAAATGTCTGATGGAAAACTCAAGGCTAAAAGGTACTAGGGAGACAGAAAAAGGTTCACATTTGCTCCCAAACATGCTTCCCTAGTTTGGATATCTATGATCACACCCAAGCTGGTGCCTGAAAATAGTCAAGGTCCTTCTACCATAAGTAAGCCACAGAAGGTACTTTAGTATGACTTATTTTGCTTGCTTGTGACTAGGGAATCTCTGTGCCATGCTGACTTCCAGGAGGGCCATTCAGGCAGAGCAAGATGGGGAAGTCACAGACCTGCCAATTGGGAAAGTCTTTATGGTCAGCTCCTGTGGTTCTCCCAGGAGTTAGTTCTAACTCTTTTTCACTCTTTTTCCTTGTCCAAATGAACTACTTGAATATTCCAGAAACAAGTACACATGTATGATAGGATGAGTGAATGATGGAAATTGGAAATAGAACTTCTATGATACTATTTATAATTTAGATAATTTTTATTCCACCATTTCCTCTGACTCTGACCTATATAAATACTTTGCTTATGAAGAGAATCATCATTCTCTGGACCTTTTACCTAAAAAGATGTGTCACTGAGAACTTAAGTGATTTTCCCAGAGACAGCATGGAGATTAGGGTTGTCTAAGAATTGGATCTGATATTATTTGTCTACATCTTCCCCTCTATTACCTTCATCCTGTCCTCTCCCATGTGAGCAGGCCCCAGCACCTTGAGAGTACATGTCAGTTCTTCTTCTTTCTCTTTCCATCTCAGACATCACAGTCTGGGGACAGCACAGAGGCGGTGACTGACTGGGGACAGGGTGAGGCCCATTCTGAACTTCAGGCTCAGCTTCTCATTGACTGGGGGCTTGAAGGTAAAGTTTTGCAAAAGAGCAGTGAAGAAAATGAACAGCTCAGACCTGGCCAACTGTTCTCCCAGGCAGGCTCGCTTTCCTGTGAGACAAAAACAGAAGACCTGTTATTGTCTCAGCTGTTATTAGCAGCTCCAAGGACTAATATCTCCAGTACCTCCTACAAGTCCTGAGTTCACCCTTTACATTTACATTTAGCTGCTCATTTATGTCTGCCATCTGCTTTGATTCCTCAGAGCACAGAATCTGGAGGTCATAAATTGCAAATTGCCTTCATGGGCAGGTAGTTCTTGGTAAGAGCAATGCGTGGGAAGGTAGAAATGGCAGTCCAGCCATGACTCAGTCTAAAAGCTTTCAAAACCCAGTTAACAACATCACTGAACCATTAGACCATATTTCCGCAGCAAAATTACCGATGCTTTTCAGCCCATAATGAAATACAAGCAAGGAAGTGTATCCGTGAAGTGTGCCTAAAGTAAAGGTTATTTTTCTTCTACACCCACTGTCCTCTTCCTTTTTGACTTATGATGGTGACATTGATGGTCACCCTTTCTTCAGAGTGGTCCTATAATTGGAACTAAAAAGAAGAAATCAGGACATTTCAGGGACTGAGCCATGGGTGAGTATAGAAGTGTCATTATCTGCCTGGCCTTTCTGTGGTCCAGATGAGACCACACTAGTTAGTCCCCACTGACATATAGTCCTCCAGACAGGCTAGAGAATGCAGGTGGGATTAGGAACAACTCTACCCCAAGAATTCTATGCCATTCCTTTGATTCCCTATTAGAGATGTGACAAATTGGCTCTACAATTTCTCTGAAATCACCACTCAGTTGCCTCCACACACACTGGGGAATATTTGATCTGCAGAGAGGCAGACTACAGAGTACAATGTCTTTCTACCAGGAGGCAAAGATTTCAATATCCCCTGGGGAAAAAGAAGAGGACTTATAAAAATCAAGGACCAAACCTCTTAATTCCTCTGAGCTAATGCCCATTTGCCAGGGACAAAGTAAACCTCCCCTATAACTTGACCTCATTATAGGAGGGAAAATGCTTATTAACATTTCTGGTTGTTGGCCATCATTTTCAGACCCAGGTTTTCCGGCAGGCGGCTGTCACAAATCTATTGTAGGAGGTTAGACACTGGTAAACGCAACTATCTCTGTCAACAGGATCCTACTTGATCATGAATGCAGATTGCCATACACCCAAAACCTCATAAAGTTTAAAGAAATTGGAGGATGACCCTTGAAAAATCAAGTGTTCTGTCTGTTACAGCACTCTAAAGGAAGAACGAAACAAAATGTCCTAACTTGTGAGGAGTCGCCTGCTTTGTTAGTTTGGTGGCTGTTCTTGTCTGTTGGGTTTTGCTTTTCCCTGGTTCAGGG
>NC_022016.1:64449411-64452754 GCF_000317375.1 Microtus ochrogaster
GGGTGGGAGGAGTGGGAGGAGGTGGAAATCTTTTTTTCTCAATTAAAAAAAAATCTTTAAAAAAAATAAAATAAAAACAGAGCCAGCACAGACCTTTCCTTCATGACTTCAAACTAAATAGGAGTCGAGTAAGGTCTTTGACTCCTCCTCACACAGACTCTTTGGGCATTGTATTTAACCAAATGGGATGCTATTTAGACAACTATTTCTCACTAAGATCCTCTCCTTCATAAGAAGAAATGACACTCAGGTATCATTGACCTTGGATCAGATCAACAACCTACTTCTAGCTGAGAAAATAATGGGCCCATTTTTGACTGCTAAGACAGCCCAAATGTAAAATTCTAATTATAATACTTTTGCACCAGTTACACCCTTATCTCTCAAGCAAAATTTGTGTCAGTGCAAATATAGAGAAGATCATTCTCTGATCTTAGTCTTCTTCTGGGATCTGGTGGATGATCCAGTCAGTGAACCATTACATTTCACCTTTCTCAGCAAGATTTTGGGTTCTAATCACAATTTTAAGTGATTTTTATCCTTACCCCTGTCTCTGGATGTTCTATGTGAAGTTATGATAGAAGAAACCTAAATGACAGCTTCTTAGTTGGCTGAGGAGAATCCTCTTAAACTTTTCATCCAGGCAGTGGCCTCCTCCATGTTGTACACTTGCAGCTGGCAATAGTGCCATGGAAATCAATCTTGACGACGTGTATGACTGTGCTTGCTAACGGTTCTTCTGATGGATTCTTGTATGTTCCGTTCTTCTGATAAGGACAACACTGCCCCAACTCTTTCTTAATGAGACTCACAGTAGGAGTTATAATAGCACTAACTGTCCTGATTTTTGTCTTCCACAGTTGCTGCCTCACCCACGTAGCATACTCAAGTACCAAATGATTGAGTTATGCTCTGGATCTTCACCATCATTTACATTTTATCCTGACTTCCTAGGCTACCCTGCTCTAGAACACTCCAATTGCAAAAGCTCTTTTCTCCATTTCTACTTTTGTCAGGTCAAAGAGTTAGAATGGTCTGTGCACATAAACCCCTAAGAGCAGCTATGGTGACCTCAGACATGGGAAGATTAATGGCTAAAAGTTAGACAGATCCATGACTAAAAGGCAGGCAGTCAGACAAACAGATGAGCTAACCAACAGATAGTCGGACAGTCAGAAAGGCAGTCGGGCAGATAGACAGACAAAGAGACAAACAATGGATAATAAAGATGCCAAACTTTTGGCTTCTTCTGAACCTTTCTGACTTGAGACAAAGGCCTAGAAGCTTTATATAAAGGCCTGAATGGCTCTTTATCCCATCAGTAGCAACCATGCTTCTTCATTCTTATTAGTCCTGGATGGTCAAGACATGTCTACCCAAAGTTGTGGGCAAGTCAACTTCAATTTATTCATCTCAACTGACCAATCATAAGTTGGGGGAAGAAGACTCCAAAGAAGGTTGTTAAAATCACAGCCCTCCAGGAAGGACAGACTTTAGTTTCCTGAGTCCCCCTTTATTTTGTACGTGATTTTCTTTCAGTGTGAGCTCAGTGTTCTTGTGTGCATTGCCCTAAATATCATGGCAGGCACTATGCTATGTCAACTCTAAAGCTGCTTTCCACCTATTTTTTTAACCGTGATATTAAATAATATTGTAAAAATAACCATGAATTCATGTTACTATCTTGGTATCAATCTTCTATAGATTGATGAAGAAATAAAATTCATTGTTAGAGGTAAAGTTCTTCAACAACTATGTGTCATAATACTATTGCTGCCATGATTTGTGTGTTCCATGAATGGTTAACATAACTCTACTTCTATTGTTTTTTTTTGTTACAAGTCTATGCTGGCTAGTTTTATGTCAGTTTTGTACAGCTAGAGTCATTTAGGAAGAGGGAATCTGAATTGAGAAGATACTCCCATCAAATTCGCCTTTTGACAAGGCCTGTTGCATATACCTAATGAGTGATTGGTGAGACAAGACATATTCCATGTTAATATTTTTGTATAAATTAATGAATTATTCTGATAATAGAAACCAAAATTCTTTGGTTCTTATAACTCCTTATGGCAAGTATTTTTCTGCATGATAGAAAGATCTGATTAAATCTATACTTGAATCATCTTTACAACACAAAATTACTCTTCTACTAACACGAAAGAAATAGCTCAGGTTATTGTTAACCTTCCAAGGCCTAGCTTCTATAAGCCCATGATTTTATCTGTTAATGTGGAAGGAAGGTCTCATTTGCCATAATCTGTCCTTTGTTATGGGCTATAAATAAAGACTGCAATTTTCAAGAATTACTTTGCAGTTTGTCCTGAAAAAGAAGAGATAATAAACCCATATCTACTTATATTTGTCAAGAGCAAAGATTCTGAAATCTGTAATTCATTCTTCCAGGCAGGTTTCCTGTTGCAAGTCTAGAGAAAGTGGGAGATGCCATTCCTATCAAAGACTAGTAATTTACTTTCCCTTAAGTTAGGGCTTACCTGCTGTGTGGCTAGGCTATCAGTATGCAATAGAACTTACTGTGTGACAGTGTCTAGCCTGCACTTCAGGCTAGACATATATGATTATGTTTTCTCTCTTGGACTTTATCATTACCATATGTATAGTCAGCTGGTTTGATGGATGGGAGAGACAATGTCAGGAGAAAACTGTTGTTCGCTTGAAGTTTTCATAGACTGTCACCTAGATCACTCACTACACACTTAAGAGCCTCTGAGTTAACCTATATGCTGCAAACAGTAATTATGAATAATAATATTTCAGACTGCTTGTTATACAGCAAGACACTAACTGATACATATAAACTCAGTGAAAATGACCCTAAATGGTGAGGAGAATTGCAATCTGATTATAATAGAAAACCAGAGTAGAAGTGTAAAACTTAGCGTTAAGCACTGTTATGAAAATACATATTCTTAGAATATTTTGAGTTTGCCTATAGTATGAAAAAAGATACAAGTCCATTTTCTCTATAACAATTAATGAATGAGTTTGATTACATGAGATTATATGAGTTTTGGTTTGGTGGTGTTTTGTTGTTGTTGGGTTTTTTTTTTCAACTTGATATAAAATTGAGTCATCTGGAAATAGGGAACCACAACTGAGGAAATGTCTCCATAAGATCGCCTATAGGAAAGGCTATAAGGCATTTTTTTTCTGATTAAAGATTAATACAGTAGTCCAACTTCTGTGCAGGCAGTACCAGGATGTTTAAGAAAGCTGGCTGACTCAGGATAGTATTTTCTATTTCCATCCATTTGCATGCAAAATTTGAGAAGTCATTGTTTTTTACCGCTGAGTAGTACTCTAATGTGTATATATTCCACAC